>NW_010972650.1:835463-837014 GCF_000737465.1 Haliaeetus leucocephalus
GGGGGGGACAGCAGCTACAAGCAAGGGGTGCTCCCCAGCTGGGATGGGACCCC
This sequence comes from Haliaeetus leucocephalus, assembly GCF_000737465.1. NCBI lineage: Eukaryota > Metazoa > Chordata > Aves > Accipitriformes > Accipitridae > Haliaeetus > Haliaeetus leucocephalus. The sequence goes on from NW_010972650.1 coordinate 835,517, forward strand.
AGCCCCGCTCCCAGCCCCTTGTGAGCCCCACAACCTGTGCAAAGGGAGAGGTCCTGTACAAAACAGTGGGACCACGTGGCCCCGGACCCCCTAAAGCCACCGCTGTGGTCTGGGGGAAGGTCCCATGGGAGGTCTGCCCCATCTTGGGGGTCTGCCCCAGGCAGGGCTCACATCAGGCAACAGCCGGTCGATCTGCTGTAGGAGTTGTCCACCCGGTCAATCTCCTCGATGATCTTCATGAAGATCCCCTGGGTCACCTGGGAATGAAGGGACATCAGCCCTGGCACCCCGGGGACCCCGTTCCCAGCCCTGGGTGGGATACACCACCCTGCCCCAGACCTGGCTCTCCTTGGCCGAGGTCTCGAGGAAGATGGCCCCCCACGACTCCGCCAGCTTCTTCCCTTCATCCGTCTTCACCTCCCGGCTGGAGACACAGCAGGGACAAGCAGGGTGGGCCACCGGGTCCTTGGGGAGGTGGGGGGGGGGACACGACAGCAAGAAGGGACAGGACCCCCAGAGCCCTCCTTACCTCTGCAGGGACAGGTCCGCCTTGTTCCCCACCAGCACCACGGGCATGCTGCAGGCATGGGGAGGGTGAGGGCCTGGCCCCCCCCTTCCCCGGGCACCCCCCCACGCCAACCCGGGAGGGACAGCACCTACCGTGTCTTCCCCCAGCTCTCATACAGCTTGTTGTGAAGGGTCTTCACCACCTGGAAGCTGTGGGGAGAAGGGGAGATCTGGGCGCTGCCCCCCACCGGGGTGTCCTTCGTGTCCCCCCCCCCAAGGGGACCCATCCCTGAGGGTGAGCCTGGCAGGGGGGGTGGCTGTGTCCCTCACCTCTGCAGGGAGGTCACCGAGTACACCAGGACGTAGCCGTGGATGCCGATGACGAAGGAGTGGGGCAGGATGGTGTACTCATCCTGGGGGAGGGCAGGACCAGTGCCAGGGGCAGGTCTGGGGCCAGCAGCCCCCTTGCTCCCCCCCCCAGGGCCCCCCTACCCCAGGACCTGTCCCCAGCCTTACCTGCCCGGCTGTGTCCACCAGTTGGAGCTGGAACTCATCCTTGCCCACCACCACCATCTTGTTGTAGGCTGTGGAGGTGGCACCAGGTTAATGGGACCATCCGGGACCCCTGCACCCCCCCACACCCCTCCACACCCCCTTCGGGGACCAGCATCCCCTCCATCCCACTCCGGGGGTGCCTCAGCCCCCAGCACAAGATTTTGGGGCACAGCCCAGAGGCGCAGACATATTGTCCTCATCACCTGTGGCCCCATGGAAAGGGGGGACCTCAGGCAGGCAGCCCCCCCACTCCCCCCAACTTACTGCTCTCCACCGTGGGCTCGTAGCATTCCACGAACTTCCCCTCCACGAACTGGTGGGCCAGGGAGGTTTTGCCTGGGGGGGGAGCGGGGGGGGTGGGGGTCCCAGCATCATCCCGGTGCAGGGGACCCCCCTCCGGGGTGATGGGGCCTCCCGAGGTGGGTGTCCAAGCTGA
>NW_010972650.1:837538-840223 GCF_000737465.1 Haliaeetus leucocephalus
GGGGGGGGACATTTATATTACCATTTATAAATAGAAAAATAAAACTCTCAAGCAGGACAGGTTAGCGGTTAGCGCGGTTAGAGCCGGGCCCAGCGCAGTGTGCCCGTGCCCACGGCAGACACCCCGTCAAGCCGCCCTGTGGCACTGATCTGCGTGGGGTCGGGGACGGGGACAAAGCAGGTGATGGAGGGACAAACCCAGAGCTGGGGGAACGGGCAGGAACTGTTGCCAGGTGCTTGATGTTGGGCTGATTCGGCATCCCCTGGGCTGGATTTGGCGCCAGGGTAGGGTCCGGCGGTGCCCAGCCTCAACTCGACAGGCAGCAACCCCGGCCCCAGCCACAGTGGTTAATAAAGCAATAAATACAGGGGGAGCGTGCAGGGGTCCGGGGGTGTTGGGACCCGGCCAGGCACCCAGCAGTGCTGCGGGGGGGACTCTGGGACGAGGGAAGGGGCTGAGCCCAGGTCCCTGGGCCACCCCGTGACTCCCCATCCCAGGGACCCTGTCCCTACCACCCCACGCTCCTGGGCAGCGCTGAGCCAAGAGGCACCCCAACTTCCCCACGGGGCCAGGGGTGCCCCTGTCCCTCATCCCTGGGTCCAAGGGGGGGGGCCCGGGGCCAGAGCCCCCTGCTTCCAGTGTGCGGCATGATGTGCAGTGTGGCGACTGGGCGGGCCAGGGACCCCTATGCCTGCAGGGCCTCGTGGCCCAGCACACCCCCGGCCAGCCGGTAGAGCAGGCGGGAGTACCAGTGCATGCCAGCCTCCGGTGCCGTCCCGTTGCCCGCCTCGGCACGGGCAGGCAGCAGCGAGAGGAGCCCGTGGAAGAGGCGGAGGGGGGCGAAGGCGCGGTGGGCCCAGCGATGGCTCTCCAGGACGGCGTAGCAGGATGCCAGCACCCCATTGACCAGCAAGGTCCCGTGGGAGGTGAGGGGGGCGAAGACCCCCACGCCGTCCTCCCGCGAGACCCTTAGCACCCGTGCGGGGCGCAACCCCTGCCCGCCGGCCCCGTGGGCCAGTACTGCGTCGCCCGGTCGCACGCGGCGGGCGAAGACAGGCAGGAAGGCGGCTGTGCCGTTGGCCGCCCCGCGGGCCGCGAAGACTAGGTGGGACGGGGTGAGAAGCAGCCGGCGCGCCGGGCTGGCCGTCTCGATGGCCACGAAGGAAGTACGTTGGCCCAGGTCGCGGTCGAGGAAGAGCAGCACCTCGGTGGGCACCAGGCGCCCACCCGGCTCTGCGCCCAGCACCCAGTCGCCCTGGCGCAGGTCGGCCAGGCCCCGGCTCTCGCCGCTCTGCAACGTCACGGTGGCGTGGCCGGGGAAGCAGCCGCCGGTGCGGACGGCCAATGAGTTATCTGGGTGGATGGAGAAAGCCGTGGGTCCCCCGTCCCTGCCGGCCACCTCCATCGGCCATCACCTCCAGAGGGGAAACGGCCCAGTGCGGAGCAGCCCCCCTGAACCCCCAAACCACCCCCGGAACAAAGCGGGTATTTTCCGAAGCCCCCCCTGGTTCCTGTATGGTGCTCCCGGGGAGGCCAGTCGCTGCAGGGCCCCTTTGTCCGCCCCGCACTGACGCCCTTTGTTCAGGGCTGGGGACGGTGACATTTACGGCCACTTTCACTTTCTGTCGATTGTCACTTCTGGGCCGGATGGGGGCTGCCGGCCGGAGCGGCCACGGGGCTGGGGGCCACGGGCTGGGCCGCGGCCATCCGGACCGGCTTAACAATCCTTGCTGTGCCCCACACCGGGAGCTGAACCGCGAGGGTGGCTCCGGCTGGACAAAATTTGGAGGGGGAAGTATGTTTTTTGCCAATCTGGTGGCCGGAAAGGCCAGGGGGAGCTGGGCTGAGGCCAAACATAGGCTGAACCCATTGGAGCCAGACACCGGCCGGAGCAGGACTGCATCCCACATGGATCCGGGATGCCAAGGGGGAACAGAGGGAGCTGCGGGGCCACAGGCTGAGATGCTTTATGGGGATGGCAGCACCCCACCCCGACGGCAGCCCCCTCCCCGCGTGGTACCTGCTTTGACGGAGACGTGGACGTGCGCCTTGGATTCGTAGTAGACCCAGTCGAAGCCGGCCTCCACGGCCAGGCGTGCCAGCATGCCGTACTTGTGGCGGTCACGGTCGGAGGTGGTGATGTCCAGCGCCCGGCCCTCGTAGTGCAGCGAGTCGGGGAGGTGGTGCCCGTCCTCGTCCCAGCCCTCCGTCACCCGCAGCTTCACCCCCGGCCACATGTTCATCACCGCGATGGCCAGCGAATTCACCCGTTCCTTGCAGCGCTGAGGCGGGGGGACACACACCAGCACCGGTGTCACCCCCAGCCCCACTGCAGCACCAGGTCCCCTCCCAGGGGGGGATTCCTACACGCAGATGGATAGATGGACACTGGGCCTGCACAGGGCTTGGATGGAGCCCAAAGGAGCTGCTGGTGGGGGCAGATGGTGTGTGTCCCCCCCCAGGGCGCAGAGAGGGGCACGGCCGAGCTGCCCCCCCCCGCCGTGTGGGCGAAGGTTGAACGTTAACATGCCCCGGGGTCCTGTGGTGGAGCCGCCTCTCCGTGCAGGCAGCCGGGCAGAACGGGCAGGGGACCGAGACGGGGACCGGGACGGTGTCACCTTCCCCGTGGCCACGGCCATGACTGATTAACCCGGCGAGGGGGGCTGTGGGGCAGAGCTGGGGGTG
>NW_010972650.1:840839-841219 GCF_000737465.1 Haliaeetus leucocephalus
CCTCCCCCGCCGCCCCCACGTCCCCCCGCCCCCGGGAGCGAGACCGGGCCGGGTCGGGCGCAGCCCCCACCTCGGTCATCAGCCGGTCCGCCCCCGTGTTCTCCTCGTCCTTGAAGATGATGTCGGGGTTGTAGTTGGGCACCAGGTCCCTGAAGCGCTCCGAGCCCCGCAGGACTTTGCCCTCCGCCTTCCCGCTCGCCCCCAGGGTCTGCTCGGGCACGTTGGGCACGAATTGCTTGTAGAGCAACGGCGAGAGCTGCCGCCGCCCCAATCGTCGCCGCCCCACCGGACCCCGGCCCGGACCGCAGCCCAGCACCGGTACGGCCAGGAGGCAGGCGGCGAGGCCGAGCAGGCCGAGGGCGAGCGGGTTCCACCGGGGC
>NW_010972650.1:842480-852127 GCF_000737465.1 Haliaeetus leucocephalus
CCCACACCCCAAAACAGCCGGGTGCCACCCTGACACCCCCAGGGTTCCTCAGCCCAGGACAGGGAGCTGCTCTCACCTTCGGCCCTTCCTGGAAGAAGCTCGTTAGCCCCAGCCAGGAAGAGGGTTAATTATGGCCCCCAGGGAAAGGGAAGGGAGGGGAAGGCAGGATTGAGACCCCCATAGGCAGGGAACCCCCCCTGCTCAGTCCTGCCCTCAGGGGAAATAAAACTTCCCCAGTTCAGATATTTTTATATAAAAAAAGAGACTGTTTATTGCTCCAAAAAAGTTCCATGGTAACAGAGACCCGACAGACTCATCACACCAACCTGCCAGGGGGGTTGGGGGGGGGCAGCTTGTCCCCAGTGCCCCAGGACCTTCCAGCCCTGCTCCTCCCTTGGGGATCCCAAAGGCCTTGGGGCAGGGGACAACCAGTGCCCCCCAGCAGCCCCAGGATGACATGGGGACGAGGTGTGGAGTGACTGGGCAGGGGGGCACGGGGCCCCCGCTGTAGTGTCATGACAGTCCCTGGGGTGGTGGGGGGACATTTAAAACCCAACTGCACCCCAGGGAGCAGCTGGGGCAGCACTGGGGCAGGGTAGGGGGGGCCCAGCTGCTCTTGCATGAGGTATGTAAACAGGGCAGGGGGGCTGCAGCCAGCGCAGCCCCCCGGGGACCCCGTGCCCCTGGGGGGGCTGTAACGGGGACGTGGCTCAAGGACAAGGCTCAGGAGCACAACAGGCTGAGATAGAGGCAGGGGGGGCAGACCGCCCCCCCCCAGGTCTTGGCTCTCCCTGGGGGGCTCTGACATCCCTGAAGCACCAGCCACCATCAGGGCTGGCTCTGTGGCTGGCAGCCATCCTGGGGGGGCACCACAGTGTGGGGGACACACACATCCCTGTCCCCCAGCCCTAGCAGGGTTTGCCGAGGGGCTGGGAGCGCGTCACGGGCAGCGGCAGCTTGTGCAGACCTGGACAGAGGGAGAGCATGAGAGCTGGGGGGGGGCGGGATATGGGACACCCCAGCGCCCGTCCCCGTGTCCCTGTCCTCACCAAAGGCGCAGATGAGCTCGGCCTGGACGGCCCAGGAGACCCTCTTCACCAGGCACAGGGTGGTGAGCCCCGCGAACCCCATGTTGTAGAGGAAGACGATGTAGAAGTTCCCCAGCCAGTTGAAACGGCCAAAGTCCCCCAGGAGGTCGAAACGGGGGGTCCCTGGGGGGGGGGGGTTGGTGGTCAGGGCACCTCAGTCCTGGGGACACCCCAGTTCTGGGGTCACCCTGGCCTCCCCCAGGGGCTCACCCAGTGTCCTGGAGAAGACGGGCAGGGCTGAACTGAGCACCAGCAAGGAGACGCAGTTCCCGATGATCTGGGGGGGGAGGAAGGAACGTTTGTCAAGGGGGGGGGGTAGTGGAGCGCAAACAGGGCCTGGGCCCCCCCCCCCCAAGCTGGGGAAGGGGCTCCCCAGTGCCAGACACCCACCGGGACCCTGCCTGCACCCAGGGCTGCACCGGAGGCAGGGGGAGGTGGGGGGGGGGACACACGACACCTGTTGCCCTTGCATGGGGACACCGCACAGCGCACAGGGACACACACAGCCATGCACTGTGGGGATCAGGGGTCCTGCACCCCCAGTCCCAGCCCAGCACTCTCACCTTGGTGAGGGGGGTGTCCTGCCGCTCGGGGACCAGCCGGGTGAAGAGGGGGGAGCTGTAGAAGCCCACAACAGAGGAGACCATCAGGTAGCTGCGAGGGGTGTTAAGGAGGAGAACGGGGTGGGATGGCCCTGCGGACAGCACTGGGGACACGAGTGCCCGCCTGAAGGATACAAGATGAGGACGACCTGCAGGGCAGCTCCGAAGGAACCGAAGATGGAGAAGGAGACCTGGCCCAGGGACGCGTCCTGCCGGGAGAGGAGGGGGCACGTTGTGGGGGAACGGTCCCCAGGCCAGCATGGGACACGGCTCCTTGCTGTCCCCTGTTCCCCCACCCAGGTACCTGGATGCCCCGTGGCATCGCGGCATCGTCCAGCAGCAGCTCCAGGACGTGGAAGCAGACGATGAGCACGGAGATGCCCTGGGAGGAGCAGGGAGGGAGTGAGGGTGGTTGGGGAGGGGGACAGGACGAGCCCCAGCCCCCTCAGGAGGGACACTCACCGTCAGCGCCAGGAGGCCCAGCATGGCCAGGGGGTAGCCCAGGTTCCTCTGCCAGGGCGACGCTCGGTGCCGCAGCTCTGCAGGGTGGGGGGACGACGTGCCCGGGTGAGAGGGGAGCACAAGCCCCCACCCCAGGGCAGGAGTTGGAGAGGGGCCCTGAGGCGCCGGGACAGGGTGTTACAGCCCCCACCCCACTTCACACCCGCCCTCCCTCCATGGGGCACAGGCTCCCAGGGAACCAGTGTTCCCAGTGCCAAGCTGGAGAGAACCCAGGCGTCCTGGGCTTGCCCTCCCCCCCGCAGGCTCCTTACCCAGCTTCCGCCTCTTGCTCCGGATGGCGAAGAACTGCTCCCGCAGCAGCTCCACGTTCAAGTTCAGCCAGCAGGAAGCTTTGCCTGCCAAGGGAAAAGACACCGAGGGGCTCATGGGGGTTGAGGGCTCCCATGTGGTGGGGCAGAGGGGACCCCAGTCTGCCCTGAACCCCCCCCACTCCTGGCTAGCAGCCGTGCTGGGCACCCACCGGAGGAGATCCTGCGGGACACGGCGGCTTCCTCGAGCCTCGTGCAGCTCAACTGCTCATCCAGGTCTTCTAGGAGCTGGCGATGGGCGAGGAGCCCGTGAGCAGCCGTGAACGGCACCCCGTGCCCGGGATGGCAGACCAGGCAGCCCCGGGGACTGCAAGCCCCCAGGCTGGGGCAGTGGGACCCAGGGGGGGGACACCTTACCCGAGGTTTCACCAGCAGCTTCCCTGTGACGGTGAACATGGTGGAGAGGCCGAAGGGGGTGCACACTGCGGTGGGAGGAAAGGCTGAGCAGGGGGTGCCCCGGTATTCTAGCCCTCCCCACACCCCCACAAGGGTCCTGGTCAGGGGATGGGTTCTCAGCCCTGCACTGCAACCCCTCCAGACCCCAGCACCATTTTCAGGGAGCAATCCCTGCTCCCAGTTGGGCACCCCGGGGGACCCGCACCCGGCACAGGATGGGCCACCAGGACTGGGGCACCTCTGGGAAATGTCCCACAACTCACACAGCAGAAGCAGCATGCCAAAGAGCGAGATGCAGGAGTAGAGGTAGGGCAGGTAGTATTCCCAGAGGTCTGTGGAGACAGCAGGGTCAGACCAGTGGCACTGGGCATCCCTCCTCCCCTTCAGCACCAAGGTCTGATCCTGCCCGGCTGGAGCCAGGAGAGCTCCAGTGCAACCCAACAGCACCCACCATAGAGCGACTGGCGGCTGGCCGCGTTGTTGCTGACGATGGCGGAGGCCACCCAGACCATGCCCAGCACCAGCAGCGTCAGCAGCAGCAGCACCACCGACGTCTCATACACCCTGGCCATGATGCCCTGCGGGAGCAGAGTTAGAGAGGAGCCAGCGATGGGGGGGACCGGGGAGGGGACACCCACAGGGCCACCTACCTTCTTGGATCCTGCAAAGCCCTCCGACTCAGTGAAGAAGTAGGCAAAGGGCATGAGGAAGACAAGGGACAGATTGGAGAAGAGGAAGACCAAGTTCCAGAGGCCTGGAGGGGGAGACGGTGTGGGGTGAGCTCCCGGGGGGCAACCCTGACCCGCAGCCCTCAAGGCACCTCGGGGCCACCCCCTGTACCCACCATGGACGAGAGACCCATTCAGCCACTGGATGTAGTAGTTCTGGGGGAAGGAGAGCAGCACCTCGTTGCTGATGATGGAGAAGGGCAGCAGGAGGACGGCGCCCAGCGCCACAGCCAGGGTGAAGGTGCACAGTCCCAGCCTGCGGGAGAGCTGAGAATCAGCTCCGGCACTGGGTCTGGGCCCCCACGGGTGTCACAACCTGGTCACAGCCCCCAGGGTCACCGACCCCAATGGGCTGGGGGGACACGGTGTCCCGGCCGGGCAGGGAGAGGAAGCAGCCGAGCATCCCGCAGGCAGGGAGCAGGATGGGCAGGAACTTACGCAATCCTGTTGACAGCAGCATCCTCGTCATCATGCACTGCGGGGGGAAAAAACTCAAACTAATGGTACTGGGAGAGTCAGGGCTGCCCGGAGCATTGCTTCCTGCCTGCTCCCCTGTCCACTCCCAAACCTGCCCCTGCCCCCAACATTCCCAGGGAGTTTGGGCTCTGCTCCCTTCCAGTGGCAGCTGAGGAGGTACCCCGCAGCGACCGATGCCACAGCAACCCAGGTTGCGGTGGGACCGGGGCTCCCAGGGGAGGCCGAAAGCGATGGAGGAACAAGCTCCGGAGAGGCTGAATGTGGCTGCCAACGGCTGCCCGGCTCCAGCAGCTCCTGCCCTCCTACCTGCCGTGAAGTCTGTGTGCTTCTTGAAGTGGGTTATGATGAAGTGGCAGAGGATGTAGAGGCTGACGAAGAGCAGGGCGCAGATCTGCAGGCAGAAGTGCACGGGCAGCGCAGGCAGGCCTGGAGGGCAGCCACTCCCACCCTCGGTGGTGCCTCTGGCCCCGGGGCCCATCAGCCTCACCCTATTTATTTTTCCACTCCTGGCCCTGGCTACACCCCACACACATACTTGGCCCTGCCTGTGCATGGGGGCTGCACCCAGGGCTCACCCACGGGTGCCCACAAGCTGCCACAGCACCCGGGCCAGAGGAACCCAGGGGGTCTGAGACCACGGGGAGAGCCCACCCGGCAGCTCTGGGTCGGCCTGTGCTGGCAGAGCTGGAGGTTTGACTCCGTGGGACACCCCTGCACTCCTTGACCCGCAGCTCTCGCCCTGCTGGCACCGGCACCCGGCAGAGCTGCAGGAACAGCCTTGAGACAGGCGCCAAGGCCGGCCGTGGTGTCCCTCCCGCCCCCGCCGGCACACCGAGGTCCAGCCGGAGCAGGCGACGTTCGAGGAACACGGTGACCTTTCATCCCGCTGGGTACGCGGCAGGATGGGGAAAGGTCACCCGAACCTGCCACCTTGGCACAGGAGGAATGGAACAGCTGTGGCACCTCCCTCCTGCTTGGCCCGGGGGGCTCAGCTGCCCGGGGGTCCCCAGGATCTAAGTGGGGTGGCAGGGAGCCCCGGGAGCCAACCCAGCTCCGGACCCCCGGAGGGGCAGTGCCCAGCGGGTCCTCCGGTTCCTGCTCCTGCCCAGGGAAGGGTCTCAGGCTGTGGGTCCCCTCCTGCCCCAGGCTGTACCCCGCAACCCAGAGCTCTGCCTGGCTGGGGGACCCCCAACACCTCCTGCACTCAGCAAAACGGGGCCGAGCGAGCTCCACGCTGGCTGCGCTGAACCAGGAGCTCCTGGGTGAGACGTGGCTCCCCAGGACAGCTTGGAGGGATGTCTGGGGAGCTCCAGGACATAGATGCTGGGCTCTGGCCACCAGTTCCTCCCCGCAGACACCGAATTGGGCTCTGGCAAGGTGGTCCCGGCACTGCTGGTCACAGCCCACCTGGCCGCCCCGCATGCAGCATCCCGGATGACACTTGGGAGATGCCGGGACCCTAACGCCTGGGTCGTTCCCATCCCTGAGCCTGCAGCAGTGGGTGCCGTGGCCGGCAGAGTGGGACCAGGGGAGCAGACCCAGCTCACGGTTCAGAGGGGTGAGGGGGGGTCTGCAGGGTCCCTTCGCCCTGACACCAAGCACCCTGGGGAGAGCTGCTGGCCTGGGGGGCGCAGGGACAGAACCAGGAGCCTGGCATGGGTCTGATCCGGCTCTGACATCGCTGCACCCCAGCACCCCCGACCCTCCCGCTCACCCAGAGGCTCCCAGTCGGGGCAGGTGGGACCCAGGCCTGGGGGCTCCAGTACGGCGGGACCCCAAGTCCCGCGGGGGGTGGCCGGGATGGCACAGGGGCTTGGCAGCAGTGGGGCCGGACCTGGCAAAGGGGTCGCGCCAGGGGCTCGGCCCAGCCCCGGGACCCCGCTATCTCCGGGGTGCACGGCAATCCACCGGGGCTCTGGCACCGATAAGGGCCGGGTGTGGGGCACAACAGCAGCCGGGCCCCAGAGCCGCCACTGGAGATCCCGGTCCTCCCGGCGGGGGGGAGCTGTGGGCTTCCAGCCCCAACCCACAGCACCCCCACGGTCACACCGGACCCTTCCCCCCCCCCCCAGCCCCGTCCGACGCCCCTCACCGCGGCCGCGGGCCTCCGGTACTCACTATGCACTCGCGGACCCTATCATGGAAGAGCTGCTCCCGTACGGCCAATGCGTCCTGTTCCACAGGGGCCATGTTACGGCCAGCATGGCCGGATCGGGTCCGAGCGGCGGGCCGGTATTGCCGGACCGGTGTTACCGGGAAAAGCACCGAACCGCGCCGAGCCCAGCCCGGGCTAGGTGGCCCCGCCCCTCCCCGCTCGGCCCCGCCCCTCGCGTCCGCTACCCGCTACAATGTATCCGCGCCCGCCACGGCCTGAAAGGGCCCCCGCCAGGCCCCTCCTTCTCTCCTCCCATTGGTCCCGGGAAGTGAATGAGGCGTTGCTCATTGGTCGAGAGCGACGCAGGGCCTTCCGATAGGCTGAAGGAACGGCCGTACTCCCGCCCGCCGCTCCCACGGTGGGGGGGGACGGGACTGCAGCTCCTGCGTAGCCCCCCCCGGGTGGGGGGCGGGAGCCGGGATTAGGCGCAGGGACAGGACTAATCCCCGGACTAATCCCCCGGGGGGGTTAATCCCCGCTAGGGCCGAGGAGGGGGGCAGGCCCAGGCTGCCTCAGCTCTGGGGGTGGGGTGCTGGGGTGCTGTAGCTCACCAAAACCAGGCAGCAGCACCCAGGGTCCCCTGGCAGGCCCCCCCACCCTGTAGCACCCAGGGAGGGGTGGGGGTGCCTTCCCCCCCCCCCCAGGGAAGAGAGGAAGGGCTGGCCAGAGCCAGCTCCAGGCAGGAGCGCTGCCATCCCCACCATCTCACTGGGCACAGACAATAGGGACACTCTGTTCCCATGGGATGGGGCCAGCTGGCCCCCGGCGAGCTGCAGGGCGCTGACACAGAGGGTTTGTATCCGACAAGGCGGCAGTTTCTCTTAAAGCCTTTTATTCACAGACATGATACAGACACATGGAAAACCAACATGATCACATCAGAGAGAGCATGAGCCCAGCCAGAGCAGCACGTCCCTCCAGCCGGGGCCACGGGGCTGAACCCGACCCAGTGCACAAGAAAGCTGAAGTGTTTGAAGCGGACATTTTGTGGACATGCTACAGCAACAGAAGGAACCCAGCGTTTAGTATTCCTCCCCTTCCTCCTCTCCCTCCCCTTCCACCGAATCCACCCCCACCTCCTCGTAATCCTTCTCCAGGGCAGCCATGTCCTCCCGGGCCTCCGAGAACTCCCCCTCCTCCATGCCCTCCCCCACGTACCAGTGCACGAACGCCCGCTTGGCATACATCAGGTCAAACTTGTGGTCCAGGCGGGCCCAGGCCTCGGCGATGGCCGTGGTGTTGCTCAGCATGCACACCGCGCGCTGCACCTTGGCCAGGTCCCCCCCGGGCACCACCGTGGGAGGCTGGTAATTGATGCCCACCTTGAAACCGGTGGGGCACCAGTCCACGAACTGGATGCTACGCTTGGTCTTGATGGTGGCGATGGCGGCGTTGACATCCTTGGGCACCACGTCCCCGCGGTACAGCAGGCAGCACGCCATGTACTTGCCATGCCGCGGGTCGCACTTTACCATCTGGTTGGCCGGCTCGAAGCAGGCGTTGGTGATCTCCGCCACCGTCAGCTGCTCATGGTAAGCCTTCTCGGCCGAGATGACGGGGGCATAGGTGGCCAGCGGGAAGTGGATGCGGGGGAACGGCACCAGGTTGGTCTGGAACTCCGTCAGGTCGACATTCAGGGCCCCATCGAAGCGGAGAGAGGCCGTGATGGAGGACACAATTTGGCCTATCAACCTATTGAGGTTGGTGTAGGTGGGCCTCTCGATGTCCAGGTTGCGGCGGCAGATGTCGTAGATGGCCTCGTTGTCCACCATGAAGGCACAGTCGGAGTGCTCCAGGGTGGTGTGGGTGGTGAGGATGGAGTTGTAGGGCTCCACCACGGCCGTGGAGACCTGCGGGGCCGGGTAGATGGAGAACTCCAGCTTGGACTTCTTGCCATAGTCGACAGAGAGGCGTTCCATGAGCAGGGAGGTGAAGCCGGAGCCGGTGCCGCCCCCGAAGCTGTGGAAGACCAGGAAGCCCTGCAGCCCTGTGCACTGGTCAGCCTGGAAGAAAGGAAGAGAAAACAAGATGGATCTATCAGCAATTCTGCATTTAAGCTGCTACTGAGTTGCCCAGGAAGACAAATATTCACCCCAGGATCTCAGGCCTTTGGGGACTCTTGTCTCAGGGACACTGGCAGTGGCAGGTGCCCAAGTGCTGCAGCTCCATTTCCAGCCCGAGCCCCCTGTGTGTCGGCACAACCGATCTTTGGGAAAGGGGGCCCTTCCTGCAGGGATTGGGAGACACTCGGCTCCTTCCTGCTACAAAAGCCGGCCCTTCCAGCGCCTGCACCCATCACCACCCAGGCAGTCTGCTTTGTGGAAGATGAAACCCACGGTGCTTTACAGGAGCATGTTAGGGCAACCAGAGCCACCACCCTGGGGGCACTGCCTGGGCAGGAGGCTGGCAGCCATCGAGGTTTGCCAGGCACTAGCACTCCCCTCCCAGGGCATGAGCTGCCCCAGCATGAGTTAAACACTCAGCACAGCTGCTCGTAAGTAGCTGGTCAATAAGGATCAGAGTCCAGATCAAGGAGAAACCTCACATGACCCTAAAAAAAAAAAAGGGATAAAATAAGGTTTTTCCCAAGGGCAGAATTGAGCCAGCCTCTCCCAAACCCCATGTCGCCCCCATGCACACTCCATCCTTGGGGTGCAGGTCCTGGGCTTGCAGCTGCGCTGGGTTTGCAGGGTCCTGAGGAAGGGGACTCAGCCCATGGAGAGGGGAAGGGGCTGATCCTGATCTCCACTCACAGGATCCAGACCCCATGGGGAGCCCCAACTTGGTGCAGAGTGCCAAGAACCATAAAATGCACCCAGGATCTGGAGGCACAGCCTGGCTCCTCATTCCTGCCCAGGTCCCACTGGAGGGTTCCCCTTTCTGCACCAGCCATGGTGGCACCAGCATCACCCAGGGATGGTACCCACCAGCTTGCGGATGCGGTCGAGGACCAGGTCGATGATCTCCTTCCCGATGGTGTAGTGCCCACGGGCGTAGTTGTTGGCCGCATCCTCCTTGCCCGTGATCAGCTGCTCGGGGTGGAAAAGCTGCCGGTACGTCCCGGTGCGCACCTCGTCTGCGGGGAGAGCCCGCCCGCCCCGTTAGCGTCCGGCACCCGCTAACACCGGCCACCCCGCGGCCCCCCCCACCGGCCCCCCGCTCACCGATCACCGTGGGTTCCAGGTCCACGAAGACGGCCCGCGGCACGTGCTTGCCGGCCCCCGTCTCGCTGAAGAAGGTGTTGAAGGAGTCGTCCCCCCCGCCGATGGTCTTGTCGCTGGGCATCTGCCCATCGGGCTGGATGCCGTGCTCCAGGCAGTACAGCTCCCAGCAGGCGTTGCCGATCTGCACGCCCGCTTGGCCCACGTGGA
>NW_010972650.1:854511-856015 GCF_000737465.1 Haliaeetus leucocephalus
GGGTGCTGGGCTCAGCACAACCCCAGGGACCAGGATGGAGACCCTGGGTGCAGGCAGGGACCGCAGGGCCATGTCACAGGGGGTGGGGGACAGCGTCCAAACCCAGGGAGGGACATCGCAGCACAAAGACACCAGAGCCAGGTGGTAAGACAGGGAATGCTTTTTATTCAGACCCACAGGAAAGGACGGGTGGGTCCGTAACAGACTTTTCCATTGAAGCACAGACCATTGAACAGGACAGACCGCGGCGCACACACTGCTACAGACCCACAGAGGGGTCTTCAACTAGGTTATGTTCCCTGTAAGAGCAGCACCCTTGTGAGAGTTTAGTATTCCTCCCCTTCCTCCTCTCCCTCCCCTTCCACCGAATCCACCCCCACCTCCTCGTAATCCTTCTCCAGGGCAGCCATGTCCTCCCGGGCCTCCGAGAACTCCCCCTCCTCCATGCCCTCCCCCACGTACCAGTGCACGAACGCCCGCTTGGCGTACATCAGGTCAAACTTGTGGTCCAGGCGGGCCCAGGCCTCGGCGATGGCCGTGGTGTTGCTCAGCATGCACACCGCGCGCTGCACCTTGGCCAGGTCCCCCCCGGGCACCACCGTGGGAGGCTGGTAATTGATGCCCACCTTGAAACCGGTGGGGCACCAGTCCACGAACTGGATGCTACGCTTGGTCTTGATGGTGGCGATGGCGGCGTTGACATCCTTGGGCACCACGTCCCCGCGGTACAGCAGGCAGCATGCCATGTACTTGCCGTGCCGCGGGTCGCACTTTACCATCTGGTTGGCCGGCTCGAAGCAGGCGTTGGTGATCTCCGCCACCGAGAGCTGCTCATGGTAAGCCTTCTCGGCCGAGATGACGGGGGCGTAGGTGGCCAGCGGGAAGTGGATGCGGGGGTACGGCACCAGGTTGGTCTGGAACTCCGTCAGGTCGACATTCAGGGCCCCATCGAAGCGGAGAGAGGCCGTGATGGAGGACACAATCTGGCTGATAAGGCGGTTGAGGTTGGTGTAGGTGGGCCTCTCGATGTCCAGGTTGCGGCGGCAGATGTCGTAGATGGCCTCGTTGTCCACCATGAAGGCACAGTCGGAGTGCTCCAGGGTGGTGTGGGTGGTGAGGATGGAGTTGTAGGGCTCCACCACGGCCGTGGAGACCTGCGGGGCCGGGTAGATGGAGAACTCCAGCTTGGACTTCTTGCCATAGTCGACAGAGAGGCGTTCCATGAGCAGGGAGGTGAAGCCGGAGCCAGTGCCGCCCCCGAAGCTGTGGAAGACCAGGAAGCCCTGCAGCCCTGTGCACTGGTCAGCCTGGTGAGGAGAGACAAGGAGGGGGGGCATGTTTAGTTGGGCAGCAGCAGAAGTTGCTCCTTCCTCTCTGTGGCCTCACGAGGGCATTTGGGGGGATTTCCAGCAGCAGAGCAGGAACCATCGGGATGGGTGACAGGGTGGCCCTGACCCTGTCTGTTGGACACTGACTCACGGGAGTGGTGAATCCCCCAGGGAAG
>NW_010972650.1:856810-857823 GCF_000737465.1 Haliaeetus leucocephalus
CTCAGCTCCGGTGGTCCCATCCTGTGTCCCCCACCCCCCGAGGGAGCTGGGACCCTGCCCATTGTGGAATGAGGAGCTCAGGACCAGGGGCTCATCCTGTCCCAAGGGACTGGGACCACACCCAGGGCAAGCTGGGGAGACCCAGGGGGGTCCCATCCTGCCGTACCCACCCTGTTGAGACCCAGCAACACCCTGTGCTTGCATGTGTGGGGGCTCAGCACCAGGGACTCATCCTGCCCACTCGGGTCCCCATTGAATCAGGGCCACACCCAGTGCGGGACTGGGGGGGGGAGGGTGGGGGGCCCAATCCTGCCTTGCCTTGTCCTCTGGTGCAGGATGGGGGGGCTTAGCACTGGGGGGGCCCCATCCTGCCCTGCCTACCCCACTGCATCGAGGCCCCATCCCACACCGGGGGACCCATTCTGCCCCGTTAAACCGGGGCCACGCCCAGAACAGGCTGAGGGCTCAGCACCGGGGGGGTGGGGGTGGGGGGGTCTGTCCTGCCCGGTTTAACGGGAGCCACACCCAGTGCGGGACGGCAGCTCGGTACCGGGAAAGGGGGGGCTGATCCTGCCTTGTCGAGCCGGTGCCACGCCCAGTACAGGCTCCGGGCTCGGTACCGGGGACTCATCCTGACCGGTTTAACGGGAACCGCACCCCGTTGCAGGCTCGGGACTCAGTCCCGGGGACCCATCCTGCTCGGTTTAATGGGCATCATGCCCGGTGTGTGGGCTCCGTCCCGGGGGCCCCATCCTGCCGGGTTTAACGGGAGCCACACCCGGTGAGGGCTCGGTACTCAGCCCCGGGAAAAGCAGGGGGACGCATCCAGCCCCGTTTAACGGAAGCCACCCTCGGGGCTGAGTTCCAGACGACCCCTTCTACCCCGGTATAACGGCAGCTACACCCGGTGCGGGCTCAACCCCAGGACCGAATGTCGGGGAACGAGACCGGGGACAACGGCGGGACCGGGGCGGGGGGGGGTGGTGGAAACCGGGAAGAACGGCGGGACCGGG
>NW_010972650.1:863325-864624 GCF_000737465.1 Haliaeetus leucocephalus
CCTGGCCAAGGTGCAGCGCGCGGTGTGCATGCTGAGCAACACCACGGCCATTGCCGAGGCCTGGGCCCGCCTGGACCACAAGTTTGACCTGATGTACGCCAAGCGGGCGTTCGTGCACTGGTACGTGGGGGAGGGCATGGAGGAGGGGGAGTTCTCGGAGGCCCGGGAGGACATGGCTGCCCTGGAGAAGGATTACGAGGAGGTGGGGGCCGACAGCGTAGAGGGCGAAGAGGAGGGGGAGGAATACTAGTGCCTTGTCTTTTCTACTGGTTACACTGTGGTGCTGTTCATTAAAATGACTCTTTCCACACTTGCCTCGTTTATTGTCCCAGCGCAATCTGCTGCATGGTGACCTGGGGGGATGTCCTGGGCTGAGGGGGGGTACTGGCTGAGCTGGTGTGGGCTGGCTGTGTGGCTGGCTAGTATACGTGTTGGACTGGGGGGGGCTGCCTGGAACTGGGGTCCCATGGCTGGGTCCTGTGCTGTGAGCTGGCTATGGTCTGCTGGGCTGCCTTCCCTGGGGGGGGTGGGGTGGGGTGTTCATGTCCCCCCTCCTCATCCTATTGTCCCTAGGTGTCCCTGTCACATGGGTGGGTCCCCAGGTGGGGTGAGGACCCCTGGGAACGGCCCCCCAGGGAGGCTGGGACCCCCCAGTGCTGTGCTCCCGCTCAGGCCAGGGCTGTCCTCACCTGCCCCGGCAGATGCCCTCCAGCCCCGAGTGCGTGGGCAGGATCTGGCCCTGGGCACGGCTGGTGCAGACGGGCTGTACGTGGTGTCGTGCTGCTCCTGGCATGGAGCTGGTTTCTGCTGGGTGCTCTGCAGAGCTGGGGTGGGGGGGGGGCCCTGGGTGGGAGGGACACCCCCGCAGCCTTCCCGTAAGTGCTGCCCTCACCATCCAGGGGGGGCCCGAGCCCATTAACCAGCTCTGCCCCTGGGCAGGGCGGCTCCAACAGCGCCGAGTCATGGCTGCCCCTTCAAAATAGGGGGGGGTGATGGGGACAGGTGTCCCCCCCCCCCCCCCCGGGTGCTGGGATGGCCAGGGTCTGCATTGCCTGCTCCATGAGGCTCAGCATCCCGGGCAGGATGGGACCCAGGTGAGATGGGCTCTCTGAGGCTGGGGCTCACCCTGCAGCCACCAGCCCCTCTCTCCATCCCAGTTGGGGTGGGGGTGGGTCTGCACCCCTAGCCCCTCTCCCCACCCTCCTTGGAGGGGGGACACCCCCATCTCCCCCCAGTACTGCCCTGCCCCCCCCGGTGTCCCCCGGCCCCTCTCCCTCCGCCCGAGCGGAGTTCTGCATC
>NW_010972650.1:864634-866382 GCF_000737465.1 Haliaeetus leucocephalus
CCTGGTCCCCAACCCCGTCCGTGTACTTGTCCCCATCCCCAAGCTGTGCCACCACCTCCTGTCTGGCTACTGCCCTGATTCCCAGTTACGTCCCTGTCCCCATCCTCGGCCACACCCTGGTCCCTGTCCCCAACCGTGCCGTCGTCCCCATCCCCGCTCTCCATCTTTAGCCACCGCATCCCTTGTCCCCATCCTCAGGGACGTTGTCCCCGTGCCTGGCCATGCCCCAGTGCCCTGGTTCCCAGCCACCGTGTCTTGGCCCCTGTCCCCAACATGGCCCAGTGCCTGTCCTGGCCGCAGCCTGGTCCTTTCCCGGCCGTGTCCCAGTCCCTTCCAGCGCCTCTTTGTCTGCTTGGACAGCAGAAACCAGCCCCATGGGGCCCAACCTGGGTTGGGGGAGAAAACATCTTCCCCCAGGGCAGCTGGGGACAACCAGGGCCTGGGAGGCTGGGGACAGTGGAAGGACACAGGGGAACAAAGCCCTGAGGTGGCTCCCGGTGTGGTTTTTGGGGCTGGGGGGGGTTCCGGACGAAACGGCAGCTGCTCTGCGGCAGCTGGTGGTTGGGACGCAGCTGGGACATGGGGACACGCGTCCCCTGGCCACCCCGACATCTGCTGCAGCCCTCTCGTAGCCCCCCCCCCCGAAAGCACTGGCCCCATGGCCCTGGGGGGGGGTTCCCCCCTCCTGTTTGTCCCAGCAAAGCCCACAGTGGCTGGGGAGTGGGGGGCTGGGAGTCATGCCCCTGAGGTGGGGGGGGCTGGGGGGGACTCAGTCCCTGCAGAGGGGTCACCCCACGCCACATGCATGGGCAGGGCTGGCTCCAGCTGCCGCAGGTGGAGCTGCCAGGATGGCCCCCCCTCGCCCCCAGCCCCTGCTGAGAAATCACATTTTTTCTCTACATTTCCCACATTATGCAGATTTCTAGGCAGCTCCAGGTTCCCACGTCCCCGCCGCCAGCCCCACGTCCCTGCCGCCAGCCCCACGCTCTGCCAGCCTGGTGCTTTTGGGGTGCTGCTGAAGCGGGGTGGGAGCAGGGAGGGGGCCGGGCCCCCCCCCCCCCCCCCCCCCGGGATCACGGGGCTGAAGACAAAGAGGGGCCGAGATTTGGGCATCGCCCACCAGAACAAAGGACCGGGCGGCCCTGGCTGCACCGAGCGGAGGCGAACTGGGAGATTTGGCTCTCGCCGGGCTGGTCCCCATTGCAAATGGGTGTTTAGGGGGGGCCCTGACCCCCCAAAGCAGCTCAGCCCCCACCCCTGACCCCGCAAGGGGTCCGTCCCTGCGTGAGAAACACCTCCTGCCTTTGTCTCCCCATGGCCCCCCAACCCTCAGCACCGGTGTGGGACCTGCCAGGGTGTCCCCAGGGTATCTCCAGGGTGTCCCCAGGGTTTGGGGGGCTCACAGCAGCCCCCACCTCAATCACCCATCTCCAGGCTGGGCACAGGGGGTCCCTGCCCGTCTCATCCCCCGCGCCGTGGGCAGTGGGTGCCCCGTGGGGTGGCGGGTGGCTCAGCCCCACCGGGGCGATGCGGGGTGTAGGGTGAGGGGGTCTGGGTGCTGGGGGTCCCCCCCCCCCCAGCCCCTTCCCATCTCATTAAGTATGGAAGACCACTCGTCCCCGCACCCACCGCTGCCAGGCAACGGGTTGCTAGGAGACCGGTTGCTAGGAGATGGACTGGGGACCCCCCCCCATCCCATTCCCCTTCCCCAATATCCATTCCCGGGGCCTGGCTGGGAATGGGGGGGG
>NW_010972650.1:867043-867810 GCF_000737465.1 Haliaeetus leucocephalus
CCCCCCCACATTGAGCATCTTGGTGTGGGGGGGGGTCCGAGATCCGGCTTCTCCGCTCCCCTCCGGCGGCGCAGTCCGGCATCGGCTGATTTTCCAGCTGCTGGCTCCCTGCCTGCATCATGGCCGATGTTTCCAGTCCCCCCAGTTTGGGCCCTTTCTGGGGCCCTCACTGGTGACCTTACATCCCACGGCTGGGATGCATCCGTCCCCCGGGGTGAGGGGGGGTCCCAGCCCCGTTGGGGGCTGCCATGGCTCCCGGTGACATCCTGGGCACCGGCTGCTGCTATTTTTAACCTGTTTTCCCGCAGGATGCGGCGAGCTCCCGCTCTGTCCGTCTGTCCGTCCCTCGCCACCATCGATGCGACGGGTTCATTGAAACGGAGAGATGGGGCAGCTCGAGGGTGGGGGCTACTCCTTGCCTGGGTGCAGGATGAGGCCCCAGTGCAGTTGCGGGGGGGGCACTGGATGGGTCTTGCCGTCTCCCCCCAACTGGGGGGGCTGGAGGGGTACGGCAGAGGCGGTGACACCCATTTCTGCCCGCGCCCGACCCCACAGCCCCCCTCCAAAGGGTGAGGGACCCCCCCAACCCCCGGTGCTGGGGAGAGCGGGTGACATGGGAGGGATTTGGGGGGGGGTGTCACCACGCGTCCCCGCAGCCTGGGTGCCCCATGCCCCCCCTCACCCCGCAGCCCCCACTCCCTCCTGGCACTACAACAAAAGGGAGGCTCAGCCCTGCGGGGGGGGGGATAGACTGTGGGGGGGGGGGA
>NW_010972650.1:867820-868274 GCF_000737465.1 Haliaeetus leucocephalus
GGGGGGGAAGGGACACGAGTGGGGGGGGCAGGACAGAGCACAGGGGAGGCAGCCGTGGGGTTGCGGGGGGCTGCGACCACGATGGCCGTGGGGAGGGGGCTGCGGCGTCGCTGGCGGGGCAGCACCGCATTGCGGCAAAGCCTGCAAGAAAGGAGCAGGGCGGCGGCGGCAGCGGGTGCGAGAGGAGACCCCCCCCCGCTACCGGGGGACCCTCGTTCTGCCAGGCCCCCCCGTCCCCAAAACACCCTCCTGACCCCTAGCGGCACCCCGGAGCTGGGGCGGTGAGGGTTTTGGGGGGCTTCAGTGACATCGGTGGCTCAAGGAGCGGGTGTCATGGGGACACTGGCCACCCCGGTCCCAGGTGGGTGCCAGCACTAAGGATGTGCCCAGGGAATGGGGGGGGACGGACACTGGGGGTGCCCAGGGGGTCCTGGCTCAGCCATTGTGTACGGTG
>NW_010972650.1:874846-875792 GCF_000737465.1 Haliaeetus leucocephalus
TGGGGTCCCAGGGTGGGGACTGGGAGAGCAGAGCTTTGCGGAAGGGCGGGGCACTGGGAGGGGCATTGCAGGGTGGGGGCACTGGGAGTGGACTGGGACGAGCATTGAGGGGGGAGATGGGACTGGAGCAGGGCTGGACCTCCCCCCTGGGAGGACCATGGCGCAGTGAGGGGTCCTGGGGGAGCTGCAGTGGGGTCATGGCCCCACAGCCCCGGGGTGGTGTGATGGGGCTCGGGGGGGGGTCCCCCAGGATGTTGGGGTCCTGCGGGAGGGGCTGGTCCTGCCCTGGCTGTGCAGGGACAGGGACACCCCAGGGCTGTCCCTTCCCGGGGCTGAGGCCAGGCCTGTGGGGGTGGCTCAGGCTTGGGGGGCTTCTCTTCCTCCTCCTCCTCCATCCCTGTGTGCCTGCAGTGGGAAGGGGGGGCTGCGGCAGGGCAGGGGGGCCCCAGGCAGCAGGAGGCATGAGGAGGGGGTCTGCACCCTGTCCCCCACCTCCTTCTCATCCCCGTTCTTCCCAGGCTGGAGGATGAGACGCAGAAACGGGAGGATGCAGAGAAGAGCCTGGTGCTGTTCCGCAAGGTGAGGGGGCTGGGGGGGGTCCGTCCCCCCACCCCGTACAGTCCCCATTACCACGTCCCCCCCAGTACAGTGCACACCAGTGATGACCCTGCCCTACGCACGGCTCCTGACCCGGCAGCCCACTCATGCGACGGCTCCAGTGATGCCCAGTGCTCCCCATCCTGCACCACACCAGGGGGGTCCGGGGGGGGGGTCCTGTCCCCTCCGAGCTGTCCCACAGCTCAGCCCGGCCTCTCCCCGCAGGACGTGGACGATGCCACGCTGTCCCGCCTGGAGCTGGAGCGCAAGGTCGAGCTGCTGATGGACGAAATCGGCTTTCTCAAGAAGCTGCATGAGGAGGTGGGGGGCCGGGGTGGGTGGAGTGGGG
>NW_010972650.1:875802-877803 GCF_000737465.1 Haliaeetus leucocephalus
GGGGGGGAGAGGGTCTGGTCCCTGTGCCGCAGGGTGACGGTCCGCGTGCCCTCGCAGGAGCTGCGGGACCTGGAGGTGAGCGCCCCGAGCCCGGCGGTGCAGGTGGAGGTGGAGGTCTGCAAGCCGGAGCTGACGGCCGCGCTGCGGGAGATCCGCACCCAGTACGAGAGCATCGCCGTGAAGAACCTTCAAGAAGCCGAGGAATGGTACAAGTCGAAGGTACCCGGGGCTGGGGGGGACACTGGTGGGGGGGGCCGGGGCACCCCGGCAGCCCTGACACCCCCAGCCCTTGCAGTTTGCCGACCTTTCGGACGCGGCCAACCGCAACCACGAGGCCCTGCAGCTGGCCAAGCAGGAGATGAACGAGTCGCGGCGGCAGATCCAGAGCCTCACCTGTGAGGTGGACGGGCTGAAGGGCATGGTGAGAGCTGCGGGGGGTGGGTGTCCGGGGTGGGGGTGCGGGAACCGGACCCCTCGCCCCGGCCCCACATAACCCCTTCTCCTCCCCACCCCAGAACGAGGCACTGCAGCGGCAGATGCGGGAGATGGAGGATGAATTTGGGGAGGAGATCGGGAGTTACCAGGATGTGGTGGGGCGGCTGGAGCAAGAAATCCAGCAGATGAAGGAGGAGATGGCGCGGCACCTGCGTGAGTACCAGGACCTGCTCAACGTCAAGATGGCCCTGGATATCGAGATCGCCACGTACCGCAAGCTGCTGGAGGGCGAGGAGAGCCGGTGAGGCTGCTCTGCCCCGTGACGGGAGGCTGACGCACAGTTTCACGTCCCCATCGCTGCCGGGGTGCAGAATCTGGCTGGGGGTGGTGGTGTGTGTGTGTCCCCTGCATTGGGTCATGCTGGTTGTTATGGGATTTTCTTGCGAGGAGGCAGCTCTGGGCAAACAAAAAATTCCCACGGGAGGTTCTCGCTGCTGAGATAAAGGCAAGGTCAGGGGGGAGGCATGATGGTGGGGGGGTTGCCGCCGAATCCTCGCTGGCCCCATGCCCAGGAGCCCACAGGCACAGCCCGCAGCCAGCCTGGCACAGCCCGGCCTGGCACAGATCAACTGTGGTGTGGGTCACGGACTCAATGGTGTGGGTCAGGGTCACCAGTGATGCCTGGGAGGCCCAGGCCCCCCTCACTCCCTTCTTCCCCCCCCCAGGATCACCGTCCCCCTGTACCCTGCCACCTCCTTCAGCATGAGAAGCTCAGGTGAGGGGGGCGCTGAGGGTCCCCCGTCTTGTCTGGGGGGGTCTTTCCTCCCTCTTTTGGGGCACAGACCCCACGGAGGTGCAGGTGGGTCCCTGTGGCTCTGCCTTGGGGTGGCCCCGCACCCCGGGGGGGGGACAGGGGGGGCTGATGGCATCTTTGTGCCCCAGTGCTGGAGCCGCAGCCTGCGGAGAGCCCGGTGCGGAGGATGGTGCTCATCAAAACCATCGAGACGCGGGATGGGCAGGTGAGGATTGGGGGCTGCAGGGCCCTGCCTGGGTGGGTGGGGGTCTGACCCCACCATGGGGCTGACCCCCACTTTCTCCCCCCCCACAGCAGGTAGTGACGGAGTCACACAAGGAACGAGCGGAGCCGGGGAAGTGACGGAGGGGACCTGCCATGCCGGCACCCATCCTGCACCACCCGACTCCTGCATGGGTCAGGGAGCAGAGCATGGGGCCAGCTGCCCCCCCTGCCCCATCCCCACTGCCAGCACCCTGGGGTGACGCTGCGGCGCATCCCTGTGCCTTGTGTCCCCCATCCCCCTCATTTATTTTTTTTCCCTGCTGGAACCTCCTTTGTGTTTAACATTTAGCAAGTGTCTCCCGCGCTGCCCTGGACCCAGGGCTGGGGGGGGGTCCCGGCTCCCCTCCCACCGATGGCGGCAGCACCGGTTGCCACCGGGGTTGGGGGGCTCTGGTGGCCCCCAGGCCCTGTCCCCTCCCGGTATCTCTTCCCGGCTGCTGGCCCTGGGCCCTTGGGGTGGGCTGGGGGTGGGAAGGGGTGCAGGGCCT
>NW_010972650.1:877813-878129 GCF_000737465.1 Haliaeetus leucocephalus
CTGGGGTGGGGGCCAGGCTTGGGGGAAGCACCCTGGCCAGAGGGGTGCCTGCACAGGGTGGGGGGCACCCACCATGGTGCTGGGCAGGGGATGGTGGGAGTGTGGCCCTGATCCTGGGGTCAGGGAGGGACCCTGGGGGGGGACATTTGGGGACAAGAGTGTTTCTCGGGAGGTTGGGGACACCATGTGGGGGTTGGCATTGGGGAGGGGATGATCATGCTGGAGAGGTGGGGGGCACCCTGGGGAGGTGGGGGGGGGCAGGGACACAAGCCCCCCCCCCCCCCCCCCCCCCCCCGCTGGGGGCGCGCGCCCCCCC
>NW_010972650.1:878139-892026 GCF_000737465.1 Haliaeetus leucocephalus
GGGGGGGGGGGGGGCGCGGGGGGGGGGGGGGGGGGGGGGGGAAACAACCCCCCCCCCCCCCCCCCATCATCACATGCTGGGGACACTGCCTGCCCTGGGGGTGTTGGGGGTCCCCGGGGTGGGAGCGGAGCCATGGGATGCCGGGTCCCCCCACCCGAGCCCTGCAGCCCCCGGTCCCCAGCCCTGTCCCTGCATGGCCGTGGGCTGGTGCCACCATGGCGTGGCCACTGGCCAGGAGGACACGGCTTCTGCCGGCTGGGGCCAGGGGGGTGCCCGGCAGCCTGGGGACCCCCGAAAAGGGCTGGCAGGGGTGTGGGCTTGGCTGGTTCCCAAGTCCAATCCCTGTTTTCTGGTCGGTGGTCTCTCGGTTCCTTGCCAGTGTTCGCTCGGGATGGGACCAGCAGGAGTGGGTCGAGGTGGCCACAAAATGGCCGGAGGGCTGGAACCCCTCTGCTATGGGGACAGGCTGGGGCGCTGGGGCTGCTGAGCCCCGGCAAGAGACAGCTCCGGGGAGGAAGATGGTGTCAGGGATGGAGCAGTTTGATCTTGCAGATCGCTCCTGTCCCTTTTCCAGCAGCTCTGCCACCCTAACCGCCTTTAACTGGTCTTCAACGACTTCCCAGTTACACTAATTGTCACGAGCCCATTTGTGAGAGACTGAAAGAGTTAATGTCTCAAACATTGTGGTGGGGCAAGTTCAGCTTAAAGACAAACCCTGCACAGTAAGGAACCAAGGTGAAAAGCCCATCAGCTCAGACAGCAGCAACAGGAGAGGGAGGGTGTGCTGGAGGGTGCTCAGCTCCCTGGTCTGACAAGCTGTTCTGATACAAAGATCAAACAATGGCCACGTCTGCAGGGAAGGAGAAGTTACTCCACAAATGACCCCCAAGCCCGAAGGCTCACAAACTGCTCATTAACCTGACAAGTTCGGGTGCCTGCCCGAAGGAGGGGCAAGGATGATAAAAGGACACCAACTGAAGCCCCGGGTGCACAAGCCCACCAGGATTGGACCCCTTGGCTGACTGAACCAACGCTGGACCCAGGACTGGTGAAATCTTTCTCTCTTCCTTTCTCTCTCTCTGTCTTCTTCTCTCTTTCCTTTTCCCTTTCCACAATCCCTACACCTCATCCGTTTCAAGATATAAACCGTTGACCAAACCTGAGACGAAGAGTAGATCCAGCTGCCCCTAGACCCTTCTCTGAGGAGGAGTCTGGAAAGCAAGGGGGTCTGCTCTGAACCTCGGGACTCAACGGGAGGGATCTCCTTATTCCCTGAATTGATGTATATGGTTACATGGTTTACAGAAGTAGTCTTATGCCAATTCCTGTTGTGAGAAACCCTGGCACCTACTACCACGCCTCCCCAGTTCGGTTTGCTTGTGTCATAAATAAAATCTTTAACTGATCATTTGGTGTCATTTCACCTTAATTTAGCCCGAGGGAATTTCAAATTAAACATGACTCCCTGGTCTGTCCAGCCTGGGTCGTGACACCATTCTTCTGAGAAGTTGGGACTCAGATTTGATACGTGCCTATGTAAATAATCAGCAATACTACCTGCTATTCAGCTGACTACAGCAGTTTGTGGTGGATGGAGCTATGGACTTCACTCCTAAGCGAGAAGCAACAACCATCTGATAGAGGGAAGTTCGGTGGTGAATGGGACAGTGGCTTAATGAGATTCGATGCCAGCCTACGCTTGGTTACTTACGGCAGAGAGGACAGGTCAGGGAGACCCTCTCATTGAGTCACGGGGTTGGGAAAGAACCCCCTTGCTTTCTAAACTCCTTCCCAGAGAGGAGTCTAGGTGCAGCTGGATCCAATTCTTGTCCCAGACTTGATCAACAGTTTATATCTAAAGGATGATGGGTGGGCAATTAAACCTTGGCATCGCTTAGCCAGGCTTTCCAAGTTTGCCATGCCATTGATCACTTATCGAGAATCTGTTGCGACAAGGAATTTTTCCACCTCGAGGAGTCACTTGGAGAGGTGTCCCTGTGCACAGAGCTATGGGACGCAGCCGCTGCCGGCCAGGAGAGCTGCCCCCCGGCTACCCCAGCCCCCTTATGCTGAGGGTTGCACCCACCCCCCCGTTGCACGAGGGTCCCTGCACAATCACCACCATTGCACAGGGGTCCTTGCACACCGGCTCCCGTTGCAGAAGGGATCCTGTGCACTCACCCCACAGCAGTCCCTGCACAATTGTCACCATTGCATGGGGGGGGTTCCCCCCACCACTGACCCACATTGCATCGGGCTGTCCCCACAGCTGGTGGTGAGCACCCAGCCCAGTATGGGTTTTGGTGCTGGGGAGCTGTGGGGGGAGGAATGCTAAAGCCGAGCCTTTCGGTGAAGTCCGTAGCAGCTCTGCAAAAACATATTTAAAATGGGTAAAACCCACTGTACAGGCAGAGGGCAAAACAGCTGAGGAGGAGAAGGGGCTGCTCCCCAGCACTGGGGGAAGGAGTTTTAATTTTTGTCTCCATAAGACTTCCAGTGTGCTCCAGTGTACCCAGCACGTCTCAGAGCAACAGGCTGAGGGTCCTTGCTAGCACCTTGTCCCTCTAACCTTGGTGTGTTATCCCACAGGTTGTCATGGGCAAGCCCGATTTCATCCCACTCCCCCTCCAAGTCTAGTTTACAGCTCTGTCAATGAGCCCCGCTAGCTCGTGAGCAAAGGCCCTCTTCCCCCTTTGAGAAAGGCAAATCCCATCTGACACCAGCAGGCCTGGTGCTGCGTAGGCCATCCCATTATCAAAAAAAACCCCAAATTCTGTTGGTGACACCAGCCCCAGAGCCACATATTAATAGACTGGGTCCGCCTGTTTCTTCCAATGTCTTTGCCCGCAACTGGAAGGAGAGATGGAAAACCAGCCCGTGCTCCAGATTCCCTTCCCAACCATCCCAAGGCCTTGAAGTCTGTTTTGATCGCCCTTGGACTACGCGTTGGGGCTTCATGGCCACCCACATGGAAGAACAGTAATGGGCAATAGCCCGAGGGCCATCCCAGGCTGGCAAGTTTCCTAGTGCTGTCCTTAACCTTGGCCCCAGGGAGGCAGCAGGCTTCCCAAAGAGGAGGCTCTGTCCGGCATCTCGGACCCTGTGTTCCCCTCAGAAGGGAGTCACCCACAACCCTAACCCGTCTTGTCTTCCTCGTGGAGGTGGTCGTGGTATGGGGGTAGGTCTTTCTGACCATGGCAACACTTCTGGCGTAGCTGGCCCGTCATCCACATCCTCCGTTGACTGGCCTTCCCCATCCTGAGCCTCATGCCTGTTGTACAGAGGGACCTGGGAAGGCGAGGTGGGCAAGGAGGGGGTTCGCTTGCCACCTCCAGCATGGCCTCACCTCCGTTCACTCCTTTCCTTTCAGCTACTGCCATCAGCCTGGCAGGGGGAGGGCACAGGACCCCCTTGATCTTGCTTTTTTTTTGGTGTCTGTTCATGTTTCTGTTTGAGGGAGGGCAGAGCATGGTTCCAGCAGTCTTTCTTAGATGCCCTGATGCTCCTTCACCTTTCTGCTTCCTCCTGCAGCTCTGCCACCGCTGAGCAGATCATCCACTTGGTGACACCTCACATGGCTGTTCTCACTACTGCCATCCGTTCATAGGGAAATGCTCTGGCACTCCCTGCAGCCTGAGAGCTGGACAGCTGCGTGGTTTCATGGGAGCTCTCTCTGGGTTCCCACATCCATTCCGGTGAGTGCAGAGGACATGGCTTTCTGCCCACCCAAATCTATTTTAATTGGTAACAAGTTAATTTTCCCCAAATTGGGTTTGTTCTGGCTGGGCTGGTAACTGGTGAGCGACCTCCCTGTCTTGATCTTGACCCACGCAGCGGTTTTTGTCCTATTTCTTCCCCATTTCCTCCGGAGGGGGAGCGGGTGAGCGGCTGGGTGGGTGCCAGGCTGCTGCCTAAAGGTAACATGGGGCTTGTTTTGCAAGCCTCCAGTGCGTGAGATGCCGGTCTTGGACTGGGAGCTGGTGGCTGTGCTGGGGATGCCAGGTCTGTCCCCTCTGCTCCCTGCTCCACCTCCCCTTGCTGCGGCTCAGTGTTGCCCAAGGGCTCGGCGGCTGATCCTGCCCCGGGGTTTTGCTGCTTTGTCCCTTCCAGATGTCTCCTCGCTGGACACAGTCCTTGAGCTCCCGAAAGACGCTTTCAACTGCATCAGCCACTGCTGTCCCGGTGCGCTCTACAGCCAGCTCTGCCAGCTCCTGGCTCTGGCCACAGGGAACCAGGACCCCCTCCTCACCGCGTACCGGCTCTCCGAGTTGGTCTCCATCGCCACTCGCCATCAGCTGCTCAGCATTGCCCCCAGGAAGATTCAGTGAGTCCCTGGGTCTCCCCTCCCTTCATCCCCAGAGCATCACAGAGAAGGGGCTCACCCAACAAAGAGCCCCAGCAAAGGCGATTTTGGGGTGGTTCTTCCCCCCCAACTGCCTTTCCCTCTGCAGCAAAGAGAAGAAGTCAGCGGGGGACGTGGCCGAGCAGCTCCGGGGGCTCTCCTTGCAGGAGGGGAGCGCTGCCCAGCGCAGACACCACCTCGCCGAGCTCCAGAGACTTTTCATGTTCAGCCCCACGGGGCTGGGGTCTGAGGAGCGGGGCAGCTTCTGGACGCAGCTGCAGCAGATCCCCAGTGGTCAGCGCTGATGGGAGCACAGGGACCAGGCAGCTCAATGCCTGGGAGGGTGCAGAGTGACGGATGGTGCCCTTGGGGCTGTCCTTAAGGTCTGGGTGTGACTTTCAGGGGTGACAGTGTGCGTGTTGACCCTCGTCAGCATCCCGCCTGGCTCCGTAGGGGACACACCGCTGCTGGCACGGCTGGAGAAGGGCACCGCTCCCGTGAACATCCGCATCCCCACCGCGCTTGCGAAGGTGAGGGCAGGGACGGGAGAGGGGCAGCCCAGCCATGTTTGGGGCTCAGATCATGGCTCCCTTCCTCCTGCAGGACCTGCTGCGCTCGGTGCTGAGCTATTTTGACGCCATTCAGGAGCAGAAGGAAGCCAACAGCTGTATGGACAAGCGGGAGTGGTGGCTGCACCGCTCCGAACTGGACTGCAGGATGAAGGTGGGGGAAAACTGCCCTGAGCCCTGATGTGGGGCACACTTCAGAGGGGGTTGGGGGATCGGGAGCCCCCCGGTGACTCTCTGACCTCTCGCAGAGCCTCATCGAGACCCTGGAGATGCAGGTGCTGGGCTGCTGGAGGGGGGGGCCTGATCCCCACCACCCCCCAGCCCAGTCTGGCAGAGGAAGCCGCCCATTTGCACACCCAGCTCTGCCAGTGCGGCTGGAGGGACTCAGATCCCATCCTGCTTAAAGTGCCCGGGCTGGAGCAGGGTTTGGGGGAGCTGAGCCCCCGCTTTGCTGATGCTCACCCCTTCCTCCTCCCCATAGGTAGTGCTGAACGCCGCTCCCCTCCTCGGCCCCTGTGACGTGCCAGCCCTGGCCTTCGGCCTCTGCCCAGCGCAGCCCTGCAAGGCTCAGCTCCTCTTGCAGGACGTGGTGGAGCGGAGAGCCTGCGCCACGCAGACGGATGGCTCCCACGTCCTGGTTCTGGATAAGGTGAGACCCCAGCTCCTGCTTCACCTTCTCCTGGCTCCACTGCCTCCCTCCTGCTCACGCCTTCCTCCTCCTCCTCGTCCTCCCAGCACCTGCAGAAGCTGCCCTGGGAGAGCATGGCGTGCCTGAAGGCTGTGCCTGTATCCAGGCTCCCTTCCCTGCACTTCCTGCTCGGCTGCTCCCTGGTACAGGAGGTGAGAGGATGGGGGACCCTGTGTACCCCAGCCCCAGGGTTTGGGGAACCCCCAAACCTTGCGCTGGGCTGGGACCCACTCGTCTGCCCCCTTTGGCAGCAGTCAGGGTCCGTGCTGAGCTGCGGCACGAACCCCAGCAGCACCTTCTTCATCCTCAACACACACAGCAACCTCTGGGCACTGAGGAATGATTTCGGGGCTGGTTTGAGAGGCAGGTGGAGATCTTGCAGGTGGTTGGGGGGGGTGGTCTGTGCCCCCCAGCCCTTCTCACCAGTGAGCCCGCAGTGAGCCCGGCTGGAGGGTGGGGACAGGACCCGTCCCGAGGCCGGAGCGGCTGCAGGCAGCCCACCTGGAGCACGACCTCTCTGCGGGAGCATCACCCTGGGGGGGTACGAGGGCAGCCGGGGCTCACCCGAGGGGCTTCTCCCCGGAGGTACACAGGGCACGGAGCGGGCACCCGCTTGCTGGACGGACAGACCGTCACCCAGATGGATTGCCGCGCCATCGCCCTGCTCCTTGGCTGCAGCAGTGCCACGCTTGCCATCCGTGGTGGCCCGGAGGGACCGTGCACAGGGGTGGCTCGTATGGTCACGTGCCATTAAAAGATGCATTTAAAACCCGGTGGCTGGGCCCCACTCATGCCCCACAGCCCAAAGGAGATGCCCGACACGGATGCACTTTGAGCTGAGCTGTTTATTGGGGTAAATTGGGGGGGAGTACAGAGACACCCCCCCCTTAGGTGGGAATGGAGGGGTGGGGAGGACCCCTCCAGCCCCCAGGCTGAGCAGGGGGGCAGAGCCAGGGTATGTACAAGCAGGGGCTGGTACCTGCGGGGGGAGGGAGCGATACCCAGGGGGTCGCAGGGCCCCAGGGGTGGGCAGGGGTGCCCGGTGCAGAGGGATCTCCAGGGTGCCGTCACTTTTGCAGCCGTTTGATACGGGCATCTATGTCGGCAAAGCTGTCCTCTACGACCGCCAGGTTTTCTTTCATTGTCTTCTGGACCTGGGGGGGTGTGAGCGGGGAAGGGGGTGAGCAGGGGGGGCGGGATGGGGACCCCACTCCACCCCAGCGGGTGTTGGTGGGACCCACCTCTGCCAGCAGCACAGTGTTGTCCTTGAGAGCACCAGCTATCTCCTGCTGCGTGCTGTCCAAGTGCATAAGGACCTGCCCGAACTGCGTGGCTGGGAGGGAGGAGAAAGCTCAGTGCTGGTGGGGGGGAGCAGCATGACCCCCCCTCCCCGAGATGCTCCCAGTGGCACCATGCCACTGTCCCCAACATCCCCTCAGCCCCTCACCTTGCTCGTGCAGGTCCCTGACGGTCACCAGCCTCTGCACAACATCGGGCAAGGTGCTGGCCACGCCATCCCAGCGCTGCATCGTCTCATAGATCTGGTGGATCTGGGGGATGGGCCAGGGCAAGAAGGGGGGGTGAGCACAGTCTGGAGGGGGGGCTCCATATGTCCCCCACCATGCCAGGCTTGCCTTTGTGGGGGGCCTCCCCTCCAGCTCTTACCTTGCTCCGCATGTCGGCATCTTGCACAGTTGCCTTGTGCTTGGCTATTTCATTGACTTTCCCCAGGACACTCTGGGGAGGGGGCAGCAGAGGTGAGACCCCAAATCCAGCACTGCCCAACCCCAATTTCATGGCCTTGGCCACTGCCATCCCATGGCTCTCCCTTGGCTTCCTGACACCCACCGTGCAGTTCCCTCCTTCCGACCCCCCCTCACCTGCAGCCGGGCTTCCACTTGGTCCAGCATGGCCACATCCAGGATGTTCACCTTGGCCTGCAGGACCTGCACTGTCTCCTGGGGACAGACAGCAGGGTGAGGGGGGACACAGCAGCACCCAGGGGCTGCCCCCCCACCAAGTGCTATGAGCACGGGGTGGGGGAAAGGGACCCTGCATGCCCCCAGCCCCTGCCTGACTCACCACGAGGCTGGTGCCCTTCGGCCCCACCAACAGCGGGTTCTGTGGGGAAGGAAATTGCATTAGTGGGGCAGGATGGGGGGGCAGGAGAGTGGCAGGGCAGGCACCCGTGGGCCCTCACCTGGCTGTCGGGCTCGCACTGCACTGTCGCCTCCAGCTGCGCCAGCCGCTTCTCCAGCTCTGTGATCTGGGGGGAGGTGAGGGGGTGAGACGGCAGGACACCCCATTTTGCAGTCAGGTGCAGCGTCTGTCCCCCCCCTCCAAGCTCACCTTGGCGGTCTGGGCAAAGTGGTCCTGCTCCGGCTGGCAGAACAGCTCAATGGCGACGGAGTCTCCGGTGAGTGCCGGGGCTTTGGCGGGGGTCTTCCCTGGTGCGGCCTTGCTGCACTTCGCCGCCTCCAGCTGCTGCAGCAGGCGCCTGGGCAGGGGGCAAAGGTGGGCACGGGGCCCCAGCACCACCCCATGGGGATGCTGCCATCCTTCCCCCGCTCCCCGAGCTGCGACCCCAGGGGTCCTGGGACCCCACTCACTTGGCCAGGGCACTTTCGGGATCCGCGAAGTCTATGGCTGCTGCAGGACCCAGCAGTTTCTCCAGGTGGCTGGAGACCAGCTGCTGCTTCAGGCCCTCAATCTGCCTGGTGAAGGCCACGGGCGTCAGCTCCTCCTCCACTGCCGCCTCCTTCACCGTGCTCTGTCGGGAGGAAGAAAGGTGGCTGTGTCACCCCCCACCCTGGGACAGCCTCCCCACCGGTCCCCAGGGGAGGGGTGATGCTCACCTGGATCTGCTCCACCTCCCTAACCAGCTCCTGCACCTCGTGCTGCAGCCGCTGGTACCGCTGCTGGGGCGTCTCTTTGGCACCAAGACCCTCACCAAGCTGCAGAGAGAGGAACGGGGAGGGTCAGGCGGGGGCTCAGGGCCTGCCCGCATACCAGGCACCTAGGGCAGGGGGTGATGGGTAGGATGCTGGTACCCAACTCCCCTCAGTGCCCACCCGTCTTCAAAAAGACCTGCTGGAGGGACGACACAGCAGGACACGAGCAGCTCAGGAGGCTCCTAAGGGCACCGATGACAATGTCCTCCTCCTTCAAGTGACAGAGGAGCCAACAACAAGAGGGGGTCTGCTGGAGCTCATCTTCACCAGTGAGGAGGGGCTCATTGGGAATATGGAGGTCAAAGGCAGCCTGGGCTGCAGCAACGACGAGATGGTGGAGTTCGGGATGCTGAGGGTGGGGAGGAGGGTGGGGGGGTCACAGCCCTGGGCTTCAGGAGAGCAGACTCTGGCCTCTTCAAAGGTCTGCTTGGAAGAGTCCCCTGGGATCAGGCAATAGAGGGAAGAGGGGCCCTAGAAAGCTGGTTGATATTCAGGGATCACCTCCTCCAAGCTCCAGAGCGCTCCATCCCAATGGGTGGGCTGTTGGGCAAAAAAGCCAGGAGGCTGTCTGGGTGGACAAGGCCTCCCGGCCAAACCTGGACACAGAAAGGAAGGAGGCAGAAGATGGAGCAGGCACAGGGAACCTGGGAAGAGGAGAGGGACGTTGCCCAAGAAGCCAGGGAGGAGGTTAGGAAAGCTAAAGCCCAGCTGGAACTCAACCTGCCTGGGGATGTCCAAGGCAACAAGAAAGGCTTCTGTGAGCACCCAGGTACCTGAAGGATGGCAAAGGAAAATGGGGGGCTGCTGCTGAACGAGGTGGGGAACCTGGGGACATCCCACATGGGACAGGCTGAGGCACTGAAGGCCACCTTCACCTCTGTCTCAACCGGCCCGACCGGCCATCAGGAATCCCTGGTGACAGCGTCCAGGGGAAGGCTGGCACAAGGCAGATGTACGCTTGGTGGAAGAGGATCAGCTCAGGGAACGCTTAAGGAAATGGGACAGACAGAAGTGCATGGGCACAGGTGGGATGCACCAGCGAGGGCTGAGGGATCTGTCTGATGACATTGCAAGGCCACTCTCGATAATCTTTGATGGGTCACGGTGACTAGGAGAAGTGCCAGAGGATGGGAGGAATGCCAATGTCACCTCCACCTTCAAGGAGGGCAAGAAGGACCCAGGGAACCATAGGCTGGTCAGCCACACCTTCTTCCCTGGGAAGGCAATGAACAGCTACTCCTGGAAACCCTTTCCAGGCACATGAACAACAGAAAAAACATGAAAAGCAAGCAGCATGGCTTCACCAACGGGAAGTCATGCTCCACCAACTTGATCAACTTCTCCAATGAAGTGACCAGCCTGGTAGACAAGGAAAGAGCAGTGGGTATTGTCTACCGGGACCTCAGGAAAGCCTTCGACACCCATCTCCCATAAGATCCTCCAAGAGAAGGTGTTGCAGTCTGGGCTGGATGAGCAGGCAGTGAGGTGGATTGAAACTGCCCCAACGGCAAAGCCCATCGGGTGATGATCGTCAGCCCAAAGTCTAGTTGGAGGCCAGTACAACCAGTGTGCCCCAGGAGTCAATGCTGGGTCTGATCCTCTTTAACATCTTCATTAATGATTGCGATGATGGGGCAGGGTGAACCCTCACTAGGTTTGCAGATGACGCCACACTGGGAGGAGTGGCTGAGATGCCAGAGGGTCGCGCTGCCGTTCAGAGGGACCTGGGACAGGCTGGAGAGATGGGCCAACAGGAACCTCATGGAGCTCAACAAGGAGAAGTCCTGCTGCTGGGGAAGAACAGCCCCCGGCATCAGTCTATGCTGGGGGCCACCCAGCTGGAAAGCAGCTCTCTGGAAAAGGCTCCAGGGGTCCCAGTGGACACCAAGCTAAACATGATCCAGCAAGGAAGGCTAACGCTGTCCTGGGCAGTGTTAGGAGTGTTGTGGTCAAGGGAGGTGAGCCTTCCCCTCTCCTCAGCACTGCTGAGGCCACACCTGGACTGCTGTGTCCAGTGCTGGGCTCCCCAGTACAGAAGAGAGAGAGATGGACATACTGGAGAGAGTCCAACAAAGGGCCACAAAGATGCTGACAGGGCTGGAGCATCTCTCCTATGAGGAAAGGCTGAGAGAGCTGGGACTGTTCAGCCTGGACAAGAGAAGGCTCTGGGGGATCTTATCAATACCTGAATGGAGGGTGCCAAGAGGACAGAGCCCAGCTCATCTCACAAGTTACCTAGAGAGACGGTGGAGTCTCCATCCTTGATATTCAGAAGCCACCTGGACATGGTCCTGGGCAAGGGGGTCTAAGTGGCCCTTCCTGAGCATGGGGGTTGGACCAGATGGTCCAGAGGTCCCTTCCCACCACCACCCTTCTGTGATTCTGGGTCATTTGTGGCCCTGGGCAGGAATGTCACTGTGGGGCGACTGGGGTGGTTCACATCCTCATGCGCTCTGGACTCACAATTTCATACTCCCCAGACTCGTAGCCCGTTGTCCTGGGCTTGCCGATGCGATCGGAGAAATCTGGAAGAGGAAGAGCAGGGTGTCACCCCAAAATACCCAGGGTGGCTGTGCCCTCCCTGGGGTCAGCTCAGGGTCCCCACAGCCCACCCTTCCCTGAATCCCCCGGCTCACCCACTCCCTTGGTGCCCAGACGCTTGTCCCGGAACTTCTCATACGCAGCGTTGGGGTTGATGATGAGGTGCTCCACGCTGGTGCTGGTGAGCTCCTCCTGCACACAACGCTCGGCGTCAGGGACGAGGCAGCCGCGAGGGTTTGTTGGCAGAGCTGCCGCCTCCCTGCAGCACTGGCGGCCGTCTGGGGCCGGCGCTGGGGAAAGGATGGACAGTAATGGGGGGGAACGAAGGCAGCCCCGTCCTCCCCAGGACAGGGGCACAGCCCCCAGGGACTGACAGGCAGGGACTGAACCCAGCAAAGGGTCTGCCGGGGCAGCGAGAGCTGTCCAGGATGTGGCACGTCCCCAGGGCCTGAAGCGCTTTTGGGGAGCCCTGACGCACTGTGGATGGACAAGAAGGGGTGAGAGCAGCGGGAGCAACGCTAGCAGTGTTAGAAGGGGTCATCCGGCTGGGGGGAGGCAGCGGCGAGTGCCCGCGAGCAGAGCGCAGGGTTACGGCGGCCGACGGACGGGCTCTTACCAGCTCCTTGCGTTTCCCAGAGGTGAGAAAGCCAGAGCAAGGTTAGGAGGAGAGGGGCGAGAGAGAGACAAAAATCGCGTTAGAAGGTTTGTCCCACGCATGGCCCGCCATCTCCCATGTCCCTGCGCCAAGGCTGCTGCCAGGCTGGCCCCCGTGCAAGGGCTTGGGAGCCACGTGGGACGCGGGGGCCACCGGCGCAGAGGCGAGGGCAGGGGTGGGGGCAGTGGCTGCAAGAGCAGTGGCAGCGGTGGGCTCTGGACCCCTTGGCCAGGCACGCCGGGGCAGCCGGGGCTGGGGACAGCCGGGGACGCGCTGGTCGTGGCCACCATGAGGGGTGCTCAAGGTGCCCAGAGAAAGCGTGGGAGCAGAGAGTGGCCAGAGTCCGGGAGTGATGCAGCTGAGCCCCCGCTCTGATAACCTCCCTCTGGCTCTTCTTTTCCCCCGGGGGGGGTGGGGGGAGATGTGGGCAGAGCCTGGGGCAGGATGGGCCCCCATGGAGCAGCCCAATGCCTGGTGGGTCCCCAGGGGTAGAAGGGAGGCATTGGTTGGGGTCTGGGGGGGGGCAAAACACCAATGCCAGTCCCTGGAGGGGCATGAGCTGTCCCTTGCTTAGCAGCCAGACCCGTGCTGTGCTGGCAGCAGGGATGGGGGCTCAGCGCAGCCCCACTCGCCTGCCCGTGTCCTGCCTGGCCCTGCAGGACCCGTCGTGGGGGGGTCAGGGGGTCACTGGGGGTCCCGAAGGACGAGGAGGGCAGCACGTGCAGTCAGGCAGGGCAGATGCAAAGAAGGCAAGGGAGAGCAGGGGGGTGGTGGGAGCACCACGTCACACCCTGGGACCCACAGCCACTGCCGGCTGCCTCCCCTCTGCCCCACGGCGGGGTGACCCACAGCTGGGATCAGGCAACGCGGCAACAGGCAGCGGTTATGGGACCCCGTGCACATCTACCGCATGCAAAAATCAACCCCAAACGGCATGCCAAACCAGAAGCAGCGAACGGGCTTACTTGTGCAAACTAGTGTCCAGGCAAGGTGGGGAGCAGGGAGGGGAAGAGCGGTGGGAAAACTCAGGTCAGTTCAGCACGCGAGAGCCAAGAAACACAACGAAGCTGCGCGAGGGGCTCCCAGGAGAGGAGACGACAGCAATTAAAACCCTGTCAGCCCTTCGCCTCCTGCCTGCAGTGAGGCCGCATGGGAGGGAAAACACTGGGGGGACTCACTGGTGCGGCACCGCTTTATTC
This sequence comes from Haliaeetus leucocephalus, assembly GCF_000737465.1. Lineage (NCBI taxonomy): Eukaryota > Metazoa > Chordata > Aves > Accipitriformes > Accipitridae > Haliaeetus > Haliaeetus leucocephalus. The sequence goes on from NW_010972650.1 coordinate 891,085, forward strand.
TCGGGCACCATTTCAGCGTGACCAAGGCCTGATGGGGGCAACTTGGGGTGGAAACAACCCGTTTCAGTCCGTCTTGCTGCCCTGGGTCTCGCAAGGGATCTCTTTATCCCCCTCAGAATTGGGGGGTGGGTGCCCGGTGTGCCCCCGCCCTGGGTGCAGCGCATGGTGCCACGCCAGCCCATGCGTGGTGGGGCCATGCTGACCCCGCGTCCCCCACAAAATGCTGGCTGCACCGTGGGGAAAAGCCGGATCTCGCCTCTGAGGCCCGGTTGCCCCCTCCCCAGCTCGGCCCAACTGGGAGCACGTGCTGGTGAAGTGAGGGCTGGGGGCGGACGGACTGGACTGGGCAGCCATTTGGGCTGTGATCCATGAGCAGCTGTCAGCTTTCAGCCTCACCGGCAGAGCTGGGGGGTCACTGTGCAGCCCCAGATGCAACCCTCGTGCCGTGCCGGCCTCGAGGAGGGGGGCCCTCGGTGTCACCCCACGCCAAAGCCACCGTGTGGCAGCCCAGATGGGGGTGGCACGTTGCTGGGGGGAGGACACATGGACGTATGTGGCACTGCAAGGACACGTGCAGGGACAGGAGCTGTTTCCCTGCTGCAGTGCCGGTCCTGATGGCTGCGGGATGGGGGGGCACGGGCACACTCGCTCGCTCGCCCCCACCCCACGGCATGGGGCCCTGGTGAGGCCTTACCGCCTCGAAGTCGGCCTGGTCATCCTCGGACACATCGCTGGTCTCATAGACATCAGGTTCATTCCTGGCCTGGGGCACAAACGGGCTCCGGTGAAACCCCAGCTCTCCTCAGCTATTTATTATCCATTTATGATCAAATACCCCCAAACAGCTTCTGACATTGCCTCAGCCCACAGACACCCATGGCAGCTGCCCCCCCCCCCCCCAGACTCCACATCCCTTCTGGACACCCCTCATGTCCCCAAACC
>NW_010972650.1:897507-898907 GCF_000737465.1 Haliaeetus leucocephalus
GTGTATGGGGCATATATGGGGTTCTGGGGGTATGGGGGGTATGAGGGGATCGGGGCTGTGTGAGAGGCCCCCTGCAACTTCCCACCTCCCTTACTGGGATTTGCTAGAACTTACTGGTCCCCCTGCAAGGGGAGCCCTGAGGCTGGCACAGCCCCCAGCACCTTGTGGGGGTCCCTTCTGGCCACTGACCCCCATGTCCTCCCCCCCCCCCCCGGGCAAACCCTATGTCTTTGACCGCGTCTTCCCCCCCAACACCACCCAGGAGCAGGTCTACCATGCCTGTGCCATGCAGATCGTCAAGGGTGAGGGCTGGGGCCTTGTGGGGGGGCCTCTGGGGGGGTCCTAGCTGGAGAACCCTCCTCTGGGGACACCCAGATCCATGGAGACATTGGAGGGTGCTGGGAGGAGACAGGGGCAGGTTGAGGGGTGACACTGGCAGGGGGAGATGCACAGGGGGTCCCTGGGGGTGTCCAGCAGGTCTTGGGGTCTCTGCAAGACTTTGGGGGTGTCACTGCAATCTCCAGGGGTTCTGGGGGTATCTGTGAAGTCCTTCAGGGTGTCTCAGGGGTCCTTGTGCATCGCTGGGGGTCTTGGAGGTGAGCTCAGGTGCCTAGGGGGGATCAGGGAGTCCTTGAGGATCTCAGGGGAGTCCCTTGGGGTTTGGGGGGGTGTCTGTGAGGTCCCTGAGGGTCCTGGGATTCCTTGGGGGTTCCTGGGAGTCCTGGAGGGCCTTCTGCCCACCCTCACTCCTCCCCACAGATGTGCTGGCTGGGTACAACGGCACCATCTTCGCCTACGGGCAGACGTCATCGGGCAAGACTCACACCATGGAGGTGAGCGGGCCAGGGGGGGCTTTGGGTGGGGGGCAGCATCCCCTGGGCCTGGCATGCCCCTGGGTGCTCACCCCTCACCCCTCCAATCCCCTGCCACCCCCAGGGCAAGCTGCACGATCCCCAGCAGATGGGCATCATCCCACGCATCGCCCAGGACATCTTCAACCACATCTACGCCATGGACGAGAACCTTGAGTTCCACATCAAGGTGGGGACTGGGAGGGACTGGGAGCACTGGGAGGACTGGGAGGTCGGGTCCCGACCCCCCCCCCAACACCCCCAATTCCCTCCTACTAGGTTTCTTACTTTGAAATTTATCTGGACAAGATCCGGGACCTGCTGGACAGTGAGTTGGGGGAGGCACTGGGAGATACTGGGTGGGTATTGGGATGCACTGGGGGCACTGAGAAGCTTGGAGGCACTGGGGAGCACTGGGAGGCCCTGGATGGATACTGGGGAGCACTGGGAGTCGGTGGAAGGGTATGAAGGAGCACTGGGAGGCATTGGATGGCAATGGGAACTCCTAGGGCGTGTTGGGGGGTCACCTCCCCCCAGCCCCCTCACCCC
>NW_010972650.1:898917-902424 GCF_000737465.1 Haliaeetus leucocephalus
CCCCCCCCCCCAGTGACCAAGACCAACCTGTCGGTGCACGAAGACAAGAACCGGGTTCCCTATGTCAAGGTGAGGAGTGGCTCAGAGGGTGCCTTGGGTGGGGGACCCCAAGGGGCACCCCCAGAGTGGGGGCTGGGGCCTCACCCCCCCCACCCTGCACCCACAGGGCTGCACCGAGCGCTTCGTCTCCAGCCCCGAGGAGATTCTGGATGTGATCGATGAGGGGAAATCCAACCGGCATGTGGCTGTCACTAGTGAGTGCCCTGGGGACATGGCGGGGGGCCAGGCGATGGTGGGGGTGGGCAGAGTGGGGTGGGGGGATCACTGCTATGCAGGGTACTGTGGGGTGTCTGGGGTGCTGGGGAGTTCTGGGGTACCATGGGGGTCCCTGCGGTGCTGGAGGGGTCATTGAGGCAACATAGGGGTCCCTGGGATACTGGGGGGGGGGGTCTGGGGCACCATGGGGGTCCCTGGGGCACCGTGAGGGTCCCTAGGGCATCACGGGGGTCTCTGCAGCCTCATGGGGTCCTTGGAGCATTGTGGGCTCCCTGGGGTGCTGTAGGGCCCCTGGGGTGCTGTAGAGGCCATTGGGCCACCATGGGGGTTCCAGGGGCATTGGAGGGGTCCCTGGGATGCTGTAGGGTCCCTGGGGTGCTGTAGGAGTCATTGGGGTGCCATGGGGATCCCTGGAGTATTGTGGGGGTCCCTGCGGTACTGTAGAGATCATTGGGTTCCCTGGGACATCATGGGGTCCCTGGGGCATTTTGGAGTCCCTGGGGTTCTGTAGGGTCCCTGGGGTGCTGTAGAGGTCACAGGGCTCCCACGGAGTTCCTGGGGAATCCTGGGGGCCCTGGAGTGCAGTGGGGGACTCCTGGGGGCACTGGGGGGTCTCTGGGGCATCGTGGGGTGCTGCAGTGGTCCCACGGGGGTGCGGGGGTCCCCGGGAGCTGGAGGCATGGGTGTGCAGCCTCTCCCCATGCCCGCAGACATGAACGAGCACAGCTCCCGCAGCCACAGCATCTTCCTCATCAACATCAAGCAGGAGAACGTGGAGACGGAGCAGAAGCTCAGCGGGAAGCTCTACCTGGTCGACCTGGCCGGGAGCGAGAAGGTCAGGGGGTCCCCAGCACTGAGGGACCCTGAGGGGCTTGGGCTGGGAGGGTTCTGGTGGGGGGGGGTCATCTTTGGGGGACCCTGGGCTTGGGTATGTGGGATTGGGGGGTCTCTGGGGCAACTTGGGAGGAGGGTGTCCCCAAGGGGGACATTGGGAGGGTGGGAGTCTGTAGGCTGTGGGACATTGGGGTTAGGGGTCTTCAGGCTGGGGTGGGGGTCTTTGGATGAAGGCCCTCTGGATTGGGGATCTCTGGGGATCTACTGGCTGGTGGCATCCTTGGGTTTGGGGGTCTTGGAGGGGTTCTTGGGCTGGGGGTGTCAGTGGGGTGGAGGTCCCTGGGGTAGGGGTGGCCCCATGGGGGTCTCTGAGCTGCCTGGCCCCACAGGTCAGCAAGACGGGGGCTGAGGGGGCCGTGCTGGATGAAGCCAAGAACATCAACAAGTCGCTGTCGGCGCTGGGCAACGTCATCTCGGCCCTGGCCGAGGGCACGGTGAGAGCCCATGTGTTCCCCCTGCCAGCCCCCCCACCTCTGCTCTGCCCCATGGACCCTGGGGCTTGGGGGGGACCATGCTGAGCTCCTGTGCCCCCCCCCGCAGAAGGCCTACGTGCCCTACCGGGACAGCAAGATGACAAGGATCCTGCAGGACTCGCTGGGGGGGAACTGCCGCACCACCATGTTCATCTGCTGCTCCCCCTCCAGCTACAACGATGCCGAAACCAAGTCCACCCTCATGTTTGGGCAGAGGTAGGGGAGGGGCCGGGGGGTATCGGGGTGCCCCTGCACCCCTCTGCACCCCTCTGCACCTCAGCTGCACCCCAGCTGCACCCCATGCACCCGTTGTGTCCCAACTGTATCTCAACTGCACACCATGTACCCGTTGCACCCGAACTGCACTTTAACAACACCCATTGCACCCCAACTTCACCCCATGCACCCATTGCACTCCAACAGCACCCCATGCACCCCAGTTGCACCCTATGCACCCATTGCACCCCAACAGCACCCATGGCACCCCAATTTCACCCCATGCACCTGTTGTACCCCAAGAGCACCCCATGCACCCCAACTGCACCCTATGCACCCTTTGCACCCCAACTGCACCCCATGTATCCACTGAAAACTGGCTGCACCCCGACAGCACCCATTGCACCTCAACAGCACCCCATGCTCCTGTTGTACCCCAACTGCACCCCATGGGCTCATTGCAACCTGACTTCACCCCATGCACCCCAAGCACCCATTGCACCCCAACTGCACCCCAACTGCATCCCCCGCACCCCCTGAGGGGGAAAAGAGGCTGCATTGGGGGTCCCCAGACCTGGGAGGGGAGTGGGGGCAAGGTGGACCCTGAGATGAGTGGGCACCCTCAGGGGTGTCCCTGCGGGAGGCTGCCTGGAAAGGGGGAGCAGGAGGGGTCCCGGCTGAACGATGTCCCCCCCATCTCCATCCAGGGCCAAGACTATCAAGAACACGGCATCGGTGAACCTGGAGCTGACGGCCGAGCAGTGGAAGAAGAAGTACGAGAAGGAGAAGGAGAAGAACAAGGCGCTGAAGGAGACCATCGGGAAGCTGGAGGCCGAGCTGAGCCGCTGGCGGAGTGGTGAGGGGGGACCCTGGCATCTGGGAGGGGACCCCATCCACCTCGTCCCAGCACTAAATGGGGAAACTGAGGCCGTGTCCCTAGGTGAGGCCGTGCCGGAGACGGAGCAGCTGAGCGGGGCCGAGGCGGAGGCTGGGACAGGCGAGGGGATGGGTGAGGGGACAGGGACAGGACCCTCCGACGAGACCCCCCTCAACGACAACAGCTCCTCCATCGTCATCCACATCTCTGATGAGGAGCGCCGCAAGTACGAGGAGGAGATCCGCAAGCTCTACAAGCAGCTGGATGACAAGGTGGGGACCCCCCCCAGACCCCTCCCTGGGTCCTCTGGGGACCCCCAAAGACCCCTCTAGACCTGCCAGGGACCCCCCAGGACCCCTGAGACTCCCCAGGACCCTTGGGAACCTCCTAGGGCCCCCAGCATCCCCCAGGACGCTCAGCATCCCAGGATGCCCAGGATCTCCTGGCAGCCTCCAGGACCCCCCCGAGGCCCCCCCTCCGCCCCCAGCCCCTTGGGGCTGGCCGGTGCGGACCCTCCTGTCCTCCCCCCAGGACGATGAGATCAACCAGCAGAGCCAAATCATGGAGAAGCTCAAGCAACAGATGCTGGACCAGGAGGAGGTGAGCCCCCCCCCAGCCCCCATGGCCCCCCATCTCCATCTGACTGACCCTGGAACCCGCTGGTGGGACCCTGGAATGATCCCCCTGGGCCCCCACCCAGACCGCCTGGGGCCCGCTTGGACCCCCACCCTGACCACTTGGACACCTCCACCCTGAGTACTTGGACCCCCC
>NW_010972650.1:902798-903882 GCF_000737465.1 Haliaeetus leucocephalus
CTGGGACCCCTCTGGGACCCCCCACCCTGACCCTCTGGACCCCCCCAGGTGCTGGCGGCGGCACGGGGGGGTGGGGAGGCGGCGCGGCGGGAGCTGGCAGCACTGCGTGCCGAGCATGGGGCAGCCCGTGCCGAGGTGGCCGAGGTGCTGGCGGCACTGGAGGAGCTGGCACGCAGCTACGACCGCAAGGCGCAGGAGGCCGAGGACACTGGCCGCCACAACCGCCGGCTGGCTGACGAGCTGGCTCGCACTGAGGTGACCCCCCCGGGACCCCCACCTGGGACCCCTGGCAGGCACCTAATGGGGATTCCTGACAGGACCCTACTGGGAACCCCCATGGGCACCCAACTGGGATCCCTACTGAGATCCCCCCCCAGGAACCCCAAAGTGGCTCCTCAACTGGGAACCCCAGTAGGACCCTACTGGGAACCCCCATGGGCACCCAACTGGGATCCCTACTGAGATCCCCCCCCAGGAACCCCAAAGTGGCTCCTCAACTGGGAACCCCAGTAGGACCCTACTGGGAACCCTTATGGGCACCCAACTGGGATCTCTACTGAGATCCCTCCCCAGGAATCCCAAAGTGGCTCCTCAACTGGGAACCCCACTGGGAAACCTGCTGGTGACCTGCAGTGTCCCACTGGGACCCCACTGGGAACCTTGTCTGGCAAATGGGACACAGACTAGGAAACAATTGGGACCCCCATCAGCACCCTAGCTGGGCCCCCCAGAGCCAGGGCCCCTCCAAACTGGGACCCCCACACCAGGACCACACTGGGACCCCCAGCCTCTGAACCAGCAAACCCCAGAGCCCAGACCCCCAGGTCCAAACTGGGACTCCCAGACACAAACTGGGATGCTTTGGGCCAGGGATCCACTGAAAAAGAAGCCTCAGACCTGGGAGCCCCCTAAACCCCAAACCAGACACCAAAGAGGGGGACCCCAAACAAGAACCCCACCCCCCCCAAACCAGACTCCAAAGAGTGGCCCCCCCACCCCAAACTCACCCCAAAGAGGGGACCCCACCCACCCCTCAAACCAGATCCCGAAGAGGAGACCCCCTGTCCCGAAACCAGACCCCAAA
>NW_010972650.1:903892-905888 GCF_000737465.1 Haliaeetus leucocephalus
GTGCTAGGTGTGCCAGGGTGGGGGGTACCGGGGGGGTGCCAGGCCGTGCCGTGCCCACAGGCGACGACGCTGTCGCTGGAGACGGAGCTGCAGCGGGTGCGGGACCTGGGGGGACAGCAGCGCAAGCGGGCGGCCGAGGTGCTCAACGGGCTGATGAAGGACCTGAGCGAGTTCAGCCTCATCGTGGGCAACGGCGAGATCAAGCTGGTGAGGGGGGGACACACCCCTGGCAGGCTGCACCCATGGGTGGGATGTCCCTGTGCCGTGCTGTGCCATGCCAGGCTGCACCTGTGGGGGTGTCATGCCGTGCCCGTGCCGTGTCACACCACGCCATACCCGTGTGTGCAACGTGTTCGTGCCGTGCTGTGCCCAAGCCATGGCATGCCAAACCCATGTATGTGCCGTGCCGTGCTGTAGCCACATGCCTGATGTGCCTGTGACATGCTGTGCCCGTGCTGTACCCATGCTGTGCCATATCCATGTGTGTGCTGTGCCTGTGCCATGCCATACCATACCCTGTGTGTGCCGTACCCACACTGTGCCATGCCTGTGCTGTGCTGACCCACGTGCTGTGCCGTACCCATGCCATGCTATATCCATGTGTGGTACGTGCCCATACCACGCCGTGCCATGCTATACCCACACCATGCCATACTCCACTGTGCCATGCCGTGCCCCTGCCCGTGCCATGCCGTACCCATGTGTGTGCCATACTCATGCCGTGCCGTACCCACGCCATATCGTACTATGCCATGCTGACCCGTGTGCCGTGCCATACCCCTGCATGTGCTGGGACCATGCCGTGCCATACCCATGTGTGGTACATGCCCATGCCGTGCCGTGCCCATGCCATGCCACACCATACTATGCCATGCCATGCCACGCTGACCCGTGTGCTGTGCCCATGCCCGTGCCCAGCCGGTGGAGGTCAGCGGGGCCATCGAGGAGGAGTTCACCGTCGCCCGGCTCTACATCAGCAAGATCAAGTCGGAGGTGAAGTCGGTGGTGAAGCGGTGCCGGCAGCTGGAGAACCTGCAGGTGGAGTGCCACCGCAAGATGGAGGTGACCGGGCGCGAGCTCTCCTCCTGCCAGCTCCTCATCTCCCAGGTGGGCTGGGGACAGGAATGACAGGGGACCTCCTGGGAGCAATACCACCGCCGTGGGGACCCCGGGGTTTGGTGGTCTGGGGTTTGGTGATCCTGGGGTTTGGTGGCCCCAGGGTTCTGTGATCCTGGGGTTTGGTGGCCCCAGGGTTCTGTGACCCTGGGGTTTGGTGGCCCCAGGGCTGGGTGACCTCAGATTTTGGTGGACCCAGGGTTTGGTGATCTTGGGGTTTGCTGGCTGCAGGGTTTGGTGGCTGCAAGGTTTGGTGATGCAAGGGTTTGGTGGCCGAAGGATTTGGTGACCCCAGGTCTTGGTGGCTCTGGGATTTAGTGACCCCAGAGTTTGGTGCCCCGAGGGTTCAGTGTCCCCAGGGTTGGGTGTTCCCAGGGCTTGGTGGCCAAAGGATTTGGTGACCCCAGGGCTTGGTGACCCAAGGGTTCAATGTCCCCAGGGTTTGGTGTTCCCAGAGTTTGGTGTCCCAAGGGTTTGGTGGCCCTGGGACTTGGTGACCCTGGGGTTTGGTGGCCCTGGGGTCTGCTGACCACAGGGTTTGGTGATCCTGGGGTTTGGTGACCCCAGAGTTTGGTGTTCCCGGGGTTTGTTGACCCTGGGGTTTGATGGCCCTGGGACTTGGTGACCCCACGGTTTGATGACCCAGGGGTTTGATGACCCTGTGATTCAGTGATGGGGTGGCCCTGGGGGTGGTGGTGGGGTGGTATCCACGTACCCCCCGCAGGGGGGGGGTGTCAGTGGCTGAGACTGGTCCCCGCAGCACGAGGCGAAGATCCGCTCGCTGACGGAGTACACGCAGACGGTGGAGCTGAAGAAGCGGCACCTGGAAGAGTCGTACGATGCCCTGAGCGAGGAGCTGGCCCGGCTGCAGGCCCAGGGT
>NW_010972650.1:909933-910391 GCF_000737465.1 Haliaeetus leucocephalus
TGGGTGCTGGTAACCAGTGGTGGGTGCTGGTGGGTGCTGGTGGGGCTGTCGGTGCAGCGGCTGGTGCTGGGGGGGTGCAGGAGGTACCCCAGTGCGGGCAGGTGTCTCAGGGACAGTGGGTGCTCTGGTGCCAATGGGTGCCCCAGCGCTGGTGGGTACCCAATACTGGTGGGTGCCCAGTACTGGTGGGTGCTAATGGGTGCCCCAGTGCCAATGGGTGTCCTGGTGTGGGTGAGTGATTTGGTGCCGGTGGGTGCTCCAGTGCCAGCAGCTGCCCCTGTGCCGATGGGTGCTGGATGCCTGTTGTGAGTGGGTGCCCAATGCTGATGGGTGCTGGGTGTCACTGGATGCCTCTTGTGAGTGGGTGCCCAATGCCGATGGGTGCTGGGTGTCCGTTGTGAGTGGGTGCCCAATGCTGATGGGTGCCGGGTGTCACCGGGTGCCCACTGTGAGTGGGT
>NW_010972651.1:0-1303 GCF_000737465.1 Haliaeetus leucocephalus
GACAGGGCTCGCTGCAAAGCCCTTCAAAGCCTCAAGACAATCACACCCTTCCTCGGGTCCCACCGCGCTCAGCCCCGCAGCCCAGCTTTGCCTCACCGACACAGCAAAATAACCCCAAATCACCCCAGGAATGGCGAGGGAGGGAGCTGCGGGCCAGGCAGGGGCCCTCCTCCCCTTCTCTGGCTGCACCTTGGGCAGCCGCAAGACAATGAAGGGGAGAGAAAAAAAAAGAAGGAAAAAAAAAAAAAAAAAAAATCACTGCCCCGGCCAGAAAGTGCCTGGAAAGCTCATCTCTCCTTATTGCCCATTTCCCATCCCAGCTCCACAACCCAGGAGCAAGGCAGCCCACGGCACCTCCGAGAAGCAGCCTCAGCCTGCTGTAGCTGACCCTGCTTGTGCAGCGAAGGTGGGCTGCATGATCTCCAGAGGTCCCTTTCAGCATCGATTCTGTGCTGCTGTGATTCTGTCGCTTTACCCCCCTTCCTCCTGCCACACAGCTCCCAGTCCATCAGAATATCTTTCCTGTCTGCATTAAATTACTGATTGCCAGTTAAGAAGAGGCAGAGAAATAAATGAAGAGGACCAGGAACTTGAGGAACCAGAGAGGAACAGAAAAAGGAGGAGGAGAAAGAACAGGAGGAACAGGAGGAATTTTAACAAGAGTAATGGGTGGAGAAGGACAAGGAAATTTAAGATGAGGAGCAACAAGAGGAAAAGGTGGAGGAAGAGCAGGGAGTATAGGAGGAACAGGAAGAATAGGCAGAACAGCAAGAAAAGGAGGAGGAGGAAGAACAAGAAAACATGAGGAGGATGAGGAGAAGGGAATGAGGAGAAGGAAGAAGAAGAAAAAGCAAACAAGGTTGAGAAAAAAGAGGTGGAAGAAGTGGGCGAGGAAGAGTAGGAAAATGAGGAGGAAAAGCAACAGGATGAGGAAGACCAGCAGAAGGAGGAAGATAAATAGAAAGAACAGGAAGAGGAGGAAGAGTATCAGGAGGATAAGAAGGAAGAAGAAGAGGAACATGAACCAAAGGAGGAAGACTAACAGGATGAAGAAAAAGAGGAGGTAGAGGTGGAGGAAGAGAGGGAAGAAGGGAGGAAGACACTAGAAGAGGAGGAGGAGGAAGAGGAAGAGGAGGAGGAGCAGAAGAAGGATGCAAAGGAGGAACAGCAGGAAGAGAAGGAGAAAGAACAGGAGGAAGAGGAAGAAAAGGATGAGGAAAAAGAGGAAGAAGAGTAACATGAGGAGGAGGAACAGGAGGACAAGAAGAACAGAAAGAGTAGACGTTGGAGGAAAGGAAGGAGG
>NW_010972651.1:2087-3057 GCF_000737465.1 Haliaeetus leucocephalus
GGAGGAAAAAGAGGAGGAGAAAGAAAAGGAGCAAAAAAAAGAAGGGAGAGAAGAAGGAAGAGGGTGAGGAGGAGGACAAAGATGAGGGGGAAGAACAGGAGGAGGAATAACAGAAGAAGGAGGAAGAACTAGAGGAGGATGATAGGAAATAGAACAAGGAGGACTAACAAGAAAAAGAAGAGGACAAACATAATGAGGAAAATAATAAAAGGAAGAAACGCAGGCAAAGGGGGAAGATGAGGAGGAAGAGTAGAAAAAGGAGGATCAAGAGGAACAGGAGGATTGGGAAGAGGCAGAACAAGGATGAATAAATGAAAAGCAGCAGGAACTTGAGGAACTGGAGGAGAAAGAGGAAAAAGGCGGAGAAGGAACAAGAGGAACAAGAGGAAGGTGAACATGAGGCATGAGAGGAACAGGAGGAGGAAGAAAGCAAGGAGGAACAGGAGAAACAGGAGGAGCAGGCAGAACAGGAGGAAGAGGAGGATGGTTGTCCCTTCTTTCCTCTCTCTCTTACTCAGTATTTTTTCTTTCTCCATCTCTCTGTCCTGCTGCCCGTAACAGTTGGTTTTTTCCTCCAGTGCTGTCCTGCTCCCTGTCCCTTTTTCTCTCTCTGTCACTCTGTCCTGTTCCCTGTGTCTATTCTTTAACTCCTCCCTCTTGGTCCTCCATCTCCGTCGTGGTTTCAGCCCAGCCGGTAACAAAGCACCACGCAGCCGCTCGCTCAGCACCCCCCCACCCCCGGCCACGGTGGGATGAGGAGAAAATACAAAGGCAGGCTCGTGGGTCGAGATAAGGACTGGGAGGGATCACTCCCCACTCACGGGCACGGGCACGGGCACAAGACAGGCGCAACATGGGGAAGAAACAGACCCAACTTAATTGGCTACCAATCGAATCAAAACAAGGACAACGGGAAGTAAACCCAAACCTGGGAACACCTTCCCCCCAACCCTCCCTCCGTCCCGCCTCA
>NW_010972651.1:3176-57585 GCF_000737465.1 Haliaeetus leucocephalus
CTCACTCGTCCGCTGCTCCGCCGTGGGGTCCCTCCCACGGGGGACAGTCCTTCACGAACGTCTCCAACGCGAGTCCTTTCGGCGGGCTGCCGTTCCTCACAAACTTCCCTGGCCTGCGTCCCTCCCGCGGGCCGATCTTCAGTCACACACTGCTCCAGCGCCGGCTTCCCCGTGGAGTGGCGGCCATCTTGGGGGGCTCCGCTCCCCTCCATGGGCTGGGGGGGCACAGCCTGCCGCCTCACCGCGGGCTGCGGGGGCATCCCCTCCTCCCCGCCTTCCTCACTGACCTCGGTATCTGCAGGTGCTCCTCTCACATTCCAATCCCCCGACTCACTGGGGGTTCCCCTTCTTAGCCGGGGGAGCTTCGAGCAGCTTCTCACAGGAGCAGGCCCCCTCTCCCGCTACCGCCCCCCCCACACAAACCCAAAGCACCCCTGTGGCCGGCTGGCCTCAGGTGGCCAGTGCTGTAGTGGTTCCTGTTGCTTTGTTGAGCTTCCAAATATGAGTGACATTACCAAACTCCAGGATTCCAAGTGTGATTTTATTTGGCCAATAACACAAGGGATAAATGTAGAGGAAAGCAAAGGAAGAAAGGACTCACCTCTTCAGGGTTCCAGCATGGGGTTGGGCTGAGCTTTTGGTCTCTGCTTCTCTCTCACACCGTTTTCCGCTGAGGGCCAGGGCTATGGCTCTGCAGGAGGAAAGATCATGGTTCAGCCAAAAATAGAACAGTGTTTTCTGATACTGCAGCACTGTTAAAACACAGTGTAGCACATAATGGCTGCCTCCCACATTTTGAAACTAAGCACAAGTCTCATGTCAAGCAGATAAAGAAACTGAGAAGAAAAAAACCCAAACGTAGAGCAGAAACAGTGGGGCTTGTATTCTACTGTCCTGAGCTCTGTGCTGTAATATCCAAAATTACATGATGTTGGGAAATGCTATATCCTGCTTTGTCAACTTCTGAATCCACTCTGCTTGGGTGTCCGAGATTATGGCACAAAGCCCAGGCTTGCAGCCAGCCATGATACCTATCATTGGTCTCTGGCTTGCTTGCAGCTTGTGCAGAGCACCACATTGATGGTAAGGCCTAAATGTTGTTCACTGCTCCATCTAGAACACTGAACATATGCGGCATCCACTTGAACTAAGATTTGGCTCAGGATCAAGAGGGAGGCTCTATCAGATGTGTGATATTAACGCAGAAGTGTCCTGCTAAAACAGGAGGCCGCTTAGTCTTTACTGGAGTAACTTACCTCCGTTTTTCCAAATGTGAGTCAAACATTGGTTGTAAAATGAGGACATAGCAACTAGACACCTAGTCACAAGGAATGGATGCTTATACTAGCTGTGCATCTTCAGTCTTTCACAGTGAAACAACGCAAAGAAAAAAATCTGCATAAACAGAAAAAAGTTATCAAGGGGTAACAAAACTGGGCATAGAATTGCTGTGCTCAATAATTCAACTTCTCCACTACAAACACTCTTCTCTCCCTCGGCAGTAGGAAACGGACTCATCAATGGTGTGAAGTGAGGTCCTGCATAGACACTGCACAAACACGAAACCTAGCAAATCAATGTTTTTAAAAAAGGGTCAAATTAACTTCATTCTCCTTGAATTTCTGGAGATTTATTTGTTCCTTATTAATCACTACCTTTTACACACTGCCACTGGCATGCAATTAGTCTCATTAGAAAAAAGAGCAGACTGTCTGCCTAGAAGCACTTTTCAGCACTGTTGCTGAACACTGAACATGCAACATCTCTGGAAAACCTTGTCTCCGCATTTTGGAGTAAAAGTTGTTTGCTTAAGGTGCTAACAGCTTCCCTGAACAGTTATTGGGTTACCAGCTGTAAATAGGTGTTGAGGGTGCTTACAAGCTGATGAATACCACGCAGAGGAAGCAGGCGCTGAGACCCAAGCCTGCTCTGCCTGGTCAGTCTTCATGCTGTTCAGGCAGGTCCTCTGATCAGTTATCCCTAATGATTCAGGCATGGAACAGGATTTCTTTTTTTTTTTTTTTTTTTTATTTTGCAAAAAAAAAAGCTGGGGAAACTACTTCACTATGTAGGTGTTAAAAGATATTTTACTTAAAATCAGTATGGGATATATTTATGACTGTGATTATTTGGTGTCATTGCCTGTGGTCCCTTCTAACCATACAGCCTATACTCCATATGTCCATGTGCTTAGGGACTATTCTAGATCAGTCATCCTTCCAGAAGGGTCTTTTGGAAGTTTTCTTTTCAAGAACCCGTTTCTTAATTTAATTAACAGGTATCAAAAGCAATTTTATAAACAGACCACCTACCTAAGGAATGTTGTAACTTCTATTACATTGAGGCATAAAACACAGAATGGTTGCATATTTTGCTCACTCGTATAACAGCTGATTTCTAACTTTCTTTTGCACAGCCAGCACACCAGCCTGTATATCAGTTGTCCTTTTTCGTCATCTCTGGGAAATCCCTTTGGCATCACTGGCTACAGGAACATTCAAAGATGTACCAAGACAAATGAAAAAGATATGTTTCCACCATAAGACAAGGGCCAGGGGTAAGTGTGCTTGCTAGCTACTTTCCAACAAGACACAGTTACCACAAAAGCTACCTGTAAGCTTTGATTAGTTTCAGTGAAATTTAGCAGCACCATGGCAATGCTGCAACCAGCAGACTGCTGGATGGCAGAGGAATATAGCCATCACTGGGAATTTTGGGGTTTAGCTCTGATTGCTCTTAAGAAATATTTCAATTATATCTTATGATTTGTTTAATATCAAAGGGGTTAACAGTGACATTCCACCAGCAGGTCCTGTGCTAAGAACAATGACACAGTATTTCAATGATATCCATAACTATACAGAAATTGAGGAAACATTTACCCTAAGCTCTGCGCTAGGTCTTGGTTCTTATATTAAGCGGTTCCTTGAAGTGGGCCTCATCTTTCTTTTTCAAAGGTAAGTAAGTCATTCAATACAAACTCCTCTGAAGAAGAAGATGTAATCAAGTTCTGTTGCTGAAGAAGAACCTTATTGCAGCTTCTTATCAATTCACATCGGGAACTGAAAGGTCTGAAATTTTCCAGACACATTAAAAGGAAAGAGAATGTTTCTGCCAGCTGTCAGGGCAGCTTGCCAACAAGTTTTTTATTGAAAAACTATTGCAAGTATCCTGACTGATTTCTTAATTTTGTTTGATCCCTGTTTTCTCTCTCTTTCCTGCTGGTTTGTCATGATCATGGGCTAAAATCTCACTATAACAGAAACAAGCCAGTTGCAGTTAATGAAGATGGTGTAATTAGCCAAAGTTACAATTACTTTGTTGTTGAGGTTTTGAGTTTAACCATGAATTATGGGACCAGTCCTACTTTTATGAACATCATTGGGAAATCAAGGCCTGAAATTCTTCCTAAGGGATGTTTATACATGTTGGATGTATGCTCTGACTCAGTTTTCAGTTAAATCTTGTTCCAAGCATAACCCTAAGAGGATGATGCTTGTACTGATTTCGACATCACAGATTCATCATCTCAGTTGCTGGGATGGTCTCATCACAGCAGTTTATCAACTCTCTGGAAGACAGACAGAGAAAATCTGAGGACTAAACTGTACCACTCGCCACGCTAGGTAAGGCAAGACACAGTCAGTGAGATGATGCTCATCTCAAGCCCACTTCTTCATCAGTGAGTTCTCTCACTTCACAGCTTACATGGGAAAGTTCACACTAGGGCATTTTATTCAGTAATCACCAAAGAACTGTCTTGTGCAAAATCTGCTGAAGTCGAAACTAAATGGATTAATTGTGAAGGGGCATAAATTGATACTCCACTACCTTGCAAGACTGGGCTAAACTCCTTCTGTAGAGGCTTTCAGAGTCACTGTGAGATGCAAGAAATAATTTAACTTTGGGGGGTCTCAGTGTGGGGTTTTTTTTTCCATGAATGTTTTTGAATTTATAAGGGTGCCACTCTGCAAATATCTTCTAGTACTAAGAAATGCAGAACCACTGACAGCAGCAACCAGAACTTCTATTCTTTGCACCACACAATCTCTTTTAGCCTCATGCTTTCCTTTGGCAGAGGGTTATCCCTGTGCTCCTGGAATAGTCTCTACCTTCTTCTGCTTACAGGAGAACGCTTCACATCAGTTAAACTGACTGTTCCGTTTGATACAAGATCTCAAGTCACTACAGTGCTACTGTCCAAACTGAGTGAAGTCAGTTCCCAGTTTTTAATTAAATACTACAACCTGCCTATAGGACCTAACAGGAAGCTGTTTTCAGATACTTGTGATTATTGACCAACAACAAAGTCTCTGTGCAAAATAAATTTCAGAAAGATACATTTCAAAATAAAGTACTTGAAAAGGGTGTCCTCTCCTGTCTTTCCTCTGGTTCTGAGTTCAAGTATTTGTTCCCTGCAGATCAAGTTTTCCTTTCTTTTAATGCACAATGCATGGTTCACATACTGTTGCAACTGCCTTAAGAAAAGACCTAATCTTTCTGACTAAACCAGGAGTCTATTAAAAATAGCTCCGATTTAAGACATTAGATATGTTCCTTTATCCCCTATCAAAACTTCCTGTCATGACTTCTCTGCGTCTTCCGCACTGCTATCACTGTAGAAATTTCTGCATTACCTACATTTGGGGGAAAAAAAAACAAACCAAACCAAACAATGTGAAATAAAATTATGTTATTTTTCTTGTTAATAATCCTGATTATTATCCTGTTAATAATCCTGCAGCCCAGAAAGCCAATTGTATTCTGGGCTGCATCAAAAGAAGCACAGCCAGCAGGTCAAGGGAGGTGATTCCCCCATCTACTCTGCTACTTTTTTACGGTACGGGTGGTGAGGCACTGGAACAGGGTGCCCAGAGAAGTTGTAGATGCCCCATCCGTGGAAGTGTTCAAGGTCAGGTTGGATGGGGCTTTGAGCAACCTGGTCTAGTGGAAGGTGTCCCTGCTCACAGCAGAGGGGTTGGAACTAGATGATTGTTAAAGGTCCTGTCCAACTCAAACCATTTTGCAATTCTATGATTTTCTCGCTCGTGACATTTTATTCAATAGGTGTACACAGACACAGCCCAAAGACAGAGTAGGAGACACACAACAGAAAGCAATTCCCTGCTTTCCTGCTCTAGGGAGACAAACGATGGTATTTCTCCAGCACTATATGAGAGCACTGGCCTTGGGTAAATCAAACTGCTACAGCTTAGTAGAAATGTTCTGCAAACAGACTTTAGGGGTAATAACCCCTAAACTTGCTGTCTGTCCTCCTCCTAATGTAGCCCAGGATGCAGTTTGTCTTACTTGGAATGAGAGTGTCTCCTGGCTGACACTGAACCCGGTGCCCTGAAAACATTCATCTATATGCAGTCTTCTCACAGATCAAATCTTCTTCTAGTGCAATTTGGGAACTATTTGGATTCAAATTCAGTGACATTGGTTTTCAATTCCCAAACATCTAAAAATCACAGTCAAGTCCAAAATCAGACAATTAAATTGTATGTAAATTCTGTTTTTCAACTTTCTGCTTTACTATCCCTCAAAGCACTTCAAGCTTCCACATTTTCCTAACCATACAGGCAAGAAACACTTTGCAATAGAAGCTGTGATTCCTTCAGAATCATAAAACTCCAAGAATTTGATTTTTATGGAAAAGAGTCTTAAACATTATAGAACTAGAAGAGAAGCCAACATCCCTGCTTGCAGGCATATGTCCAGGGAAAAGTTCTGCTAAGGTACAGAGGTCCTTAAAATCAGGCTCCAAGTTATGGGTGCAGGACATATCTCCTACTCACAAGCACAATCTGGAAACTTCAAAGGAAGGGGAGAGGTTCCCAGCTTCTGAGTCCTCTCTTTTGTCAGGACGTCATTACCTACCTCCCCCAGCACCTGCTTCAGTATTGTGGCAAAGACTAGGAGCACTGCAGCGATAACAAGCTTTCTGCTCTCCAGCACTGAATGCCCCATTTTCCCACCTTCCCCAGAGCAAACTGGCTCACTGCAGAGTTGCTTCACCGAAGCGTGAGCTGTTTCTTCTCCCCCAGGGCTGCACCCACAACCTCCTCAGCTCTCCCAGGCCCCACCCAGCTACTGCGTGTCCTCTTCCCACAGCCACCACCTAATCCACAGAATAACTGGTTGTTAAAAGGATGTCGCTGTCTCAGTTTTGCCCAGTTCAGCCAGCAGGTTCCAAGGAGAGGAAAATCTGTGCTCGAGGAAGCAGGGTCTTTCCCAGGTTTAATCTCCAAGTCAAGAAGATGGAACCATCGGCCAAGCATGGTGGCTGATGCAGTTGCTGAATGAGGGATTGCAGAAAATCCTCTGGGCTTCTCCTGCCTCTTAGTATTTTTCTGGAGTTCTGACACAGATAAATGACATGAACATATTACAGCATTTCTGAAATCACAGAGCAGGCACCACCAGGAACACAGAGCGTATCTAGAGGAAAAAAACATTTTGCACCTGATGCACAGTTGCAAGTAATAGGTGAGGGTAGAATAAATTGCCAGAGGCCAAGCTAAACCCACCAAAACCAAACTTGTACACTAGTTACATACACTCATTTTGACCCACACAGCAGATGTACAAAGCTACAAAGTCAAGGTCATCTGCACGGAGAATGACAAATAACACACCCATACTTTCAGTCTGCAATTCTCAAACTTTGTGCAAATTATTTTAAACAGGGCTAGTGCCACTGTACACACAGGGTAATGGAGCAACAGAGGACTTGATTCATACCTCCCATTCACTAGGGGAAGCTTTTTTCTCCAGGATGAACCGAGTGTGAAAGAGTAATGATTGAGAATGAGAAAATGTCATGCTGAAATAAATGACTGCAGAGAGTTAGGACAAACAATAACACAGCTCAGAACACTGCCTTGTAATTGGCATAGGTAAGATAGCGGTATGATTATAGGTTTCCTGGACCTATAAAATGGGCTTGTGATATTATCTTTTTTTAAGGGTGTGACAAGAAGCTTTTATTTAATGAAGTTTGTGAATCAAAACAGCTTTAACATTAATGAGTAGGACCAGGCCTGGGGAAACTCTCCCAGCTGAGGCAGCACTTGGATGGGAAAGCAAAAAATCTTTTTAACCTGGCCATCCGCATCTTAAAGCAGATGGAAAATATATTTAGATTGACTAGGAGCTGTGTGGCAGAAGAAAGGGGGATAAAGGGACAGAGTCACAGCAGCACAGAATCGATGCTGAAAGGGACCTCTGGAGATCATCCAGCCCACCTCGGCTGCTCAAGCAGGGTCAGCTACAGCAGGCTGTGGAAGGCTGTGTCCAGCTGGGTTTTGAGTATCTCCACAGATGGAGACTCCATTCCCCCTCGGGGGAACCCGTTCCAATGTTTGACTGCCCTCACAGTAAAAAAAACATTTTCTTAGATTCAGATGGAGTATCACGCGTTTCCCTTTGTGCCCATTGCCTCTTGTCCTGTCACTAGGGTCCACTGAGAAGAGTTTGGCTCCTTCTTCTTTCTGTTCATGTCTTGTACTGGGGAGCCTGGAATTGGACAGTTCTAGTAAATGCAGGACATGGGGGCTAATCTCCAGCTTCACATTGCAAATGTGTCCAAGTCACTGACTGACAGTGCCTGCCTGAAGGAATACTGTATCCAGCCATGTCTTGCAGATCAGCAAGGAAGAAATGCGAGTCACTTGTGTTTTAATGGTTACCTACGGCACACTCATCTGACTAAACTGCATAAAGCAACAGCACCAGCTCAGGGCGTTTATGAAACTCAAAGTCAATGAACTCTGCAGGATTTCTAGCTATGCCTTTGTCATAACCCCCAAATGTTCTGTGCTGAAGCATAATGTGGAAAACACTCAAATGGCTCTGGTCAGAAAGATCCTAGAGCCAGAGTAACTTCTTGTGCCAACCCTGGAAGATGATATTGCAGAGTCCGCAAAAAGCAGCAACAAAAGCAGGTCTGGTAGCAGAAGGAGAAGAGGAGGAGAAATTCTAGCAGCCCAGCAACTGGAAGGGTCTGTAGCAGGCTTCAACCCAGAGGAAGCAGCTACAAATGTCTCTACATGGCAGTCCCAAGGAAATGACACTCCTGAACCCTGAGCAGTGGTCAGTGACATGCACACGTTCATGTGGCTATGTGGTGCTGATTCTGAGGTCAGATGACTCACCCTCATCTAATGCATCTTATTCAGGCTCATCTGTCAGGTGCGATACCCCAGACCCCATTACCCAAGAGAAAGGAGGCTTAACTGTATTTGGGTAGTCTAAACACGATTTCTGCTGCACTCAACCCAGAAACAGCAAGTAATGTGCAACAGAACGCAAAATAGCATGTCTGCCTTCTAAAACACAAGCATAAACCTCATCTAGGGCCTACCTGTTTTAAGTGTAGGAAGTCACATTGCTTACAATTGGACCTTAAGGGTAGGGTTTATGTTCTATATTCAACGCAATTCTTTAGCCAGTAAACAGGGCTGGAAAGAAAGAGCTGGAAAATGTACCTCAGCAGACTTTAAGACCTGGAGTTTCTGTGGACCTCTGCAGTTATACATCGGCATAGACAATAAAGCCAGCTTTTGGATCCAAACTCCCAGCATTACCCCTAAAAAACCCCAAACACCACTAAATAGCCTACCTTTCAAAGGCACATCGAATGACAACCAAGATTAAAGCAAAAGGGATACTGAGCAGGAGATCACGAGGCTGAGGGTAATGGACGTCTTCAGACTCTTGCATGTCCTGCCAGGTGATTCCTGGGGGCAGCCAGAACTCATGCTGCCACAGCCACTCATTCAGAGAGCGCGCCATTCTGGAAGGAAGAGAGACCAGAAAAACTGAGGACAGCCTCGTACACAGCAAACCTGTCAGCACAAGCCAGTGAAGCAGAGGAAGGATTACACCCTCACTGAGGTTGCATCTGGCTGTGAAAGCAGAAGAGGTGGGGAACGCATCAGTGCCCAAGGAACTGGTAATCTGCTGGCAGATTTTTATCAGGTACCAGGTGACTGCTGCCTCCTGGCACAGAACCAAAAAAGGGCTAAAATGGAGATAAGCGCCTCAGAATTCAACAGAACATTAGTGTCATTCTCAGCAAGATGTATCGGAAAGTTTCAAGTTTAATACTGCAGCTTCTCAGGTTCATAGGTTCCTTTCTACACGACTGACAGTTTGGTATCACAAGGATGCGGCAAGTCTGCTCCAGGGCTGGCTGCCAGCTGCTCTTTTATATGTACATATTCTTATTTTTTAGTCTTTGATATTTTGTATTTATTTGTTTCTATTTACACATTGCAATTCCACTGTATGCATGTGTGCGTATGCATGCATTATAATTAGTATTATTCTGAGATTTCTCCTTTAAAAAAAAAAAAGATATATCTTCTGCTTTAAATGATTAAGGAAAGTACTTCCAGGTAAGAATTTTTGTGCTAAGTGGTAAGCTGGATTCTTAATGTAATTTTAAAGACCATGCCTGAAGGTGGGATTTACATACATGATCAGAGAATTTAGCAGCATAAAAAACAGTGGAATGGGTGTAACGAAGCATTCAACACAAAAATACTGTTGCTAGATAATTCTACCTTATACACAAATATGAGCTGCACTGCCCTCCAGTACAGGCTGCTCACTCTGGCTGGTAACAACAAATATCCCAAACACGGGCTCTGAACAGAAGTCAGACTCTGTGCAGGCACAGAATAAGGCAAGGGGAAGCGTGGGAATGAGATGCCCATTGAGATCATCTGAATAGCACACAGGAAATGCCATTTTACAAAACCAAGGGGAAAAGCATGTAATTTAAGTGTCTGAACTGAATATCATAAAGCATCTCACCCAGCAGAGGCCCAAACCCTGGCCCATTTTCTGCAAGGAGAACTGCCTAATAAATAAAAAATGAATCATACATTCAATTTTGAAGATATCTCTAATTCAGAAGTAGTTTCTTTGTTAGTTAAACTGAAGATCTGCCTTATTGCAGAATTTTGCAGTCTGAGGGATATCATCCGAATTGTAACCTCTTGTTGTGGTTTCACCCCAACTGGTAACAAAGAACCACGAAGCCGCTCGCTCACTCCTCCCCTCCAGCCCCTGTGGGATGAGGAGAAAATATAAAGCAGGCTCGTGGGTCAGTTGAGACAAGGACAGGGAGGGATCACTCCCCACTTACAGTCATGGGCAAAAGACAGGCTCAGCTTGGAGAAGAAACAAAATCAATTTAATTTACTACAAATCAAAGCAAAATGAGGATAATGGGAAGTAAACCCAAATCTTGAATCACCTTCCCCCCACTCCTCCCTCCTTCCCGGCTCAACTCCACTCCCCGTTCTCTCCACCTCCTCCCCCCGGCGGCGCAGGGGAGCAGGGGACGGGGACGGGGGCTGGGGTCGGCTCCTCACCCCTTGTCGCTGTCGCTCCTTACTCCTCAGGGGGAGGACTCCTCACTCTTCCCTTGCTCCGCCGTGGGGTCCCTCCCGCGGGAGACAGCCCTTCACAAACTTCTCCAAGGTTGTTACTGTGAAAAAGCCAGTTGAAGAAACTCTCTAAGACTCAATTTTGGAGTTTTAGAAAGCAGGCATTCTTTATTGCAGCGCTGGATGCACGCTAGGAGGAACTATCCCCTGCGCATCCAGCGCTGCAATAAAGAATGCCTGCTTTCTAAAACTCCAAAATCGAGTCTTAGAGAGTTTCTTCAACCAGCTTTTTCTCGGTAATGGTTTTGGCGACCCAGATGGGACACTGCTTCCAGACCTCGATGGTTCTGTGTGATTACGGGACCTCCAGCTGGCACCGAGGGATTCTCAGGGAGAACCTCCAATCCCCACACCAAAGAGCTCAAAGTAAGACCCCTGGTAAGTTTAAAGGCATTCTATCTGTTGGTTTTTTGGTTGCCTGCCTATAAGACGCAGCCTAAGCTACGCAGGGTTGGGCTAGAAAGGTACCTATGGGATTTGTTCTGATAAGCCCGGGTTCTGGTTTGGTAAAAGGGGTTAAAAGTCTCCAACTTGGCTAACTGTCTTGATTTGGTCTCTGAATTTTGGTTTGGTTATCGGAACTTGGCTATTGGAATTATGGATTTGTTTCTGGTTACATGGATCATACATAGTCGTCTTGCTACTCATATTTAATATGGGTGGGAGATCATCTAAGTGAGGCATCCTGAAAAAGTCACCGTTGGGGTGTGTCTTGAAACATTGGCAACAGATTGCCGGACCTCCGGTGGGGTCGCAACAAGGGAAAATTTGATTAAGTATTGCAATCAATGGTGGCCACTGTATAAATTGGACAAATGGGAAAAGTGGCCTATGAATGGTATGTTAAATTATAACACCTTATTACAATTAATGTTATTCTTGAGGACAGAAGGAAAGTGGGATGAAGTGTTGTATGTGGATATGTTCTTTACTTTGAGGAGACATCCGGAGTGGCAAAAGGAATGTGGTATAAATCTTGCACTTAGAGATCCCTTTGTGTTGTGGTTTAACCCCAGTCAACAACTAAGCACCACACAGCTGCTCACTCATTTCCCCCCCACGCAGTGGGATGGGCAAGAAAGTAGGGAAAAGAAGTAAAACTCGTGGGTTGAGATAAGAACGATTTATTAGAACAGAAAAGAGGAAACTAATAATGATAACACTAATAAAATGACAATAGTAATAATAAAAGGATTAGAATATACAAGTGATGCACAATGCAATTGCTCACCACCTCCCGATTGATGCCCAGCTAGTCCCTGAGCGGTGATATCCCCGCCCCTGCTCCCCCCAGTTTATATACTGGGCATGATGTCACACAGCATGGAATACCCCATTGGCCACTTTGGGTCAGCTGCCCTGGCTGTGTCCACTCCCAACTTCTTGTGTCCCTCCAGCTTTCTCGCTGGCTGGGCATCAGAAGCTGAAAAATCCTTGACTTTAGACTAAACACTACTTAGCAACAACTGAAAACATCAGTGTGTTATCAACATTCTTCTCATACCTAACTCAAAAACACAGCACTGTACCAGCTACTAGGAAGACAACTTTACCCCAGCTGAAACCAGGACACCTCATTTTAGCTTTGGAAAAGGAGAAGGGTAAAACTTTGAAAAGGTGTTGTTCTGCCTGTAGTATAGGGCAACAGTGTTCAAAAATTTCCGAGCAAAAGGAGGATGATATTGATTTAATAATAGCCACTGAACGAAGGTTGGGAACCTCAAACACTGGGTATGATGTCCCAGGGGAAGAGAATGGAGAAAATCGTGAAAAATGTCACCCTCAAGGGGATGAGTCAGTCCTGGGGGCTGAGGGCTTTAGCCCAATAGCCGGGCGAATGAGAGGCAAGCAAGGGGAAGTTATACAGGCACCCCTGTGACAAGCTGTGGGAAATGAGGGACCGGTGACTGTAAAAGTTCTGTTTTCAGTTACTGATCTCAATAACTGGAAATTGGCTGCTGGAAGTTATAGGGATGATCCGGATAGGGTAGTTAGTGCTTTTGAAACGATGCTTAAAACTCAAGATCCTGATTGGAAAGATATTGAAGCAATTATGCAAATTTTGTTTGATAGCACAGAAAAAGAAATAGTTCATGAAACAGCTAAAACACAAGTGGAAGCTCAAGTTGCTTTGGGAACTTTACCAGTGACCTGTTGAGGTCCATTTTCCTTCTGTAGATCCAAAATGGGATCCAAATATACCAAGATCGAGGCAGCTTTTTAATCAATATCAAAAGTGGATTTTGTTTGGTATTCGAAACACCATATCTAAGTTATTAATTGGTCCAAATTATATGAAATTAAACAGGGTCAGAAAGAATCTCCTACTGATTTTATGAACAAATTGAAAGAAGCTGCTTGTAAATATATAACTATAGACTTTAATTTGGAAGAAAGAAGGAACCAACTAGCTCCTTTATTTATATGGCAGTCATTGGATGACATAAGGAGAAAGTTGCAGAAGCTACAAGGAAATGACACTCGAGACCTAAGCAAATTGCTAGATGGATTGCGTAGAGAAATAGGTAAAGGCAAAAGGAAATGACAAACAGTAGGCTGATAGCAGTATTAGAGGGCAGTCAAAGAAGAGGATTGTACCCCGGAAGAGGCTGGGGAAGGGGGGGCTTTAAGCCATCACATAATCCTAGTCCCTGTCTGGGAGAAAATCAATGTGCTTACTGTAAAAAGGAAGGACACTGGAAGACTGATTGTACCTCTTGAAACAAAATACCTCTCCAACTCCTTTACTCACAATGGGAGAGGATTGATGGGGACCGGAGCAACCTCTCCCAGCAGAACCTCTGGTTAAAGCAAAGCCAGGAGATAAGGAAATAGAATTTTAGTCAACACTGGGGCTACGTATTCGGTCTTAAATACACTAGAAGGAAATTTAAGTAACAAAAGCATAAATGTCATTGGTGCGACAGGGACTCGTGAGACCTGGCCATTTTTCAAATCCCTGAAATTTAAACTTGGAAAACAATGGGTTACTCACCAGTTTTTATATTTGCCAAATTCTCTGAAAACTTTACTGGGTAGAGATTTACTTGAAAAGGTAGAAGCTGAAATCAGATTCAAGGATGGGGAAGTTGAAATTTTAATCCCAGAATCTAAATATGTCGAAGCCATAGCCTTGTTGTTACAGGATACAAATCCCAAAAGGGACGAGATACCTCGAGAAACAGAAGATGCAGTGATCCCCATCGTTTGGGCAGGAGAAGTTCCAAGAAGGTCTAAGAGAGCGGAACCAGTAAGAATTGATCTAAATCTAGGATCATCACCGGTAAGAATTAAACAATACCCTTTAAAAATTAGAAGCAAGAACTGGCTTGGTACCAATAGTTCAAAAATTCTTAAAATATAAGTTGCTAATAGAATGTGAGTCAAAATATAATACACCTATCTTACCAGTAAAAAAAAAATAATGGAAAAGATTATCATTTGGTTCAAGATCTTAGAGCGATCAATCAGACAGTACAAGATCTATATCCAGTAGTTGCAGTTACTAACTACCCTCACCAGTGAACAAAGCTGGTTCATAGTTTTAGATCTGAAAGATGCCTTTTTCTGCATTCTTTTGGATACTGAAAGTCAAGAGCTTTTTGCTTTTGAGTGGGAAAATCCTGAAAGAGGACGAAAGACACAATATACCTGGACTGTTCTACCACAAGGTTTCAAGAACAGCCCAACCATTTTTGGAAATCAGCTGGCAAAGGAATTGGAAATCTGGAGGAAAGAAAATGGACAGGGAACTGTATTACAATATGTAGATGACATCTTAATGCAGCAGAAACTCGAGAACAATGTTTTTCTTTGACCATAAGCCTCTTGAATTTTTGGGAACCTAGCGGATACTGAGTATCAAAGGAAAAGGTGCAAATCGTCCAGGAAACAGTCATTTATCTGGGCTTTGAAATTCTAAAAGGGAAGAGACAATTAAGAATTGAATGGAAAGAAGCTATTTGCTGCCTCCCAGAGCCAAGAGAACTGCGAGCATCTCTAGGCATGACTGGATGGTGTCGCCTATGGATTGTAAATTATGGACTGTTGGTAAAACCTCTATACGAATTACTAAAAGACTCCCAAAAAGGGACTCTTGAATGGACAAATGACAGCAGACCTGCATTTAAACAACTGAAACAAACTCTGATGAAAGCCCCTGCCCTGGGATTGCCAGACCTGACAAAATTTTTTGAACTTTTCACTTGTGAGCAATGAGGAGCGGCACTGGGGCTCCTGGCACAGTTTTTAGGAGGGCAACGGAAAGCCATAGCATATTTTTCCAAACATTTGAACAATGTGAGCCAGGGATGGCCCAGCTGCCTCAAAGCAGTAGCAGCCACAGTGTTATTAATTCAAGAGGTTCGTAAACTTACTTTAGGGCAAAAGATCACTGTGTATGTACCACATATGGTGGCCACAGTTTTAGAACAAAAAGGGGGGCATTGGTTGTCCCTCAGCCGTATGCTGAAATACCAAGTAGTACTACTGGAACTGATGACATAGATCTCAAGACTACTTCAACTGTCAATCCTGCAGTGTTTCTCTCCACTGATCGAGTGGAGAGTCTACCAGAACATGATTGCTTACAAACAGTGGAAGAAACATATGCTAGCCGTCCAGATCTTAAAGACGTTCTGTTGGAAAATCCAGACTGGGAGTTATATACTGATGGCAGTAGTTTTGTTCGCGATGGGAAGAGACTGTCAGGATACGCTGTGATGACCTTAGATGGCATAGTAGAGGCATGAGCCTTATCTCCCAAAACATCAGCCCAAAAGGCAGAACTAATAGTCTTAACTCAAGCATTGGAACTGAGCGAAGGGAGAAAGGTTAATATCTGGACAGACTTTAAGTACGCTTTTGGAGTTGTACATGCCCACGGAGCCATCTGGAAAGAGAGAGGACTACTATCAGCACAAGGAACTGAAATCAAGCATGCTGCACAAATACAAGAACTATTAGAGAGCATCCAAAAACCAACAGCGGTTGCAATAGTGCATTGCAAAGCCCATCAAACAGGAAAGACCCCACCAGAAATAGGTAATCAATTGGCAGATAAAGCTGCCAAAGAGGCTGCAGAAACAGGCATCATGGCATTAGTACCAGAAAAAGAAATAACTTTACCAGAAACACCACCTAAATAGGATAATAAAGATGCCAAATTAATAAAGGCCTTGCAGGCACAAGAACAAACAGAAGGGTGGGCTGTTACGCCCACAGAGCAAGTAGTAATCCCACCATCATTAATGAGAGAAATTGCTAAGCAAGAACATAACAAAGTACATTGGGGAACTGAAAATTTAATAAAACATCTTTGAAAAATAGTTTTAAGCTGGGCAATGACAGAAATTATCCAATCCATTATTGGAAGATGTGAAATTTGTTGTAAAAATAACCCAAATACCAGCAATAAGTTAATTTTGGGGGTTACAAAAGGAGGAAATTCCCCAGGAGACTACTGGCAAATTGATTTTACGGAACTACCTAGAAAAGAGGGGATATAGATACATCCTTGTTCTAGTTGACACTTTTACTGGATGGCCAGAGGCTTTTCCCTGTCACACCAACAGAGCTAGGGAAGTAGTTAAAATCTTGTTAAAAGAAATTATCCTGAGGTTCGGTGTTCCTTTAGGAATGTCCTCAGACAGAGGACCACATTTTGTTGCTGAAATTATAAAAAAATTGAGCAAAAACTTAGCCATAGCATGGGATGTCCATACCCCTTATAGGCCACGATCAAGTGGAAAAGTAGAAGGAATGAACTATACACTTAAATTGCAAATTGGAAAAATATGTCAGGAAACATCAGTGACTTGGATACAAGCACTACCTTTAGCGCTGTTAAGAATTAGAATACAACCTCATGGTAAAAACAGCTTGAGCCCTTATAAGTTACTTTATGGAAGGCCTTACCAGGCCCCACATATACCAGGGACAATCCACATTAAAGGGGAAATGGATTTAAATAATTACTTAATGTCTTTGGGAAAGACTTTACAGGAATTGCAAAAGTAGGTGACAACAAGCAGGCCCTTGGAACTGGAAACACCGGCCCGTTCATTTCAACCTGGAGTCTGGGTCTACATCAAGTTGTGGAATTCAGAGCTGCTAACTGAAAAGTGGAAAGGACCATTCCAAGTACTCTTGACAACTTACGCGGCCGTCAAGGTTCAAGGGAAAGGGCCATGGATCCATTACGCCAGAATTAAAAAGGCTCCCCCTTCATGGACAGTTGAACAAAAGTCTCCCCTCACGCTGAAATTGAGAAAGTCATGATTTAATTTTATGTTTTGTTTGTAGCAATTATGGTAGCGATGAGCCAAGTTTGGCAAATACCAAATTGGAACCAAAACCTGCACCTAATTCTAGCACAAAATATCTCTTGGATACTGCATAAGAATGATTGCTAGGTTTGTACTCAAATGCCAGGACATTCAGAAAGTGGCATACCTTTAGCTGGTGTTCCCCTTCCTTCCCAGATTAATTGGACCAAACCTGGTATTTGGAAAAACACAATTTTGAGTAAGTATCCAACAGGTAAATTTCCAGAATTAAATGTAACCACATTAATAATATCCAATATGTCCTTCCCATGAGTACAAGATGAAAACAGAGGTTCTTTCATGGGAATATACCCAAAATGTAATGAAACCACTAGTCTTAATCTTACTTCAATAGTAAAACCTTTACAGAAATTAATTACATTGGTTTACCAGTCCTAATGGGACAGGATGGTACTGGTTGTGCGGGAACTGAGCCTGGAAAGTGTTACCGTTAGCTTGGAGAGGAGCATGTACCTTGGGAGCTCTTGTCCCCAATATAACAGTAATTGACAAACTACATAAACAAAGCGGATGGGTGAGGACCTTTCTCAAGCGAACCAGGAGGGATCCCACTGCAGATCACCCTTCAGAATTCCATAGTTTTGTCAGATGGTTTCTCCCTTGGATTGGAGTTAGTGAATTGGATAAAGCAATTGCAAATATATCAGGTGCAATGGAAGACATTGAAAACAGAACCATTGACACTATACAGGCACTACAAATTCAAGTCTCTAGTTTATCCCAGGTAGTGTCACAAAATCAAATAGCTCTTGACTTACTATTGGCTTCACATCCCTGTGGCTGCACAATTATTCATACAGGCGGATGTATGTATGTGGATCAAAGCGGCAGAATTTCTACTGATTTAGCAGAAATTTGGGAACAAACAAGAGCCCTGCATCAAGTTACAAAGGACGATATATCCCAGGGATTCGAGAAGTTATGGCATAAACTTACCTCATGGCTACCAAGTTGGACTTCGTTGAAAAATCTGTTCATTATTATAATAATTGTAATTTGTGTTTGTATCCTAGCCTGTATAATGATTCAATGCTGTAGTTGTTGTAGTCAATTGTACATGAAAGTTAAGTTTAAATATTGAGGCTTTGGATTTGTAGGTCCAAAGTCTCAGTAAAAAGGGGGGAGTTGATGCCTTGAATAAAGACTAAAGATGGAAGACTCCACTGTACCTCTGTAGTGCTTCATTTATGCTTGCTTGAGTAACTTCGAAACTTTGGTGTGTACTAATAAGATAAGAAAACCTTGAGCTTTGTTAAGAGTGTGCACAAATAGATAAGAAACCTTAGGCCCTGCTGAGCTTTGTGATTAAAACCAGGAAGTACCAGTTTAGGACCAGCTAACTGGGAAGAAGAGATGAACCATCTGGGATGACTGGCACTGTGCATGCCTTAAGGGAAAGTTCAATTAGCGGACACCAAGAAAACGACCACCAGGGGGTCTTGAAGACCTCAAAAGACCACCGACCCATTTAATAGTGCATGCCCAAAACAGCAGACACTATGTAAATAATTTATGGGAAATAATATGAATATGTATGACAGTTCAGGGAAATGTAATGAATATGTATATCTTAGAACAATATAAGCTTTGGTTGCTGTAGGTAGTGGTATGCATGCTAGGAGGAACTACACCCCGTGCATCCAGTGCTGCAATAAAGAACGCCTGCTTTCTAAAGCTCCAAAACTGAGTCTCAAGAGAGTTTCTTCAACCGGCTTTTTTCTCGGTAACAGGTGAGTCCTTTGCATGAGTTGCAGTCCTTCACAAACTTCTCTGGCATGGGTCCTTTCCGTGGGCTGCAGTCCTTCAGTCCCAGACTGCTCCAGCACGGGCTTTCCCATGGAGTCACGGCCATCTTGGGGGGCATCCCCCTGCTCCGGCGTGGGCTTCTCCACGGCTTGCAAGTGGGCATCTGCTTCCCTGCTCCCCTCCATGGGCTGGGGGGGGACAGCCTGCAGTCTCACCATGGACTGCAGGGCCATCAACCTCCCCCAGTGCACCTCCTCCCCTCCTTCTTCACTGACCTCGGTATCCACAGAGGTGTTCCTCTCGCATTCCACTTCCCTCTCCACTGCAGGTTTCCCCTCTTAAATCTGTTCTCCCAGAGTCACTACCACCATTGCTGATGGGCTCGGCCTTGGCCAGCGGCAGGTCCGACTTGGAGCTGGGAAAGCTTCTAGCAGCTTCTCCCAGTAGCCACCCCTGCAGCCCCTCGCCCGCTACCAGAAACCCCACCACACAAACCCAAACCAGTGCTGAATGCTGCCCCTCACTCCCACTGTAGAGAGTGCTCCCTTGAAGCCATAAAAGGTACCAGTCTTTTGGGGACGTGTACCTCAAGACATCCAAAGGGGTCTGAAACACAAAGATGGACACAGAATATCAGGCTTCTTCAAGTTGTTTCATGAAATAATTAGGAACTGAGGTACTTAACAATCACTTATCATTTTAGAACATAGGCTGCTGAACCCCTGACGGGTTAGTATTTACGTTACAATATATTTATGAATAAGAAAACCAGGTTTTTTAAAATGTGATCGTTTATCCACCAGGTGCCCGTTGTGAGTGGGACGATACTGTGTTGACATCTGAACAAGTCCTCTGGTTACAGTCGATGAAAGAGTCACCCTCTGAAATCCTGTTCAACGAGTCCAAACACAGCTCCGGCCGGGCCCGGTGCTCAGTTTGCCTGGGCTGTCTCTGGTGCAGTGCCGAGTTACGATGTGCTCTGCTGAGAACCCGCAGTGTGGCCTTTGCCCGTGTGGACAGCACCCTCGTGTGGAAAACCAGGGTCCCTGCACACCCAGCCGGGCTTCGTGTGATCGGACTTCAAGGAGAAAGGCCCGCGGGTGAGTCCGTCCTCCCACCGACACGTCTCGCCTCGGTTGCGGCGTGGGAAAGAGGCGGATTCTGACGTTCAAGTCACTCTGAGTCGTGACGCCTCATCCCACCATCTTCTTCATGACCTCTCAATCCTAAGGATCCCAAAGCCGTTGTAATTCAAGATGAGGATACAGCACATCCATGGGATTAGTGCGTCTACTTCTGAAATAGATCCTGTTTATGAAGAAAGGAGGAGGCTGTCTTCAGTAGATATTGCAGTTCCTCAGATCTTAAGAGAGGATGCTGTGAGACGGTGTCTGACTGGAACTGCATACACAGTTCAGGGAAGAGCACGCCGTTATTTACACCTGAAATCTGATGAGGTGCTGTTGCTAACATGACTGTCCTTTTGAACCGGCCTTTCTGATTATCACTTTGTGTCTCTTTGTCAAAGCAGAGTGGAATTTGGAAGGAGTCATCAGTAGCAGACAAACTCAAAAATCTACTTTCCTGTAGATTATGTTTAGGCATGTGGTTATGGACAGGCAATGAGGGTGACAGTGGATAGATACTATGGCTAACACTTCATTTTTGCTTCTCAAGAGGAGGCCCAGCCATTATTAACTGCACCAAACCTCCCTTTCTTCTAGAAATGCTCTTGTTCTAAATTGGTGACATTACTCATGCCAACACTCTTAACCCTAACAGGCTAAGGCGTCTTAAATTCTTTATGTCATCAGCTAAGCTAGGTCATTCAAAATAAATCCTCACATGTCTTCAC
Source organism: Haliaeetus leucocephalus (assembly GCF_000737465.1). Taxonomy (NCBI): domain Eukaryota; kingdom Metazoa; phylum Chordata; class Aves; order Accipitriformes; family Accipitridae; genus Haliaeetus; species Haliaeetus leucocephalus. The sequence continues at coordinate 23,588 of NW_010972651.1, forward strand.
AGAAAGCAGATAACTCTGTTCCAAGTCTGCTGGCCACCCCTTCTTTAGAGACTATGAATTCTAGCTCCACTTGGGCACCTCCACATCTGCCTACTCACTACACCTGACTTGGCACAGTTTCAGCATTGGCCAGGGTCAATAGGGTAATGGGCATTTACATGATTAAGGCGTACCAGAAGGAGTCCAGCTGCATTTGCAGTTCGACAAAATATAATGCAATAATATAGTGCACTGCACATGTGAATGTCTCCTGTCCTGTTCATCTAAAGGCCATCAGAGCCTGCACATTACAACAGCAAGCACTTCGTTTTACTTACAGCAGCTTTACAAATGACAACACACAGGTCATTCCGACAGTGCAGTTGGTTTCACCAGCTACTGGATGTTCACCATACTGTCTTACACTGGAAGCACTGACTTATATATAGCATGTGTTACAGTTACATTGAAAAATCTTTGATTCAGGAACTTATACCTTGACTTATTTTTATATTCTCACAAGTATAGTAAGCAACATGAATGCACCAAGAAAAACACTTTCATATACCCTCCTAGACATAATGCACTCAGAGTGCTTTGAGCAGGTCTCTGCCATCTTACTTACCCTGAAATGCAGAATAGCTAGTGGGACGTAAAGAATGCCTTGATTAGGAAGCGGTTATATGCATTTGCAAACCTTCTAGGTCCCTTTCTCTCTCCATCCACCAATGGCTATCCTTGTAAAAGCAGTGTCTTCTATGAATTTCCTGGAATAACAGCTCCCTTTCGAGGGTCAACACCATCCCAAAAGACTCCAATACTATTGATCACACTATTCCCTAGGAAGATAATGTGCAACTCCCTGTTACCACCATTGTAGGGATATTTTTGTTAACCTGCTTTCCTTTTTCCCCACTTACGTCATCCTCAACTCTTGGTGCCATTCAATTTCTTCACTTGTTTCAAGCCTGATACAGAATTTTTTATTCAGGGACATTGGGTCCCTCCTCCTTATGTGTCTCTCAGCAGCTATCTGCTGCCTGGACTCTGCCCTAAATCCTGCAGGTGACAGATGATGGCCCATTGACACAGCTCCGCTTCCTCTCTTTCCCACTGCCATCCCCACTCCAATCCTCTGACATAGTGTCTGCCCTTACGGTGCCATTTGGTTTCTAAACTCTAATGTGTAGAATGACAGAGGGACCTCAGACACACTGTGCAGAGGCGGTGTGTCCCGGTGCTTACTGCAGTCCGCTTACCCACTTCTGCTGCCAGCAGCCCCTGCACTGCCTCACTTGCACGTTTTTCTTGCCATGTATCAGCCTGACTTGGTTGTCCTTGGGTATCCAGAGAAGGCGGCTTATTGCCTGGTGCCAAAGTTCAGTAGCTTGAGCCGAAGTTATGGCTTTGTGAATGTGATGATAGAAAAAAAGAGAGATGCAGACACCATGAGCACTCTTGGATGCCATGCACCCCCCTCCCCCCAATCCCAGGCTGTGTGGGGAGGCACATGGGAGCAGCTTTGTTCCTATTTTAAGTACAGACCAAAGTAGCCAAGAGCCATTTTGTCTCCCCTGTGCAGCCTGGCAGGATTTGTGTTACAGACCTCAAAGGACTGCTACTGAGTGTGCTGCTCCAGGGGATTACAGACAGGAAAGGTGTCCCTGGATCTCTGTCCTTCTTGAAAGGACTCTGAAGTATATGACCTGTGGCTAATATTAGACACTGCAACTTCAGCAAGCAATCCAATGCCCTTTCTGTACTTCTTGGCTCTGCCCACTCCTGCTGCCGTCTCAGCCTGCTGCACCATTTTCAGGGTGAATGTCAGGACCCCAGGACTCATGTCACTGGGCACTTGGTCCCTTCCTGAGGTCCCTGCTCCTTCAGCCTCCTGCTCTGCACACCTTAAAGAGAGGGAATTGTCCTGAGAAGGCCCAGAAGAGTGTCAGAGCATCCCCCCGTCCCCTAGCACAGCCTGTGCAGCAAACCTCAGGGTCATATACCGAATAGGCAATTTTATTTTAAACAAAACTAATTTCATTCACTGGTTCTTTGATACTCACATATAAGTACTGTGATGGATGCGTGCAAGTGGTTCGGCCAGGGTCACTTGCAATAACACTGAGTATAGGCAACACATCTCCCAGTTTTTTTATGGCCATGTGCTGTATTTTGCATACACTTTTCACACCCTTGACAAGGCTCTTTCTCCAGAGAGCACTAGGGCTTTCAGCAGGCTTTGCCATGGCCCAGGTGGGACCCTGCTGTCCTCCAGAGAGCCCCTGGACTTTTGCTGGGCTTTGCCAAGGCCTGGACAGTGCCCTGCTACCTCCCAGAGACCATTTGGACTTCCACCAGGCTTTGCCAAAGCCCTGGCAGGGCCTTTGCTGGGGCTTGCCAGGGCTGTCAAAGGACCATGCTGCCCTCCAGAGTGTTCCCAGGCAACATTATAGAAAGATAGCTAATTGGTTAAACAGGACTTTCCCTTTGTGAACCCAAGATGACTGTGCCTGATGCTTGCATTGTTCTTTAAATGCCTTTCAGCAGCACCCAGTATGATCTTCCAGGAACTGAGGTTGGACTAACAGGGCTGTACTTTCCTGGGTCCTCCCTCATGCCCTTCTTGTAAATTAGAATAAGATTGGATAGCTTCTGCTGGCCTAGCCCTCCAGCCCATTTTTTACCCAGGTAAGAGTATGCCTGTCCAAGCCACGAGCAGCCAGTGGGAAACTGTGTCAAAGGCTTGTGAGCATTCAGCTGATACAGCTGGTCCCTGACAACTTCAGTGTCCGTAAATGGAAAGTCACTGTTCTGCATTCATGGTCCTCCCACTCAGACGACCAGGCAGCCCAATGGTCTATCAATATTATTAAAGACCAAGGCAAAAAAAGCATTGAACACCTCCACTTCTTCTCCATCCCTATCAGTCAGGTGACTGTCTTCAACAAGTATCCCTCCAGTGTTTTCCCTTAGACCTCTTGCTATGAACATACTTAAAAAAGCCCTAGCTGGTATCTGACACAACAACTGGCCCATCTCAACTCTGAGCTTTGGCCTTTCATATCTTCTCCCTGCACATACAAACCACGGCTCTGTTATCTAGCCTAACCTCACTTCCAGAGATCATACTTTTTCTTCTTGAGCTCTGCGAGGCATTCCCTGTTCAGCCAAGCTGGTCTTCTGCCCCACTTGCTTGGCTTCTGACACAGGAGAGTTGTCTGCTCCTGTGCTTTTTAAAGACTGACCAGTACTCATGGACTCTTTAGCCCTCAAAAGCAGATGCCCAGGGGACTCTAAGTACCTCCCTGAATAGCATAAAATTTGTTCTCTTGAAGTCCAGGGTAGCACAACTCTGCTATCCTTTTTTCTCCTTACACTGACAATTTTAAACTCAACCATTTTGTGATCACTGTGACAAGTACAGCCACCTACCATCACATATCCCACAAGTCCTTCTCCATTCACAATTAGCAAGTCTAGGAGGGCATCTTTCCTAGTTGGCTCCCTGAGTACTTGTGACAAGAAGTTATCTCCCACAAACATCAGGAATTTCCCAGACCTGCTCATAGCAGCTGATGTCTGGGAAGTTGAAGTCTCCCATAAGGACAAGAGTTAATGTTCCAGAGATTTTTCCTAACTGCCTGTAGAATAACTCATCAGTGCTTTGCCAGAGCCCATGCAGGACCCTGCTACCCTCCAAAGAGCCCCAGGGCTCTCTATGAGCCCAGCTGCCCTTCTGGGACAAACAGAGAGAGTAGATTTAGATTGGGCTTAAGGAATAAATGTCGTTCAATGAAGGCATTGAGACTCTGGAACAGGTTGCCCAGAGAATTTGTGGAACGCCACCATTGGAAGCATTCAAAGTCAGATTAGTGAGGCTTTGAACAGTATCTAGTGACACATGTCCCTTTGCATTGCAGGAGGTTGGAACTAGATCTTTAAAGGTCCTCTCCAATGCAAACCATTCCATAATTCATGAAAAGCCCCAGTGATGGTCCTCAAGCTCCCTCACACCACCTGCCAAAGAGCTCACCCACCCCAGACAGCCTCAGACTCCAAAGTTATCTGCAAAGACTTTTATTAACTCCAAAGGATTAAAAAGTGACCAAAAGCCCCAGCACAGGACTGCCGTGGGCCCTGGCTGTGCCACAAACAAGGCACCTGAGTTTCAATAAATAAACAACTTCCCAGAAGAACGGTACACATAAAAGTGCTGTCCCCCCAGCCTTCATGGCCTTCCCACACCTCAGGGGCTTCAGACACCCCTTGACAGGGCACTGGCAGTGACCCAGGGCCAGACCTGGGCTCAGAGACGGATAAGGAAGGCCAGGTTGAGGGCATCAGGGATGCGGAGCTCATCCAGGTGCAGGGGGGAGGTGGTGAAGGGCAGGTGCACAGGGAAGAGGTGGCTGGTATCCACCAGGAGCTGGCTGGGTCCCCCTCCATACTGGTCCTGCAGCTTTTTCTGTGGGGACACAGTGCTCACATCCAGGGCTGCCCCAGTGAGGGGGGCCATGTGGGACAGCCCCCCCCCCCCAGCACTGGACGCCAAGTCCCACTTACCTCCACGCTGCTGATAAAGCTGGGGCTGATGCGCTCCTCCAGCCCGACAGCTGGGGTGTAAGCCCGGAGGATCTTCACAACCTGGAGACAAAGGCAGAGACCATGAACAGGGAAGGGCTGGACACATCCAGACGCTCCTGGATATGGCATGGCCCCCACCCCAGTACATCCCTGGTGCACCCAGGGAGGCCAAGGAGTCCCAGGATGAGTGCCCAGCAGGCAGCGAGCCCCAGCCAGTACCTGCTGGGTCGACAGCACCGTGCACAGGCTGCAAAGAGCTCCAGCATCCTCCTCTGTCACCTTCTTCACCTGCAGCAGCTGGGCAGCTTGGACCAGGGGCTCCAACACCTCACAGGCCCCGCTCTGCTGCAGCCCCTCTGCCCGCAGCCACTGCTCCAACTGGCTGATGTTGTACCTGCCGGGGAGACCAGGTCAGGGTGAGGCAGGGGCCACGTCCCAGCTCCCCCAGCTACACCTGTCCCGGACAGGGACTGACCTGAGCTGGATGCCACAGCTCCAGGAGCACGTGTCCTTTCTCAGCAGCAGGTAGTTGAGGGTGGTGCCACTGATGAGGAAGAAGAGCTGGCGCAGAACCTGGTGCCCTACACTGGGGGCCAGCCCATGGCGGTCCAGCGCTGCATGGAAGGAGCCCAGCTGCTGCAGCAGCTCAGGCAGGGTGTGGGCAGGGGCTGCCGAGGACCGGCGGTGGCCAGGAGGGCAGGAGGAGGACAAGCCCTGAATGGGCTCACTCTCCAGCATGGCAGCAACTAAAGGGTAGAAAAGGCTCATCATAACGAGGCAGAGACCCTGCGTTGTGCCTCAAGTGGCCAGTACACTGCTCCTTGGCTCTGTGTCCCAGTTGGGGATGCAGGGGTCAATGACACCTCCAGGATAGCTGGTCTAGGCTAGCCCAGGTGCTGGTCCTGCTCCACAAGACTGCAAAGTGGGGCATGGGGGAAATAGAGCTCCCCAGAGATGCAGCCCAAGGTCCCTGGGGTGCTGAACCCACTTGAGCTCCCCAGCCACCTCCTCCAAGCCAGCATGCTTAAGGAGCAATTGGTCCCTCATAAAAGGGGGCCCCCAATTCAGAGCCTATCTTCCCCCTCTGGGTACAACCTCTGTAACAGAGCAGGTAGTTCACACAGCTGAGCACAGCACTCCCTCCCTGAACCAGTATCCCACGAGTGAGCCCCCCAAGCCCAGGCCATACCAATCATGGGTTTGAGGCGCTTCTCAGCAGTGCGGATGAGCTGCTGGTAGAGCTGGACAGCCAGGGCACCCAGGCTGCAGCAGGAGCTCTGAGGGTCCACGTTCTGCAGGCGATGCTCATTCTGCCGCACCGTATTCCCCTGCCAGTAGGTCTGTGGGCACAGGCTGCGTCAGAGCCAGCAGTACCAGGGGACACAGTTACAGGGTCCCCAAGCAAGCATGAAGCAGTGTCAGCCCAGCACATCCCTGCCTACCTGAGTTGGGGGCAAAGAGGATGCAGCCCCAGGTGGGGACAAACCCCGTCCCCGCTAAGCTCCCACCCTTCCCCAGGAGGTGTCAGACCCCCTCCAGCCCAGCCCTACCTCATCCTGGCTATACTGGCGCAGGCAGTTCAGGAGCCGGCAGGTGTTGGCGAGCCAGAGTGCCACCACGTCAAAGTCATCACTGTGCTTCTGCAGGAGGGAAACCGAGAGCACCGGGGTCAGCAGGGCTCTAGCAGTGACAGCAGCAAGCCCTCATGCCCCATAGTACCTCCGTAAGCCACGTGGCTAGCTGCAGCCTGTGAGGGCTTGTGGGGGCACAGAGACGTCGGATCCTCTCACAGGAGCCGTGCAGCACCCAGGGGCACCCCTCACCCCAAGAGATGCTCAGGCTGGATGCTGCAGTCAGGCACACACTGTGCCCTGGGGGCCAGGCTGCTGCCCCAGGGCCACCCCCAGCTTAGCCACTGAAGCTTTTGCTCCTCAGCCCAACCCACGCCTCCAAGTCCAGCACCTTCATGACCCTTTTAATGGCATTGATGGCCGCATCCAGGAGCGAGCGGGCCCGTGGCTCATCACAGCAGTGGTCCGCGTGTCGGAAGCACAGGAAGAGGATGTAGGCTGGCAGGTCTGGGAGAGCTCCGGGGCTGCTCTGCGGTTTGTAGTCTGCAGGGGAAAGCAGGACAGTTGGGATCCAGGCAGCTATGGAAAGCTGGTCCTGAGCCAGGCAGGATGCTGCCCCAGCAACAGTGAAAGGATGAGCTTACACAGAGGTTGGCAAGAAATCCTAGCAGGGACCAAACTGGAGTAAGGAGTTCCCATCTCTCCAAATCCTACCTGTAATGACAGCCTTGATAATGCGCCCTTCATCCTCCATCCTCCATGCTAGCATGGCCTGGGACAGCCCAGCCAGGGACGGGATCACGGGGGACTGGGACACGACCACAGCAGGCGCTGCCAACTTCTGCACTGGCCCAGTAGCTTCTCTCTTCACTGGGGGAGAGGAACACAGGTCACATCCTGCTGTGTCCTGGGCTGTGGGACCCACATCAGGTCCCCCCAGCTCAGTCCAAGCAGATGGCCCCCAGCATCTCTGTTCAGGGGGGACTCCGCTCCCCACATTGAGGCTAGTGACCCTCCAGCTAGCCCCATGCCTGCCTCCTGTGCAGGCACTTGCCTGTGAACTCCTGGATCTGCTTCGCATAGGCTCTCAGCTGCTTCTGGAGCTTCAGTGTAGTCCTCTCCTGCTTTTCCAGCTTCTGGGCCAGCTCCTGGGCAGGGACAGCCCCAGTAGGGCTCAGCCAGCCTCTCTCAGCTGGACACCCCCACCAGCACCCAGCGAGTGGAGCAGAGCTGGGGGGATGCAGCAGGGGCCCCCGCATTGCTCCCAAAGGGGCTGCTGCAGCTCACCACAGGGCAAAGGGATGGAAGCCAGCCCCAAGCCCAGTCCTGCCCACCCACTCCCACCTTACCCAGTTCTCCTCCTTGAGCTGCAGGACATGGTGCTGCAGCCCCTCCTGCCCCTGGTGCCGCTGCAGGTCCTGGATGAGGGCTGCCTGCTGCTGGCTCAGCTGCTTGAGTGAGCAGATATCGAGGTGCAGCCCTTCTACCTCCTCCTCGTGCTGCTGCTTCTCCTCCCGCAGCTGACTCGCCAGCAGCCTGCACACATGCATTCAGGGAAACTGAGGCACCAACCCCTTTCAGCTCCCACACCCCATCTCTTGAGGAGGCTGCTGAGGAGGTATTTCTCCCCTGAAGCCTAAGAGCTGGTCCGGGGCACCCTGGGGGCAGCACAGACCCAGTTGTGCTAATAGAGCATCTCCCATCTGGCTGCACTGAGCCTTGACCACACATGGCACAGTCCAGGAACAGGCTGCACCAGTCCTGCCCTCTTAGGAGGCTCCTGTTGAGCCCAGGGCATCCAGTCTGCTCATGCAGTGGGTTTGCTTGTGCTCAGATCAAGTTGGGGATGGTTCAGCCCTTCAGGAAAACACAGCTGGGTACACTGGAGAGAAGGGAAGGAGAGCCAGGGCTACCCCACACCCAGTTGGGCAGCAAGAGGCAGGCTGCCCTTGCTTTCCCTGTCCCACTGGAGCTACGGTGCCCATAGCATGTGAGGGGATGGCTGGTTCAAAAAAGGATTTGCAGCTGCCCAGCACCCCAGAGGCCAGGCAGCTGCAACCCAAGCCACAGCTGGCTCAAATACCAGGGAAAGCCTCACCAGCAGCATGGATCCAACAGTCCATTGTGGGGAAACCAGCCTCAGCTGGGGACCATCTCCCTGGGACCACACTCACCTGTTGGCAACCTGCACCGCATCATATGCATGCTTCAGGTCATCATCCACTACCACCTTCCCTGGGCTCCTGCCCAGCCCCAGCATCTCAGCTATGTTCTGCAGGTAGAGGAGAGCAGGGTGAGGCCAGCCCTGCTAGCCTAGATCTGGGCTGCTTACAGCAGTGGAGCAAGGGCTTACCCTGCGCTTGAAGAAATCCAAGGGTTTCCTCTCCTCCAGCTCCACAGGGGCCTTGGACCTCCTCAGCTCCTCCCGGGTCCGGGCCAGCTCCTCATTAACAGCATTGAACTGCCCCAGGAGGAGCAGATATGCCTTCTCAAAGGGATCCTGGCCCACACTGCTCTTCAGCGGTGCCTCACCACTGGGCTGTGGCTGCAGCCCCTCTGGCACCGGCTGCCAGCCTTCCTCCAGCCCCTGGGTGCGGAGACAGGGTTTGGCACAGAAGACAGCGCTGGGCACCAGCACCAGAACACCCACAGACACCCCTTCCCGATGGGACCAGGTACCAGCCAGGAGCCCCAGGGCACAGCTGTCCCCATAGCCAGGGGAAGGGACAGTCCACTTGTCACCCCCACCACACTGTCCCCACCAGTGTCACCACTAGCCTCAGCCTGCTGGTCGGAGCCGTCTCGTGAGGGAGCTGTAGACATGGAGGACAAGTAGCTGCTCTCGGAGCCCAAGAAGCTCTCTGACGAAAGGGACCGTCTCAAGGTGCTTTGCTGAGAGGTGAGAGAAGGACAAGGTTGTTCCCCCGCACCCCAAGCACCTGCTGGTTCATCAGCTAGGGCAGAGCAGCGGTAGCCTCAGGAGGATACCTTGGCTTGGAGATCCCCAGCACATGAGCTGGGGAGCCCACTTCTCCCAGAGAGGGTGCCCTGGACCAGCCAGCACTGCTTACTCCCCATAAGGAGCCGACAGAGGGGTTGCCCTGAGCCTCCCTGCATCCCTGCCAGCCCCTCACCCTGTAGAAGGCCACTTCATCCCGCAGGTTCTCGTAGCCCTGCTCCAGGCGGGCATACTCCTGCACCAGGCTCTGGTAGCGTGCCCGCTCCTCCTCCAGCTCCTGCAGCAGCCCCTGGCTCTCCCGTGCCGCACGCTGGTGCTGCTCTGTGGGGATGGACACAGCAGGGAATGGGGACAGGGAAAGTCAGGACCCCTCTGTGAGGGGACATTCAGGAACACACTGAGCCTAGATGACCAATCCATATCCAGGGGAATGGGATGAGGGGATCAGAAGACCCCTTTTACCTTCCAGATCCTGTGACTGCTCCAACATGCGCTGGATCAGGGCATCCCTCTCTTCCCCCAGCTGCAACTTCACGGCTTCCACCTCTGCCAAGCGCTGTGGGAAAGCAGAGGGGCAGGTACAGCCAGAGCCTTACCTGGGGCCAGTTCTGGCTGCCAGGTCTCCTCCAGGGACCACCCCACAGCAGGAAGCAAAGCACGCTGCCAGGTCCCCCGAGACACCCCTGGAGCCCCAGCAGAGCAAGAGCATCCCCAGACAGACAGACCTGCCTGAGCTCCTCAACCTCCTGGCCCAGGCAGCTCTTCACGCTGTGCTTCTCCAGCTCGGCCAGCCGTTCCTGCAGCTGCTGGACCTGGGCATCACGGGCAGCATCCTCTCTCAGCTGCTGCATCTCAGCCCGCAGGCGCTGCACCTCCTCGGCATGGGCAGCGTTCAGCCCCGAGAGCTGTTCCGCCAGCCGCTGCTTCTCCTGGGCCTTGGGTCAATGGGCAGAGCACGTCAGGCAGGTGGGCGGAAACAAGGGCATATCCCCACATCTCCCATCAGCGAGAGCCTATGCATACTCAGGCTGCACTTCTGCAATGAACCTCGATATCCCATTTCCCACCCATCTGCTTGGAGCCCTGAGCCTCTGGTATCACCTCAAAGAGAGCTCAGGCCTGGGACAGCAGCTCTCCATGACATGCCGTCCCACATGGAGCCATGCATAAGCTTTGCCATGGCTTTACAGCCCATTACCCACCTCCTGGCCAGCCCCAGCAGCAGGATTCTCCAGCCCTGCTTCCCCCAACCACCAAAAACAGGATCACACCCCAGGAGCCCTCCCTCCCGCTCCACAGACACCCCAGAAAGAGTGGTGACAGCTGAAGCAGAGACACTCACCCAGATGGCAACAGCAGATGCTGCCGGCAGGAACGGATGGGAGAACATGGTATGCCGGAACAGTTCCCAGCACACGACACCGTGCTGCAGGGCTGCACCCAACCAAGCACCCAGGAAGGTGCACAGCCCATCCCCAGGGCCACCACCCCCTGTCCATCAGGAGCATTGAAAGCCCAGGAATGAAACCCAGATGCACAACTCCTGCCTGGGGATACATGTCAGGCAGGGTCAGCTCCCACCCCAGGGCCAGGAGAGGACTGAAGACAAGGGCAGGCATGGTTTCAGCTGCACAGGGACTGATAAGAAGTGGTCAGCAAAAAGCAGTTGCCCCCCCACCCTGGGACCCACAAAGCACTGAAAACCAGCACCCACCTGCTCATCCAGCCTGCACTGCAGCTGTATCACCTTGATCTCCATGCCCTTGTGCAGCTGCTTGTAGTGCTCGACCGAGCGTGCCTTGATACGCAGCCACCGCAGCTCCCGGCGTGCCTGCACCCGGCGGTAGCAGCACTGCAGGTAGATGACAGTCCTACGCAGGCGGGTGTAGTGGGTCCGGGCCAGCCAGCCCCTGACAGCAGCCTGTATCACCACAGCTTTCTGGTGCCACACCATCTGTGGAGGGAGAGATGGGGCAGTGGCACCGCCAGCAGGACAGGTCCCCCCCAGGTGGGATCAGGGCCCCCATTGCCCTGCCAGGCTCCTACCTGTTGGTAAAGACGCCGGGCAAACATGCCCCGGGCAAAGGCTTGGATGGTGATGACAGCCCGGCGCACGCGTAGGTAGGAGCGCCGGGCCAGAACCATCCTCAGGGTCTTCTGCAGCGTCACGGCAGCCCTGGTCCTTCGCAGCATCCTGGTGAACCTGCAGGGAGGGCATAGAGCTGGGCAGGGGGTGGCAGAGCCTGCAGCCCAGTCCATACCACAGGGCCACCCAGGTCAAAGCCCAGCCCAGAGCCAGTACAACTGCTAGGTCACACCAAGACTGAGATCTGTCTCAGCTCATTGCAGTTCCCCCCCCCACCCAGCCCCAGACTCCACTCACCTCCGGGCCAACATGCCCCGCGCATGGCGCTGCAGGCAGACTGCTGCGACACGTGCCCGTTGAAAGCGCATCCGTGCCAGCCAGCCCCGCAGGTGCCTCTGCAGCAGGACACAGGCTGACCTCAGCCGACGGTACCGCAGCTCTTCCAGGTAAGCCACTTGGCCAGCCCGGAAAAACACCTTGCTCTTCCCACACTGGTACTTGCTGGGGTCCTGCATGCAAGGCTGGAGTCAGTCCCAGGGACAACGCGTACCCCAACCAGGCTCCCCAAGCTCCTCATGCCACTGATCTCTCCATCCAACCTCCCTGGCTCCCAGCTCACCCATTTCTGTACCCCACTGGGCACCCACCCATGGGGAGAAGCATCTGCAAGGAATATGCTGGTACCACAGCTGCACCCCCCCCCCCCAAGCAGGACCCTTACTTGAAGCAGTCTCTCAAGGGCAAGGCTGCAGATCTGCTTCTCATCAGTGTCCATCAGCTCCTCTCTGCTCACCAGAGCCCTGTACCTCTCTAAGAACTCCTGATACGTCCACCTGTGGAGGACAGAGGGGGGTCAGAGGTGCTGTGGCTGGAGAGGGGGAGAAGCACCCAGGGGACTGCTGAAGCAGGGAGGGTACCTGGAGGGGTAGCCTGAGGCACTGATCCGGATGGTCTCCAGGACCCCACAGGCTCGTAGCTGCTCCACTGCTCGCCTAGAGTCAAACCTGGGGCAAAGAGGGGCTTCTCTAGGATGTGTCCCAGTCAGCTTGGCACACTCCAAGCTATGCAGGGCCAGAGCAACAGGGACACAGATTGGAGGGACAGCAGTGCCCCACAGTGGCCCCAGCCCCAGCCCCTCCAGCCTCCCTGGCCAAGGCACTCACACAAAGGGCTGCTTGCCATCGTTGGGTTTGATGCAGCGGATGTAGTGCGGTGTGGTGCTGCCCAGCATCTCCATCAGCCGTTTCAGGGAGGCTTTGAACTGCAGAGGACACAGCAAGCATTGTCAGGGCAAGCAGAAACATCCTGGGGCTTGTGGGGTTCCCCAGGCCAGGACACACACAGGTCCTCCTTGGGGCTGCCCTAGCACCGGTTGTCTGGGGCCAGCACACATTTCCCCCCCCACCCCATACCTGGCTGGAGATGGACTTCTTGCTCTTTTGGCTGTTGGGCAACGATCTGCGGCTAGGGCGACCAGCCATCCTGGGCCCACTGGACCTGCGGGACTGCAGGGATGTGGGGCCATCCCCTTCCTCCAGGAAGAGCTCAGCAAGCAGGGCAGACTGCACAGAGCAGAGCTGTGAGAGCCAGGCAGACCTTGCAGCAAGCATCACCCCATACCCAGAGAGCCATCACCACCAGGAGACAGAGCCCAGGAGACCACAGGCTCCACAGAGGCCAGCCCAGTGCACAGTCCTCTGCCCTGCTACAGCCCAGATGTGCCAGATCCAGCTGTGCCCCTGCCCACTGCTTCCCCCAGGAAAAACTAAGTGCAAGCCACAGGCACCTTCCTAGGTGTGTTCAAGAGCCCTCCAAGTTGTCCCTTACCTTCTGCCGGGGCCAAGCAGGGTAGAAAGGAGAAGGGATGGTGTTACAGACCTGGAAGCAGCAGGACCCTCCAGCCCTCTCAGCAGGGACATGGCTATGGTGTCCCCCAAGATGGGGAGTCCCAAGGCAGGGGAACAGGGTGGGCAGCACCCACATCTCAGGGCACCCTGACCATGACCAGCATGACCAGCTGTGCCAGCAAACAGACAGGGATTTGTTCTGCACAGCTTATGCCTCCTATACCATCAGTCCTTCCCAGCCCCAGGCTCCCAAGGCCACAAGCCAGCCAGGCTCTGCCCTACACAGCCCCTACTCAGGGTGGCTCTCACCTTGCTGGCTCGCAGCAGCCCCACCAGCTCCTCGGGCACAGCGTCCCTGTTCTTCTCCACAAACCCATCACACTGGTATTCCACCTGGCAGGAGACAAGGCAAGCACAAACATTAGCCTGCAGCTTCTCAGACCAGTGCAGGGCCCTGCTTGGACACACTCCAAGGCTTTTGGAAGAAGTCCTTGCAGGAGTCAGAGCTGGTGGTGGCCACACTGCCTGGCTCCTGCCCTGCTGCAAGGTTACCGATGAGAACCATCACAGCCAGAGTTTCCATATTTTTTACCCTCAGTTAAAGAGTTGCAGCCCAGCGCTTAGCAGCAGCGGAGCCAGCAGGATCCATTTCCCAACCTAGGAGGGTGCAGACAGCTGCCACAGCACTCAGGACCACTAGCCACCACCAGCTCTAGACAGGGCAGGCTGCGTGCCCATTAGTGCAGAGCCACCCCCAAGCCCTCCCCACCCAGGGCTGCACTGCCACAGCTTTCCCTACCTTGCCAGCAAAGTGGCAGACAACGAAAGCATCCGTGGGCCTCTTGGGCTTCTGGAAGTGGGAGCTGCTGAGATGGGTCTGATAAAGCTTCTGGGCCCAGCTCCCATCACTGCCTTGGGGCATCTGAAAGGCAAAGGGGTCAGAAGGGGCAGCAGGGGGGCTCTGGGTAGCCACAGCAGCCTGCTCCTGGCATCCCTCACCCACCTTGCACTCCTCATTCAGCAGGTCCAGGATGCCAAGCCGGCCTTCGATGAGCTCAATGCATGGCTGGTTGTCACAGAAGTCAACGAAGACCCAAGGGATCTCCTCAGCCACATACTCCTCCTGCTCCAGCTTGAAGACATGCTGGAGGGCAGGGAGAACAGAGCAGGACTGAGCCAGGAGGGGACAAAGGTGACCAGCCACCAGGCAGCAGCTTGGTTTCCATAAGACAGCTGAGCAGCCCTTCTCCTGGAGCAGGAGCACTTTGGGAGAAAGGAAGGGACCATGCCCAGCTCCAGCAGCCTCCCAGAGGTCCACATTTGGGGAGACTGAGGCACCAGCCAGATTCAAGGCAGACAGCACCAAAAGCAACAACACAGCAGGGCTGTGCAGGGCCCACCCTCGCTGACTCCCAGCAAGGACACACATCTGGGTGATACCCACCAGGTTGAAGAGCTGCTGCAGCTTCTCATTGGCATAGTTGATGCAGAACTGCTCAAAGCTGTTGAGCTCAAACATCTCAAACCTGCAGGAAGCAGAGACCTGCTTGAGGCAGCTGCCAGGCAGAGCCAACCCAGCCAGACACAGGTACTGCCCCATGTCCCAGCTGGTGGCTGCAGACCTGCAGCCACAGCTAATGCAGGAGCAGGACCATGGTCTTCCAGGCAGCCCAGGAGAGGGGACCTGCTCTTACCCATAGATGTCCAGGATGCCAATGGAGGTACGGTGGCCCTCCGGTGACCGCAGGGCACGGTTGACCCTGCTCACCATCCACCTGAAGACCTGCCCATACATATGCTTGGCCAGGGCATCCCGGGAGTCGAGCGCCTGCTGCCTGGAGAGGGGCTTCAGGTAGGTCTCACCAGCAGTGACCAGCTTGCGGTGGCAGAGCCAGCGCATCACCTGCGATGCCTCCACGCCCAGCAGTGTGCAGAACAGCCCTAGGGCCTTATCAGCAGGCTGCAAAGAGACAGAACCTGTCACCGCAGTGTTGCCGAGATGTGGCTCCTGCAGCCAGCACAGCTCAGGGGCCAGTTTGGGATGCAGGGTACAGGCAGCAAGCTCTCACCCACCTCCACGAAGCAGCCATCTCCACGGCGGTCCCTCCCTCTGACCACAATGTTGCCTAGGTGCAGGATGGCAGCCAGGATGCTGAATAGCTCCAGCTGGTTGGCCTCAGGGACACCTGCGGGCACAGCACAGGCATGAGGGACTCCCCAGGCTCCCCCCACCCCATGCTGGTCTGACCCCCCCCTGCATCACACAAACCGGAGGGATGGGAACGGCCAGTAGATAGCCAGGCTCCCCAGCACTGGGATGTCTGGCACCAGCACTCCTACACCAGCACTGGTGTGAGGGCAGTGGGACAACCAGCCCTGGGGACCAGCCCTGCCTGCCCCCTCCCCACTCATGCCCAGCCAGTACCCAGGAGCGAGAAGGCATGCCGCGTGCTGTCCAAGTCAGCCACGTCGTTGGTGTTCTGGGCAGCAGTGCACTGGCCCTGGGAGGTGTAGTGGAAGGACTCTGCCCCACCTGTGGACGAGATGTGTCAGGCTGTGAACCAGCACAACCTGCCCCACAGGGCTCCCAACCACCCTTA
Organism: Haliaeetus leucocephalus; assembly: GCF_000737465.1. NCBI lineage: Eukaryota > Metazoa > Chordata > Aves > Accipitriformes > Accipitridae > Haliaeetus > Haliaeetus leucocephalus. The sequence goes on from NW_010972651.1 coordinate 39,214, forward strand.
TCCCACCCCGGGGGGCCCATCAGCCACAGATTCTTCTCCAGCATCCAGCTGGGGAGGGCAGGAAGGCCTGGCACTGCCCAGCATGGGACAGGCTGGCAACGAGCTGTGCCACAGGGCTCCTGGGGGCACTCACGGAGACCCAGGCCCTGGAGCTCAGGCAGGGTGGCCGAGGCACAGAGCTGGTAGAAGATGTGGTAGTTCCTCTCTGCTTTCGCCTGTAGATGAGCAAGAAAAATCACTGAGAAGCCAGGTCATCTTGGGTCACCCTGCTCCCCTGTAGCAGTGCTGCAGCCCCAGATTTGGGGACAAGGGACACCTTCCCCTCTCCCAGCTCGACTCAGCAGCACTGGGGTTGCTTCCCTGGGGGATACCCAAGAGGAGCACCCTCCCGCTCTGAGGATTGGGGCTCCCGCCCAGCCCTGTCCCCATGCCACCCCAGAGACCCACATGGAAGGTGACACGGGACTTCTCCAGCAGGTAGGTTTTGATGGTGGCCCCTGTGACACGTGCTTGGCTGAAGCCGATTTCAATGTACTTCCCAAAGCGACTACTGTTGTCGTTCCTGGTTGTCCTTGCATTCCCAAAGGCCTGGAGAAAAAGGAAGGCAGGAGGTTTAACTGGCCCCAGATCCCCAGGTGCTCTGGAGAAGTTCAGTCTCTGCCACCAATTTTACAGGGGTGGACAGACACAGCAACACATCAGGGATACAGGCCATGAGGAGCACAGGCAGAACCTGCAGGGACACCCCAGCTCTCCTCATGCAGAGCCTGGGGACCCAGGGGGACCCACCTCCATGATGGGACTGGAGGCCAGCACCTTCTCCTCCATGCTGGAGTCACACAGGCAGCCCCCAACAGTGGTGAAGTATCTCATGGCATACTTGGCTGATGCAGTCTTCCCTGCACCTGACTCACCGCTGATGATGAGGGACTGGTTCTTCCCAAACCTGCCAGACAGGGACGTGAGCTGGGGACGTGCCAACAGGACCGGTCTCCACAGACAGACCAGAGTCATGTCCCCACTGCAACCCCAGGGCTGCTCCCACATGACACTCACCTCACCATCTGCTTGTATGCCTCCTCTGCCAAAGCAAAGATGTGGGGATCCATGTCCCCAATTTCGTGGCCGCTGTAGGCATAAATCACCTCCTCCTCATAGATGGGCAACGGCTTGTAGGGGTTGATAGCGACGAGGATGACACCTGGAGGAAGAGTGCTGTGCAAAGGGCAGGAGCGGGGGGGGACCTGTCCCAGGGAGCCGCAGGGAAAGGGCATAGGATGGGGAGCAGAGGGGGTGCACGGAGCTCACCGCAGTAGGTGTAGATGGCATTAGCTTCCAGAAAGCGCCGGCGGAGCGAGTGCAGCACAGCTGGCTCATGCAGGTAGCTCAGGGCCACCAGGTCATCAGCGCCTGAGAGGCAGTCGGGGTTGCAGAGAGGTGGCAGCTGGGACTCGATGGGGTAGGCCAGTGCCTGCAGGGATGGAGACAGAGCAGGACAAGTGCTGAGTGGGGTCAGCCAGCCCTGCAAAGCCAGGGTGGGTCTGTGGGAAGCGGCACAGCAGGAGGGATGCTGTCTGCAGGTTGTGCTTGGGCTGTTAGTCACCAGGAATCACAGCCCAGCCAGCACGGTGAGCTGAGCTAGAGGCCTTTTGGGAAGTCAGGCAGGAGCAGGCAGTGAGGACCAGCTCACTGGGCAGTCAGGGGACACAGGACATGGTGTGCCAGACACAGCCAAAGACATCTGGGCTCCTGCTCAGACATCAGATGGGACACATCCAGGCAGTGTTTGAGCCTCTCTGCACCCTGCTGAGGAGCCCAGGCTGGTTTGGGGGTACAGAGGTGAACTATCTCCCATCTGAGGATGCCCAACCATGTGGCAAGCACAGGAGGGACCTGCTGGGCTGCACAGCTCCAGCCTTACCGAGCCGTCTTCCAGGCAGAGATAGAGAATGGCATCTCCTTCCTTGTAGCCTCTGGTTACTTCTGCCACCCTCCAGACTTCGACACAGTCAGGGATCCACACCCGGGCACCCTGCAGGGACACAGGAGGGAGGGGATCCCTGCAGAAAGCCACAGCCAAGAGACAGGGAAAGCATTTGGCCACCAGCCTCCCCATGGTTCTCACTTAGGACAGTCAACCCAATGCTCAGCATCACCGTAGTGGGGTGAACCATGGGACCCAGCACCCTGCTAGGTGCCCCACGGCCCCTTGGCTCCTGCAGGCAGGGGTCCTTACCCAGCTGCTCTCCAGATGTGCAGGAAGGTGCCTTTGCTGGAACCCCACTTCTCTCCAGCTCTGCTGCCCACCCCAGGAAGGTCAGCACCTCTCCTGCCCTTGGTACAGGGGGCTGCCTCTGCCTCACCCCAAGGATGTGATCACTCCTGCTGCTGCAGGGAAGGTTTCTGGAAACACAGAAGATGCCGAGCACAGGCATTTCTGAACACCCAGTGTGCTGGAGATGCAGCCGCATGGTTTGGCTGGGCAGAGATAGCAGGCTTGAAAGCAGATATTTGTAGTACAGATCCCTTGCTAACTACTGAGTGGATCCAGACACCGTCACCAGCTCTGCAGACCCAGCTACAAGCCAGAGCATAAGGACAGTGGTAAGGAAAAAAAAAATAAGAAAAATCAACCCATACTCTTTTCGCCCCCCCAAATTTGCAGCCCCCTGGGGCCAGCCACAGTGGGCAGCCTTGTGTGAGGGACCAGCTGGCACCCCTGGGACCAGTGCTCCCTGCCTGCTACAGGCAGCAGCCTCAGTTTCCCCTCTGCAGACAGCAGGTGCTGATGAAGTGGGAGTTCTGCAGCATGGTGAGCCCTGACTTCCCTCTGCACCCAGACCTGAGCATTAACACCTCCCTCACACCTGGAAAAAGCCACTTTGGAGCCACCCCTCAGGGAATAGGGGATCCCACACTCAGCATGAGCAAAGCGGTGCAACGCCACAGGGGTAGAGAGGTAAAAACTAAGCCAAAAAAAACTCAAAAACCTGCTGCAGGAAACCCATCAAGTGGCAAGAAGTTGAATACCCAACCCCAAACTGGCATGGGGTGACCTGTGCTCCCAGGCCAGGGAGCCACAGCTCCTGCTGTCCCCGCAGCCCTGCTCTGAGCTGTCAGGCACCTTCCCAGCACCTTCTGCTGGACTGGGAAACAGGGACTGCTTCCAGGGGGTCAGGACCTCCTGCTGCTCTGAGCAGGCAGAGATGAGGCCGTGCTGCAAGCTTAAAAAGGTGGGGAAGGGGAAGGAATCTCACAGTTGCAGCTTTGCTCTCAGGCTGAGATGGGAGCATGGATCTCTTTCCACCAACTCTGGGAGCTACTGAGCACTAGACAGGGCTCTAACATATCACACTCCTACCCCAGTAGGCTGGGGCCAGCCTCTTGCTACAAACCAGGGCCTGAAAAACCATCCTGGTTTCGCTGATTTTGCAAATCCAGGGAACTTGGCTCACAGCAAACGTTTCCAGGTCTGCAGCGTGCAAAGCACATGTGTTAATGCATCATTAAAGTTGATCAAACAAGCACTGAACAGGCTGGAAGTCTGGGAAGGGGGAAGGAAGGGGCTGAACTTTGGGTTCACATCCAAGGAGACATCAGAAGATTGAATGTCTGAATTTGCAGCTGACAAAGAGACTCAGCAGAGGAGCGGTAACAAGAAGCCATTATCATTTATGAGCAATAGCCACTGGGGGGAGCGAAAATCGCACTATGTACAGCTTCCCGGCAAGGCACTAACGGATTTTAGTCTGAAATCGGAGCTGGACAAAAGAGCATCCCTTGCCAGCGCTCTCAGCTCGTCCCTCGGCCGCTCCCCAAGGGAACACCAGGGAGCTGGCACAAGGTGCGAGAGCTGGCAGTTAACCTCAGGGCTCCACAGACACTTGGCTAAGTGAGCCATGCAGCCACTTCGGTCCCAGCCTGGCCGGTGATTCGGGACAAGGCAACCCACAATGCCTTAAGCATAGAAACCCTCCTTGCTTTGCCCAGGTTAGCACCTCAATCACACCACAACAATGGATGCTGCGCTCTGACCTCTGCAGAAATACCAGTACCCTCCAGCCCCACAGACTAACGCACATCCAGGGAGAAAGGACCGTGTTTAGGGTCTGCCCTACAGCTGTAGTAATCATTTTGGATACGCAGCAGCAAAAGTGAGAAGCGAGAGCCCGCCCTGCTGCCTGCCCGCAGCAGAAGCATCCTCGACAGGCAGAGCTGCTCCAAGGCAGAGGGAGGAGGATGTGGGCCAGGATCCAGGGCATGAAAGCAGCCAGGCCAGTTGGGCAAGAAGCAGGACAGATGGGTGCCCAGGCAGCACCAACCCCTTCTCACCTGTGACAAGCACCACCACGAGGTGCTGCTTGCCAGGCCACGGGTCCCTGCGTGTCAGGGAGCCCTACGAACAGCCTACCTGGGGTGCAGCACCCACGGCAGCACCCACGGAGGGCAGGGACCCCACGGCTGGACCCACAGCTGATGCCCCCCCCCCCAAGCACCCTGCACCCCACAAGGTGCCACCGAGCCAGGCACCAGCAGGGAGGTCCCCCAAGCCACAGCACCTGCAGCCACCCGGGGTGCTGAGCCCCTGGGAGAGGGACAAAGACCCCCCCCCCCAGGTCTGCAACAAGCACCCCAGACCTGCAGGCAGCAGCACCCCAGGGTAGGACCCCCCCAGAACCTCTCACCTGCACATACAAGTCCCCCGCAGCCATGGCAGCCCCCTCACCACTGCCAGCACTCCCACCCCCCTCACCCGCAGCCTCTTTATGGCCACTAATTGCCGCTAATTGGAGCGGGATGGGGGTGGGGGGGGTGTTATATGTGCCCGCCCCAGTCTACCTCCCGTTCTGCCCCACAGCCCCTCTCCAGGCTCAGAGGAACACCTGGAGGGTGCTGGGACTGGTTTCCCCCCCCTGCTGCGACACCCCAAGATCCCTCCCAGCTCGGGCACCCCAAGTGCCCCCTGTGCAGGGCACCTCAAGACCCCTCCCATTTAGGACAACCTCAGAATCCCCATAAGGGCACCCCAAGACCCCACTTGGGACATCCTGAGAAGCCTTATGTGGGACCCCCCTGCCCACCCAGGACACCCCAAACTCCCCCCCTACCTGGGGCACCCCAAGAGCCCACCAAGGGCACCCAAAGACCCCTCCTATCTAGGACACCCCAAAACTGCCCTCATCCAGGGCACCCTGGGCTCTGATCTTGTGCACCCCAAGTCACCCATCCAGGGCACTCCACGCTCCCCTCGTTACAGAGAAACTCCGGTAACGATGAAAACCTGCGGCCACAGCACTGGCAGAGTACTGACAGCTGCCTGTGGGTCCCCACAGCCCACGGGTGCCACTGTCTGTGGGTGCCACCACTCCTGGGTGCCGCTGCCTGTGGGTCCCCGCTGCCTGTGGGTGCTGCTGCCTGCAGGTCCCTGCTGTCCCCGCACCCCTGCGGTGGCCCAGCCAGCCCCGCAGAGCCAGGACGAACGAAGCCTGGGCGACTGGCTACCACGCAGCGGTGGCTGATGGTGGGGACAGTGACAAGGGGATGCCCAAGCAGGGCGAGAGGTGGGTGACGGTGACCAGCACCGCCTTGCTGGGAGCAGGAGCACCCGTGGGGACAAGGCGGCCAGACCCACAGCAGGGTCACGCAGCACGGACAGGGACAAATCTACCTGTCGGGAGGAGGCAGATGTCCCCGTCGGTTTCCGCTCCCTCCCCGAGCACCCAAGCTGGCACCCGCTTTTTTCCCAGCTGGCTTTACCAAGCTAGCACAGCTCCGGGGATGCTAAAGCCATCCCAGAGGGTGCCAGCTCCGGTAACCCCGCGCACTCTAGCAGATTAGCCCAACGTGGCAAGTGGGGCGATGAAAATGTTGCCCCTCCCCCCCCCCCCCCCCTCAAAAAAGTGAGCACATTCTGCAACAGGGAACACACAAAGATATTTTCTGATGAAAAAAAAGTAATGAATCCCTTATTGCCCAAGGGCTGTCAGCGGCATTTGGCTCATTAACAAATCACGTAGGCGGGTTCGCGCCATGTGCAGCCTGTCGACACAGACTGGAACTCCATTAATAGCCGAGCTTTCAGCCAGGGAGAAAACAGACGCCCCGGCAGCCTTTCGGTAGTTACCGCTCCCCAAAGGGGTCGATGGCACTTTCCGACAGCTGCCTCGAAAACCCCAGCGCGGCCGGGGAGAGCTGCGGCAGCGGGGCGTGCAGCAGCCCCAGCACAGCCAGACACGGCGGCAAACCGTGCCGCGGCGACCCGATGCCGGACGATGGCACCCAGGGAAGCGGCGAGACCAGCGGGTGCTCGAGGGGTGCGTTTTCCCCATCGCCCCATCCCACGTTGCGCCCCGGCTGCCCCAGAGAGTCACGGCTCAGCCGCAGGGTTTGCAGGAGGGTCCGTGCCCCCGGCACACAGGAACCCGAGGGTAAATCCTGCCGAAAAGCACACCGCCGACAGACGTACGGACCGGCAGACGTACAACTCAAAACCAGAGCAGGGTGGCCAGTCCTGAGGACGCTGGAACGGGCGCCGAGAGGCTGCAGGCAGTGAGACACCGTAGGTAGCACATGAATTCATATATAGTAAAAAGTCTTTATTAAGAAGGCTTTGAAGTCAAAAAATAAAACTCTTGATACAATTTTCATAACCGTCAAGTCAGCTCAGCAAATATATAATCAGTACTTTAGCCATGTAAGGTTAAAGGTCCGTTATTTTCTTTTTAAAATAAAATATATTTTAGTTTTTAAAATTTATTCAATAAAGTACATATTTTCCTATAAATTCCCTACATATACATAAAGAGGTAAAAAATAAAAAAATAAAACTAAAAAAAAAAAATAAAACAAAACCAACCACAAAATAAAAAGGTGATAGAAATCTGTCTGGGTTTTGCAACATGGTGTGTTAACTGTGCCCCCTCCATCCCATAAGCTCCCCTGCCCGGCTCGGCCCCTCCAGCCAGGACCCCCAACCTCTCGTCACACGTTTTTGGGCAGTTTTCACATTGGCAAAATAGAAGATAGACCTGCGTTACAAAAAAAAAAATATATATATTTATAGAACCATCAAGAATCATCCAAAAAAATAACTACATACAAAAAGAACGACAACAAAAAAATTATAATAATAATAATAGAATGATTTTAAAAAAATAAAAGACAACCCTTGTGTGTCCTAAAATAAAAAGTGCAACCGGACCTTTTCTTTCTGTTTATTTAACTTTGCAAACTGAATACTGTTATTTGGGAAGGACTGTTGAAGAACAGCTGGGCTTCCTCCTCCCAGCCGCCACAGCTGGGTGAAGAGTTAAAGCTATTCTGTAAACATTGGAGTTTCTTCCTCTCTGCAGTCTCACACCCCTCTTCCTCGTTGTCTTCGTCAGCCCCTTCTTCCCCACCCCTCCCAACCCCCTGTATTTCGGCCACCCTCCCGCCCCGCCGTCCTGCCCCTCTCCAAATCTCCAGCCAGCAAGCAGCAGCCTCTCCTTCCCCCCCCCACCCCGTGCGCCCATCGGATCCGTTATTAAATAAAAAGGTCGATTTAAACAGTTTCAAGTCCTTAAAAAGTTGTGTCGGGGTGGAGGGGAGGGCTGGCCGCCCCGGCGAGCTGGACCCGGCTAGGAGAAGATGTGGATGGCTTGCGTGGCGGGAGTGTGGCAAGCGGGACACTCGGGCTCGGCTTTGCCGCAGATGCGCATGGCGCACTCCATGCAGAAGAGGTTGTGGCCGCAGGGCACCAAGGCGGCGATCACCTCGCTCTCGAAACACACCATGCACTCGCGGGAGCTCTTGCGGTGCCCGTCGGAGCTGCTGGAGTCGGTGGGCGAGCCCGAGGCGGCGGAGATGCTGCCGGGCAGGGAGGAGGAGGAGGAGTAGCCGGTGCTGTTGGAGAAGGAGGAGAGCGAGCCTTGGGTGGGCAGCCAGGACAAGGTGCTGACGGGGTCGCTCTGGATGCGGCGCGCTAAGGGGTGGTCCAGGGCCACGCCGCCGCTCTCGGGGAGGGTGGGCGAGTGGCGCGGCGTGGCCGTGCCGCTGTTGCGTCTCTGCGAGCTGTTGATGGAGGAGCAGCTGCTGAAGGCTTGCAAGGGGTTGCCCGAGCGCTCGAAGGGCGACCAGATGGTGGTGGGTGTCGTGAGGTCGAGGGCCAAGAAGTCGAAGCCGAAGTCGCACTCCTCCGAGCCCAGCGGGGCCGGGGGCTCGCTGAAGGTGAAGCCGCTGCTGGTGCTGTAGGGGCTGGTGGGGCTGGCGTCCGCCACCCGCCCGCTGTAGTAGGACTCGGTGGAGGTGCTGCCCAGGGAGCTGAGGCTGTCGTTGCGGAGGGCGGCCGAGGGGCGGCGGGCAGGGTGGGGGGCCTTGGCCCACAGGCTGGCCGTGCTGCCCTGCAGGTCGAGGCAGACGTCGGTGCCGTTGGAGTGGAAGTCGTTGTCGGCATTGACGTCGATGAAGGAGCCTGTCCGCATGGTGATGTGCGCCTCGATCTCCTCCCTAGCCCGGTCCACGTTCTCGGGCATGCCCGTCACCTCGAAGACAGGCTCCTTGTCCCGGCTGGGTGTCACGATGTAGGTGTGCGTCTGCTGCTGGATCCGCTTGATGGTGGCTCCCTTGGGCCCCACCACCAGCCCCACCACACGGTACGGGACCCTCACCTGGATGGTGGTCTGTCCCGGCAGGTTGGGGGGCCCCTGCATCGCTCCCGTCAGCCCGTTCACTTTGTTGCGTGTCGCCCGGATCATGGAGAAGTGCTCGGCGGCCGAGAGGATCTCCCTTTTCGCCATCTCCACGTCCTCCTTCCTCCCAGTCACGATGAAAACGGGCTCTTCGCCCCTGACCGGCGTCTTGATGTACGTGTTGGTCTTGGCGCGTAGGGCTTTAATTTTGCAGCCTACAAAGTGAGAAGGGGAAAAAAAAAAAAAAAAAGACACGTCAAAGCTGAGACCTCGTGGAGAGCCCTTGCCCACCCAGGATGGGGAGATGCAGGACCAGCAGGTCCCTTTGGTTCTGCACCTGCAGCACAGACACCCTTGGAGAGAGGGGTCCCTCCCGCCTCAAAGGCAGCCAAGGGCTCGCAGCTTGGTGCTGGGGGGCCGCACCGGCTCGTCCAAGACACGCCAGGCTCCTGGCACCGGCCTGACCCTCTGCCACCACCTCCTTCGCGCCGCAGCGGGGATCGGGGACCCGTGGGACGCAGCCTACCGCTGCCCGGCTCCCGAAGGCTGGGACAACACGTGGACAGATTGGGGCTGGGGCAGGCAGCCGTGGGGGCACTTTCTGGGCTGTTGAGGGGATGGGAAGCCGGTTTTAAGCGAAAGGTGTTTAAGGAAGTACAAGGAAAAGGCTTGTTTGGATCCTGCAGGTTTGTCGACACCTCTCAGCCAGCAGCTAAGCCCAAGAAACAGCCCCGGCCGCACCCCAGCGGCAGCAGCGATGGCCACGGAGGGATGGGGGAGCTGGGGCTCCCCACGGCTGGGCGGCACAGGCACCCCCGCCTCCCTCTCCCTGCCCTCAGGGAGGAAAAACCAGGGCAGAGAGGCTGCGCTCTCGCCGGCTGGGGCAAGGGTGTTCACGGGGCACCGGCTCTCCCCGTTCTGGAAAGACCTGCTTCCCCTGCACGAGGAACATGATTCAGCAGGCAGAGCCCAGGCTGGGACGAAGGAGATCGGGGCTTTGCTTCTAGCTCTGCCTTCGCCTCGCACAGCTCCGGGCAAGTCCCTGCCCCTTTACTCCCATGGGCGAGCTGGGCTGCGGCTGCGAGTCCCTGCCAGTGCCCGTCCAGCGAAAGGCTCCCGCTCTCCTCCGGGACCGGTCATTGCTGCTCTCGCCGAGAAGCCGCCTCCGGCTGCAAACGCAGCACCGCTCCCTGCAACCCCAGCCCTGCTAATTGCATCCGCTCTGCCTGCGCTCCAGTGCACGCACTTAATTAAATTCACATGAGCCAGGCACACCGCACTGGGAGCTCAGCCTGGCTGGCCGCCCTCTGCTCCCGGCACACGAGGGCGAGTGACCCCGTCTCCCACCTCCCACGCACGCCCTGAGCTTTGCAAGGCACCCAAAGCAAAGCCAGGAGCCCGCAGGGATGGAAGCTGCCCCATCAGAGCCCCAAGACCATCCCTGTCCACTGCAAACGCTGCTGCTGGAGATCCACATCGATAAATAGCCGCACACCGGCGGGGACGGCTCGACTCCTCGCAGACACAGCCAAGGCAGCCGCAAGCGCCCAGCTGGCTCCTCCGCAAACGGCTCGCTCGGAGCACTCCTCCTCCTCTTCCCAGAAGCTCCCTGAGGAAGGGCAGGGCGGCTCTTCCAGCTGCCAGGCTGGAGAAGGGAGAGCCCTGGAAGGTTGGACTCAGCCAGGGTTGGGGCGGCGCACGATGTTCGCGCAGGTCTGTCCCAACCAGGCAAATCAACCCGCGCTCGTTAGCAGCTGGAGAGCAGAGCCCTAACAGGGGCCGTGCTATTCCCGGAGACCCGAGCACGGTGCATTTACCAGGGCATTAAGCATCATGAATAACAAGTAGTAAAGAACTGTCAAAATAAGTGAGCAGCAGCTGTCCTGGGTGTCACAGCCCGGCTTTTTGGCAGCACTAACCCCTCCGACAGCCACATTCAGGGAGGCGACGGGTGATGACACCGGCCTCTCCAGACACTTCTTCCAAAAAATCCTCGAAAGCAGCTCGCACCAGCCAGCACGGCCCCTGCCCAGCCCCGGGCTGCTGGCAGCTCTATGTGTGCCCTACCTGCTGCCTGCAGAGGTCCCAGGATGGCGACAGGCAGGTTGGAGGGCAATCTGGGAGGGGAGCAGGCAGATAAGCAGCCAGATAGAACTGGGGAGGCAGGAGACCTGCTGAGATCTCCCTCCTAAGGGGGGGAAACCCTCTGGATTTCATACAAGCCAGGCTGAAAGCATTTGAAGGCCACCTCCAAGCACTTGCTGCAATCAAACAAATGTTCCTCCCACCTTGCATTGCCCCAGGGATTCACTCCCAGCCTGGGAGGGGGAGCAGGACAAGCCCAAATTCAAATTTTCCTTCTGACGACCGGCCGGGCTCAGCCAGGCAGAGGCAGCGCTGGGAATGGCACAGAGCTGCCCCGTTCTCCGGAGCCGGGGAAGGCATTGAGTGGCTGCGAGGACACGCAGAGGGGGAATGTGGGTGGAGAAGGGTTTGACCAGGCTTTTCCTAATTTAGGACAACAACTGGAAGGTGTATTTCTGGCTGGGGGCATATGATGGGGAAAGCAACGGCCCGGTCATTGGGGCAGGGCAGAACCAGAAACTATCAAAGGTGAAATTTTTTTAAGTACGTGCCAGCTTCTGCGAGGCTGTCCAGAGTGAGACAGTGTCCTGCTACTCCGATGTTTCCCTCCCTGATTTATTCTGGTACCCGCTATAAGCTCTCCCCCTGGCTCCACTGCTTGGCAAAACCGGGATGAGCACAGTGGCAGCGGGCAAGGGCAGCCGGGCTGGGAGCCACCGCGGGGCTCTGCCGGCACCTCCCGGGGACACCAACCTCACACCCAAGATCCAAAATTCGTCCTTCAGAGCAGGAAGCAGCAATTTCAAGATCCAAAGGTATCGGCAGCTGCCAGGAGCTGCGAACAGGAACTGCTTGAGAGCCATGTCCCACGGGGGGCACGGCACAGCGAGGCTCCTCCTCGCCCTGCTCCACCGCGCCGGCTGCACCGGTGGGACCGAACTGATGCTACGGCAGCACAAGATGGAGGAAGAGTTTATCCGGCTGCTCCTTGCGAGCCCTTCCTAGGGGCAAAGCCAGGAACCTGGATTAAAAATTAAAGGGGTGTCTGGCTTGGCCAGCTCCACCCTCCTCAAACAAGCAGGGCAGGAAAAACGCACGGGACCCGTGGCTGCCGGACGCTGCCGGGGCCACCGTGCCCACGCCGTGCTGGGGCTGCCTGCGGCACAGCAAAACGCACCACGGGTCAGAGCAGGTTTTTCCGATCCTGGCGTAAAAGAGGACGGCGGCAGGTCTGGGGCAGCAGGGGTGCTGGCTTGCCTCCCTGCCGGCCCGCAGAGCCACGTGGGAAAACATTGCAGAAAAGGAGGCATCGGCCAGGGAACCGCTTGTCTGAGGCCACGTGCTGGCATCTGCACCGGGAACCGGAGCCTCTGTCGTATGACACACCGGTGAGTGCTCCCAGATGGGCACACTGGGGACGTGGTGGGAGCAGAGCTGGGACGGCACCGCGGCCCCATCCAGGGCCCAACGTGTCCTGCCACTGGCCCCCGTCCCCCCCTCAGCCATGGGCAATCCCAGGGAGCAGGTCCTAAAAGCCCCAATGGGGAAGGATGGGCAGCCTCCCCGAGCTGGGATTCAGTAAAGCGTTTAAACCCACACGGCGGAGCGAGCTATGGGTCTGCAACACCAGGGACTGGTGAAGAGACACAACCTCACAGCAGTACAACCCCTGTCCTCCATCACATCTGCGCCCCGGAGACGTGGCTGAACCGAGGCTGCTCCTGCCCATGCTCAAGGAGATTCTGACACCCTATGGCCAAGCCCCCCAAAAGCCCCCCCCGAAAGCCAGACATACTCAAACCGCGCAACACGGGTGGTTTAACCAGCAACCTGCAACTGGGGCAATGAGTCACACCAGTATGAGATATTTCAGATGAGCCTCCACAAGCCCCCACCCCAGCACATTGTGAAAACACCATCCCGGACTGCTGCATCCCTCTGAAATTGGTGCAGCACAACCCTACCGTGCCAGATGGGGCTCTGGAGAGGACCAGGGGCCACCCGGCATCGCCGGCGAGCCCCACCGCAGGCATCCCCTCGCCCTGGCATTGCCAGATCAAGCGCCTTACCTCAACCAAGTGGCAACAGTTGGCATTCCCATGTTTTACCTTGCCAAGGGCCGCTGCACAGCGTTAGTGACGAGAGAGGAGGAAAACAAGGTGCCAGACTTTGCTACCAGTCTATAAATAAGGTGGCTTTAAAAGCAGCTTTCAGATCCAAAAGGAAACACCACCAAAACCTGTGAAGGGGAACAAACCCAGGGGTGCTACAGCCCCAGAATCTCTGGTCTCTTCTCAAGACCAGAGCCTGGGAGTGGCTTGGTCACCACGTTACAGCTCTTGTTACAGAGCTCCGAGTCCCCATGGGCCCAAACTCATCATGACAACCCGTGGCTGTGCTCAGCTGCACGCAAACACCCTCATTCCGGGGGTCTCAAGCACGTGCAACCCCCAGCGAGTCACAGCCCTCGCACCACCACCCAGCTCTGCCTGCAAAGACGGCACCAACGGAGGGGCGCGAGCTGGACGCTCCTCTCAAACCCTCCCATCTCCAGACTCCGCACCGCTTCTCTTCCTCCCACTGTCACCAGCTCCGAGACCCTCTCTGCCCACCCGGCACGGCTCCCGGCACACTCCACTCCGCAAAGCTGCCCCGCGGTGCCCTGGCTGGACCCGTCCCACCTGCCCTCGGGCTGAGAAATCGCTGGTTTTGGAAAAGAAACAGAATCTCAGGGAATTCTTCCCACGATGATGCGGTGATGGAGGCAGCACCCCAGGCAAGGCGGCTGCTCTCCCTAAATGTCCTCTCTTGGCACCACCAAAGAGGACTTTGCCCTCTGCCAGGAGCTCCAGTCGGATCAGGGCTGCGACTATCGCAAGAGCCCATGAAAACCAGTACAGCCCAGGCTGGGAAGTGCCCCTCCATCCTCTGCGCTCCCACCGTTGCCCAGACAAGAGGCAAGAGACCCGATGCAGCTCATCCGCTCGCTGATCCCCAGCATGGCCCTGCCAGCACCTGCTTTGACACAAGGTGGCCTCCTCCACACGAGCAGGACAAAGCCAGCCGTGATCCCCTTGGCCAGACCACACCTGCCTTTACCCAAGGAGCTTTGCACTTGCAGTGCCCAGCTCCAAGCTATGAAAACCCAAGAAAGAGCCAACAGCGCTTTTCTGGAGGAGCCTTTGATGGCATCGACCAGGAGGACCGTGTTCATCGCAGCCTGGGAGACAGCTGATGCCGCCTTACACTCAGCCAGCCCTCTGGAACACGCTACCCACTGCAGAAAGAAGTTGCCCTTCCTCTTCCCCAGCTCTGCAGCATCTTCTGGCCTCAGATCCGGCGTTACGGCACTCCCGGTCCCCTTTTTCCCCCGTTACAGGCAAATAGCACAGGATGTGCCAGGACTGGGGCCAGACATGGAAGAGAACAGGTTGCACCTTCGTCGCATCTCATCTCCCCTCTTGCTGAGCGTTTCTTCCCATTTCTCTGGAAAGAGTAATTAATTCATCCTTGCAACCACGCTGCAGGAGGCAGGCACATCACACCTTTGTTTCTTCTCCAGACACCGGCAAAAGCGAGGCAGGGAGGCTGGGCTCCTCGCCTCGGGCCGGAGAGGAGGAAACCAGTGCCAAAGCCAAGACGCGCAGGCAGATACTTCAGCGATCAGATCAATCTGTGCGACCGACTTCAGGAGCATCTGGCTCTGCTACGACCCAGAGAGGTGGGAGGAGGCAGCCAGGCCAGCCTCAAAGGACATGGCATGATGGGCAGAGGACAGCAGAGAGCAGCAGCCCAGGGCTCAGAAATATGAGAGGATTCAGCACAGCCCCAGCAATCCACTGCAAGTTTACAGATGCTCGGGCTGGGCCAGAAACCAAGGCCTGTGGTCTCCCTGCGCATCCTCCAAGCACCAAAACGCCTGCTGTGCTCTGGCAGGGAGGAGAGGTGCCGTATTTCATCCTTCCCTGGATCTCACCTTCGAACATCCCAGCATCTTCTATAAACGGCAACTTTCCCAAATCCTTCGCAAAGCTGCGAACGCTCCCTGCCTGTTGCAGATGGGGAAGTGGAGCCCAGGAAAGGAGCCACGACTGGCTCTGTCCCACGAGAGGCACGTGGTGTAGAAGGGGAGAGTAGAGCCCGGGGCTCGTTGGGGCAGAAGCTGCTGGAAACGCACGTCCAAAGCCGGGACACCAGGGAGCAATGCTGCCCTGGTGCTGGCGTGCAAGAACCAGGGCAGCTCTAACACACGGCCCGCCCCATGCTCCCCATCTCCCTTTTCCCTAGTGATTTCCGTTATCACCACCGCTCTTTTTGCTGGTGAGCGAGGTCAGCTCATACCACTGCAATCAATGCCCACAGCACTTATTGGAGACAGTCCCTCCCACGGTAGGAGTCATGAACGGGCTTGCACGCAAAGGCACGGCCACGTAATCCCGCCAGGCCAATGCTGCCTTTTGGTAGCCGTGTGGGCAGGGAGGAGAAAACCGCAGATTCCGGCTGGCAGACACCACTCCGCACCATCACCGATGCCGATCCGGGCGAGGGGTCGTGGCAACCACCTCTCCAGCTCAGTCACGAAAATACAGATGATTTGCTCTACACAATGAAGATTTACCTGCTGCTGCTCCCTTCCGGAAAGGGTTAAATTAGTGGATCTGGAGGAGAGAAAATTGAAGAAAAAGGAGAAGTAGGAGACAGCCTCTGGCCCACCTCAGCCCGCATAGGACAGCCGTGCATTGGTCTGATGGGCAAAGCCATCTCCCTGCTCACCCTAACGGCAGCAAGGGGCTGCTGGGCTCTGGGGACAGCAGGACCGGTCCCAAAGCGCCCCCAAGAGCTGCTCCTCAGCACACGGTGTATGGGGAGAGAAACCCAGCCTTGCCCCAACAAAAGACCCTTCCAGGGCACCCGACATCCACACCTTCATCCCTTCTTTACGTTCCAAGTGCGGCAGCACCACAAGCGCCTGCTCCCCGGGTCATGGCCGGGCTGGGCAGTGCAGGAAAGACAAGAGCGATGGGGACACGGTCTGAGGGAGTCCGACCAAGCCCCACAGTGTCACCAGCGGCACATCTTGCCACCGGAACGATGCCAGGCCCAACAAAGCACCCCAAGGTTCGGTTCCACGCTGCTGCGTAGCCAGAGCCCCACTGCCGGAGGAGGTGGCCAAGGGAGACTCGCACGTGGGGACCTGGGGACCAGAAGGACCCAGGAGCCAGCACTGGTGCAGGAGGATGAGGCGAGCAAGAAGGGCTCTGCTCATTTTCAAGCTTGATGTGAGACCTGGAGAGGCAGGCAGCTGCGAACGACCTCGGTATCGCCCCTCTTCAGGCTGCACCGGCCTCACGCATCCCTGATTTAAAAGAGCTGCTGGTGGTACCGAAGAGAAGCCAGAGCACAAAGACACTCCGCTGACAGCCCTGTCCCCCCAGATGCCACCCAACCGCACCCCCCACCAGCGAGAACCAGGGCTGCCAAGTGCCGAGCCCCCTTCACGCCAAAAAACCCAGCACAACAGGGCCACGGCATGGCGTCCGAACAGGCTGCGAGCTGTAGAAAAGCTGAGACCAGGAGAAGGGCAGGAAACACATGGGGGAAAACCCCCGGGAAGAGCTGTTCCTGCCCATGGGTCAGGGCAGCAGCAGGTAGCTCTACACCATTGCCGGCCCCAGGTCCCCTCCGAGCCCACTGGTGGGACATGGTGTCCCCCCAGCACCCCCTCCTCAAGCTGGTATAATCTTTTTTTTTTTTTTTAAAGCTCTTTTCCTTGAGCCCCACGAGCCTGTGCAGCTTAGCGAGCATCCAAGCTCCGCACAAGGTGTTTGGGGCAGATAGCCGGGCGCACATTTAACTCATCGGGGTGCCGGCGGCGCAGCACCGGGGTCTCACCGCAGCTGGAACGCCCGACCCCAGCTGCTGCGAGAAAGGGTGCCAACCCGACAGCTCGCCGGGCCGAAAGCAGCCGTTCCTCCAACCTCCTTGAACTCACAGAGCCGCCGCGTTTCCCCAACGGAGGCCGGACCCCATTACAGATCTGCTTTCGAGTTGCCGGACCCCGGGGTTCTGCAGAGCCCGCCGACGAGGCCACCAAATCCAGGTCCTCCATCCAGCCCGGGGAGAAGCAGGATCCTCCCGAGCAGGGCGCGGCACCGCGCTCCTCTCTTCTGGCAACGGAGCAGGCTTTGCCACGCCGCTCGGCTGCTCCGGCTGGGTTCGGCAGTCCGGTGGGCACCCCACGGCCGGGGCGGTGGGACCAGCGAGGGGTGCACGGAAAGTTGGGAGGCCGGGAAGCGGGGCCGGCTGGGAGGCAGCACAGGCCAATGGGAAGCGCAGAGCATGATGTCACCGCGCTCATCACAGCATGGCTCTGGCTAACAAAGAGAACAATGAGGCTGCCCAGCTCCCCGCTTCCCCCCAGGAAAAAAATGCTCCCCCGGCCCCGCAGCCCCCTTGGCCAGGGAGGGATGGGAGCCGTGGGAGCGAGGGCAAGGCTGGGATGCCAGAGCCCTGCGTGGCAAAAACCTCCCGGAGGTCAGGCTCCCTGCGAACCGAACTGCCCGTCGCCGCTGGGATTCCTGCGGGCGGCAGCTCCCTTCTTTTTTTTCTTCTTCTTTTTTTTTTCTTAAATTCTCCTCCTTAGGGGTCTTGTCTTTTTTTTTTTTGGTCTTTTTTTTTTTGTCTTTTTTTTAAAAAAGGTGAAACTTTGGTTAAGGGCTATTTCGGATTTCCTCAAGACAAAGCCCACGCCAGGCACACCCACCCAGGGAGAGGGCTGGGGCTGAGGCGTGCCCGGGTGTCCTTTTGTGACAGCTGAGCGGGAGCGGGGGCTTCGCGCCCCTCCGCTGCCCGCAGAGCTTCGTTCACCGAATAAACCAGCGGATTCATTATCATTTATATCCGAAGTCTGAGATATCGAGCATCGCTTACACGCCGAGTCCGAGATACTGAGCTGGAGTGGGGGGGGGGCTGTAGAGGCACTCAACTACAATAAAATCAAAGCTTTCGCCTGCACTTCGTGTCCTGGGAGCTCCCACGGACTCGCGTGGCACCCGGGAACTTTCCGTGTGCCCAAGGTGTTTATCATCCCCCCCCCCTCCCCGTGCCGTTTTTGCTGGCCTATATAGTTTTAATTAATATTTACAGACGGCGCGCTGGGGAAAGGCACAAAGAAGAGCAGCTCGCTCCCAAAACCCAGGGCGAAGGCGCGTCCGCGGGAGGAGTTCCAGGGCCGCGGGATTTGTCGCCGTTAAGTTTCCGCCTCCGCGTTACCGGGCACGGAGACAAAAGCCCCAAAACTGACCCAAATAAAGCGGGGCCGGGTCGGGCCCGGTGCAATCCCGCGGGAGGCGGCGCCGCAACCCCGGGGCGCTCCGGGAACGGGGTGCAGGGACCGGGGACGGGGCGGACAAAGAGGGGGGGGATCCCCCCCACGCGGGGCGGGGGTGTTACCTTGCCGGCCCACGATCTCGGCGACGTGCTCGGAGCTGGGCACGGGCACGCACTCGGTCATGTTCACGCTCTTCTTCCTGCTCCCCAGCGCGCCCAGCGGCTCGGCCAGCAGCGCGGCGGGCGGCGCCAGGTGCGGGGCGAAGTTACCGAAGGCGGCCGGGGGGGA
>NW_010972651.1:58180-77555 GCF_000737465.1 Haliaeetus leucocephalus
CGCCCCGCCCCGCCCGGGAGCCGGGCCCCAGCTCGGTGCTCCGGGAGCTGCCGGTGCCCGCGCCCCGCTCCCACCGGGCCCCAACCTGGGCGGGAGGCACCGAGGGGGGTCGTACGGGAGACCCGGCGGGGCCCGGCAGAGCCGCAGCAACGCGCTGCCCTCCCTCTACGGCTCCAGCACCGCGTGTTCTCCGCCGTGAAGCCCCGGTCCGGCCCCTCCTTTGCGGAGATGCCTTAAAACCGATGCCCAAGCCGGGAGAGGCGGCAGGCTCGGGGTCACCGTTCCCCGGTAGTTTGCAACCGCAGCGTTCTGGAGCCAGCGGTCCCACCTCCCCGAACCCCAGTAACAGACCAGGCGAGTCGGGGACGGCTTCGCACAACCCTTTTATTGACGGGGGGAGTCGTGGTTCCCGGTAAAGAGCAAAACGGGAGCGGCGAAGCAAAGCGGCAGCTCCTCACGGCACCCGGGCGGGCTATTCCCATCCACCCGTTCCACGCACGCTGGGACCACGCACGGTTTATCAAAGCACTCGAGGGGATGGAGCTACGGCACAGCTACTCCTTGGGTGCCGAAGGACATCTCCTCCTTCCCGAGTTGCAAAAGTTAAGAAAACACAAAGCCTTTGTCCTTTCACCTTTTTTCCCTCGTTAGTTCCCATTTTGCAAGGGTTAGTTGCCATTTATCACGCTCAGCAGCGAAGCAGTCATCTGGTTTTTTGCTTCCCGAAGAGCCGCAACAACTTCACCAGCTCCGATGCCCCCAGCCCACGAGGATCTCGACCACCTTTCCCAAGCCTCCCCCACCAGAAAGCCACCACAGCAGGGCCCTGGTGGGATGGTTTCTCCCCCCACAAAGGCAGCTGGCTCACTGCAAAACAACTAAACAACTACCTCCAAATCATTTGTTCCACCCGGAGCCATCCCTTTACAGGGACCTTCCACAGACGGAGCTTTAAGAAACCCTTCCCGGCAGTGATGGCACACCACACTAATTCACCTTAACAAGAGCCAGACCAATTAGCAGCTCACCCACTACCTCAAATGCCCAGGTGCTCAAATTCCACAGGTCCTATTCCCAAGCTTCGTTTTCTCCATTTTCACATAACAGTCTTTCCCAACTGCTGTCTTTGGGACTAATTCAACTACTTGGTTTGGGATTGTTTTTAATTGCAAGAACCATCAGTGTCTGGTCTAGAAACCCCCACTTCAAAATGCCCACTCCATTGACATTGCACAGATCCTGGGAAACATTAACTCCTGCTGGTCAGTGGCCCAAACACACAACCCACACTGTCTGCCCTTGTGCTTCTAAATTTTGCCCTTCAGCTGGTGACTCTCCTATGGATAAGGACTTTCACCTTCCAACACTCCGAACGGGTCACCTTCAACTTCTATGGAATCTTTCCAGCAACATAACAGTCACCAGGAACTGCCTCCTTCCTTCTTTCCATTTCTCCTACCTGCCAACTAAACCTAACATCTTCCAGCTGCTAAACAGTTTCACAACAACAGGCAACAAGCTTCCTCAACTCCTCTTTTACCTTCAGAGGTCTTGGCAGTGAGCTCCCACCGGCTCTTTCTTTCTGGACGGCTGCTGCAGAAGAAGACTGGAGGAGCAACTTCTGCCTTCCCCCCCGAAGCGTTCACGGCTCAATTTCACGGAGATCCATGCGTATCCATCCAGACTCCTTGGTGCTTACACAGATGCATTGGCATGAGCGCAGCTCTGGGAATCCTCCCACTTCAGACTCGTCTTCCCCATGCCACAAGCTGTTCAGAGCTGGCAGGCTCCAGGCGTATTACAGAGAGCTCGCACCTACTGCAGACTGAAGCTTCTCCTCCAGGGACAGATGCAGCAAAACCAGCAGATTTGAGCCACGCAAACTGGCTGTGAGACATCTCCCCCTCTCACTTCCCAAAATATTTAACCTAATAAGTTGAAACACCCCACTAAACTACTCAAGATAGTGGGTCTTCCATTACTTGAGACAGAGCAGTACAACCCCTCCCTTCTGAGCTTCTCCCATTTCCAGTCAACACAGAAAACTCATTAATGACCAACACTACGTCTCTGCTAACTTCTCTGGGCACCCTGCACCACCACAGAAGACTACACCTGTACCGGAACATGTCTGCATGGCTCCTTGTGTCCTTGCTGCAACTCCGATGCTAACACACTCCTTGCCACCGCAGGCCACCACATCACCATCTCTCAAGCCCCATGAGAAGTGTTGTACGTGGGCGTTCAAACTCACCTCAGGAACTGCGATGCTGTCTCCAAACACTGCCATTTTTGCCTACTCTGTACTCTCCCTGTCCTTCTGGGAAACTACTACGTCAAGTCCAACAACACCTAGAGAAACTGCCAGTTGTTATTTTGAGTGCTTTTGGCAAACCCGGTTTGTAGATGTCATGCCTATGATCTGTTCCATTTTCAGCAGAACTAGCTCACACTTTCTTCTTAGATTCTTAATTTCACTCATGACACCAAGTTGCCTTTGGTTTTTTTTAACATGAGTAATTAGCAGGTCTTTAAGAGACCCGTGTCTTCCACTAACGGAGAAAATGGATTATACAAATTAGAGAAGTTCCTTAGCACAACTCTGTTCCTTTACCAAAACACAGCCATACAGAAGATCCAACTTCCCTGAGCACAAGAGAAAAGACCCTTCCTTGCTGCTTCCAAGCCCATCCCTCCAGGTGGTTTCTGCATTTCCTATCAGGGCTCACTCACAATTGCTTCTGCTGCCTCTTTGTGCTGCCTGTAATCATTTGGTCTCTGACTATCCACAGAACAAAGATGTCCCCCAAAATGACCAATACAGGGAATTAAAGAACACTGTACTCAAGCGAGCAGAGGTGTTAACAGCCCGTTAAGCTGTTTTCTCTATGGGGAAACTGATATAACTACAGCAGAGTAATTAGCACCACCACAACTATGCAAGCCTAACTCCCCCAAGTACAATTCTGCAACAGCCATTCTTATGTGGTCAAGTGTGCAAAGGCAGAAGCTACAACACCCTAGCTAGAATATTTACTCTGCTTTAAAGACCATCCTTTTGCAGACCAACTCCTAAAGAGTGGATTACTGAACACATAAGGGGACATCCCCCTCCCCCAACAAACCAGAAAAACCCACAGTTATCCATTTGCCTAAGTCACAGCACATTAGCCAAATGCTATAAATGGGATCCAAAGTTTAGGGAAAAAAAAAAAACCTTTTACAGAACTATTGTTGTTGCTCCTCTCACTCTTTAGGAGATCAAACTCTGCTTTCTGCACTGTTCTTCAAGCACATGCAAACATCATGCAAAAAATACAGGCTTTGAGCACAGCACAGAAGAGGTGGTACAGCTTAGAGAAGAATTATAAAAAAGTCCTTACTTGTGTGTGGGAAGGCTTAAGGGAATATTTCAGCACATCAGGAGCTGAATCACTGCATGTAGGTGGAGCCAGACAGATTGACAAGATCTGTAACTTGAAAAATGACCTAAGTCTGAGATCAATCATCTCACAGAGTAGCTGACTGAGGGGAACAACATATGGAGACAGCTCAAGGTGATAAGGCTCAATGTCAACATGACATGCAAAAACTGTATTAGAGACACATGCTACAATTTACCAACTATTCTATAACTCAAAACATGGACAACTGTGATCCTCTCAGCACCAACAGGCCGAGCAGCCTTTTTTCTGTTACCTCTTAGTATCACCACCACAACTTTATCTTAACAGATTTCCCTACTACAGCAGCACATTAAAAAAGCACTTTGGGGGAAGCCATTAGCAAACATCTCTTTTTCATGTATTAGATTAATGAAGAATCTAGCTTTCAGGTAGATTTTCTGAGAAGTTGTGCAGCAGCCACTTGATGGAAAACTAAGAATTACAGATCAGACAAAAGCATGAAAAATAAAGGATGGTACACCAAGATTTCAAGTTTTACAGCCCTTCAGATCACTAAACCCCATAAAATGTGCTTGATAGGCTAATCCAGGACAGAGAACAGGACTCAAATTACAAACAAAACCAAGTAATAACTTTCTAGCATTCATCTTCTGAAAGCTCAAACTTGGGGGTCTATTTATCAGAAGACCTGTAATTTGTATATGCAAATGAAACCAGATTCCTACAGCTAAGCAGTTCCTGAACCTTGCCACTAGACACAAACCAGTTAAAAGGTCGTTCATTGCTTTACTATTCCAATTCTGCATGGTCTCAAACTATTTCCATTTGTGACTCTCTTAAGGTAAAACACTAAACTTTAAGAGATTTATTTAATGAATTAAATAAATATTAATTTACCATTCTCGGTAAATATTATATATTACCAGCAGTTAGTGTTATATCAGTACTCATCAATACTAAATTAGATCGCTAACCAATAACCCTGACAATTTCAAGTGCAATTTGGTGGGTCATTCTGAAGTTCGAAATGTTTTTTCTCCTCATTCTCATAAATGCTCTATCCCTGTAAATATAATTTAGCAAATGCTGTTCTCTCATATACTCCAGCTAGTCATGTGGTCAAACTGAAGGGTAATCGTTTTCCCTCATTAGTTCAGGGGAACAGAGTTAATCCCTGCTAATCTGAGAACAAATCCAAGTTTTTAGCTCACTACATCCCATGCAGGACATTATTTTCTGTGCTGCAAAATTAGTACACCACCTTCTCATGGCTATCTGTACACTTATTTAAAACAGGGAGCTAAAATATGCAACACTGGGAACCTCAACCAACCACAAAGGAAAAGTCTGTTATTAAGCAGTTCCAGTGTAGGCAGAAATTTCTGTTCAGACTGACAACAGCTAAGAATATGCATTTTATTTGATAGGGAATAGTATCATCCAAAGACTTACATGGGCATCTGGACTCTTAGAGATTGTTCTTATGAACGTAATCCCAAATAAATAGGATTGTCTGACTGGAGAGTTAATCCTGAAAAACTTACTTTTTCTTCGTTAAACAAACATTCTTCTGCCCCCTCCCCCTTTAAACCTGTTATTCTACCTTCTTTTTGAGGACCAGGAGAATCAGTCTAGACAGAATGGGCTCTCTTTAAAGCAAGACAAAAACGGACATGACTCAGAAGTGCTGAAAGACTAGTTATGCTTTCAGATGTTCTGCTTTATCTACCTCCTGCAAAGTAGTAAAGAGTAGGAGTGGGGAAAAAAAAAAACCAAACCAAACCACCCAAGCAACCAGGTGTAGAGTCAGAAGGAAGAGCTAAGTGTGTAGGCAGGTTATCAGACCCCAGGAACAGATCCAAACAGAAGATAGTGAGAAATCTGGGTGCAGACGGACATGGCCACGCTTCCTCTAAGTGCAAGCCTTTGCATCTGAGGTCCCAGGGCCTCTTGCCATTTGCAATGGCTGCTCCGAACCCGTAAGTGCTGCTGGAGAGACTGGAAGGAGCCACCGGGTTGGGCACGCTGTTCTCTTCCATCAGAAAGATCTACCGGGGGGTAAGTTGCTAAATTAATTCCCACATACAGAAGTGTTACAGTTGCCACAGAGGTAAAATTCAATAGCAAATGGGAGGGAAGAAAGGCAAGAATATATTTCATAATGATCTTAAAAGAACAATTAGAAGTTGATAAGCAGGAGCCAAGACAGAGTTAGACAGGGGTGAATAAGTATTAGGTCAGGAAATTTAAGGATAGAAGATTACAAGTAATATCCAACATCAGAAATAAGCCTGGAAAGAAAGCTTCAGGTAAACAGCTTGTGTGTTCTGAAGGATAAAGTCTTAAACCAGGGAGACTGCTATTGTATGGCTACACAACATATACTGCAGAGACAGAATGACCCTGCCGCTCTACAGAAGGTACAGCAGCATCAGTGGATTTAAAGTCTTTTAAAAATATGTGGATGCAGCCTTGAGCTGTGCAACTGGGTGCCTTTCACATGACTAGCACAAACACTAATTTGACTCAATGAAACTTTTAACTAACAGGACAGCTTGCGGCCACTTCCCTCTATTCCTCAAATTACCACAGCCAGCTTGTATAAGGTTAGTTTTCAGCAAGACAGCTGCAAAATGTAATTTATTATTTTTTTAAACCCTCACTTATACTCGCATTCAACATTTTCTTCCTTTATCGAAAAGAGCATTAGGGCAATCTCTTAGGGCTATAAAGAAAAAAAATTACCTCGACCAGAGGCTGATAAACTAGCACGGATCAAAAGCTTCCATTCAGCACAGTCTGCCTGGTACACAGTGCATGCTTTCAGTGCCCACAGTAACTAAGATTTGTTTTACTGATGAAAACATGTTTCTGATTTGGAAAATTCATTTCAGCTAGCCTCCTTTCACATGGGAAGTAGAATAAGAGTGTAAACTTACCCATGAATTCTAACTTCAAAAATATTTTTGACCTAATATTATCACTAGAAAACAACTCACAGCCATGACACCAAAGCCTCCACAGGCAGGGTTTAACATGCCTACATTCCCGGAGTCCAGCCATGTCATTCATTACTGTTTTCCTTTCCTGATGTGCTCAGTTTACAAGAAAGAAAACTCCTCCCTTTTCTTGCTCAAAAGCCAGTTCAGCGAGCTCAATTTCAGACGTGAATGAAGCTAACTTTTCCTGGTCAGAACCACCTACAACAGTTCTGCAGGCCAAATCCAGACCGCACCAATATCCATGCAAGTTTGTTATTTTTACTGATTGCACAAAATTTCATCCAACTAGAATTCGGTAAAAATAACACTGGTAATACAAACAGGGAGATAACTACATTCCCTTTGTTAGTTTTGCAAAACAAAGCGGAGGAAAAAAAAATAATTGAGCCATCTTAATGGAACAGCTCCAGCACACTTTGCACAAGATAAAATCAGAAATTCTAAATAACAAGGAGCCTCTTTTTACAAAGTTACCTTTGCAGAGTAAAATGGCATTTCGAGGATTTTCATCCTATCTACCAACATCTATGAAACCACTCCATCCCCCAATCTCCTCCAACCAGTGCCCTCTAGAATTAGGCTGGCTGCTGTTTCCAGATAAAACGAGAAAAACCTGACTGAGCATGACACAGCATAAGAAGTATAGCTTATGTGAACTCAGGTGGTATGTACCCAAAATTACACTGTCTAGAGAAAAAGATGCAAAACCTTAGCTGTACTGGACAAGATCCTACCTCTTAGTGAAGCTGCATAAGGACCATTAAAATATGCTTATATATTATCTCCGAAGAGGATTAAACTATATCAATATAACTATCCATCCACAGAACTTGGTACTATTATTTTAGTAGAAAATAATCAAAATAGCTTACCAGTGCAAACTGTGTGCAGGACAAACCTAAGGCTACTTCACATTGCAGCTCCGTATTACATATATACATAATATTTGAGGGCGACAGGAAGGTGCCGTTACCACTGATGGAAATAATTACTAGTTTCAAAAGCATCCCCTCACTAGTACTTCTCCAAGCAGATGAACTTGATCTCAGACGGAACAATGGACAACGCCACTGTTAATATGTTCTCATGTAACAACCGCTGTATACTAATAACAGGTAAGTTTTGCCCCCAATTCCACTCAATTATTTTTCTTAAGTATGGTCTTTACTAATCATCTGCTTAACAAGATATGCCTCGAGTAACAACTGCTTTCTCCATCTTGGGGATATATTACATGATGGCAGACCACTATATGCCCATCAGTCACATCCATGGCAGCAGGCTGTGATAAGACAAACCAATCCAGTTATTATTGCAGCAACATGAGAAAGACATCAGGCTCATTTAAAAGGAATATTTTATTTACTTACCTGTCTCGATAAGCAGGTAAAGTTATTTTAGTTTCTTTGGATGCGACAGGAGTCCTGGGCCCCTTTTTGGTACTCTGAACAGTCAACTCCTCCATATGAATGAAAACATTAATGAACTTTTTAAAGGACTGAAGGAAAGAAAGAGAGCTGGACAGGGAAAGTAGAGTGGTGAAAACAAAAGAGTTGGCACACAAGCTGGCAGCAATTTAAACTTGATATTCAACATATCAAAATATTAGTATCAACATCTCAATCATCTAAGTTCTGGTGCTACACGTGTTTATAATATACATGTGTTTATAATATATTTAGATTCAAATAAAAGTAAATAAAGACATTGCTAGACACTAAACAAGTTTTAAAAAAGAAATAGTGTCAGAACAAGATTGCCATGGTCAAAGGAACACCTCTAATATGGGTTATAAACTGCTAGAGCTGAGATTCAAAGGACCATATCAGCAATTTGCCCCTTAGACAGGACACCCTGGCAGCCTCTTACATGGTGAGGACACAGCAGGACTCTGCAGCAAGAACTGGCTTTCGACAAGTTTCACTCTGTAATCCCCTCTGCCGGGTCCCAAATACCAAGATCCAAATCTCAGAGTGGAGCCCACAACAAAAAAGCAAGAGTGTCTCCGCAGAAATGACTGGAAGGGGCATAGCACAAAAACTCCAGGTGGGGGCTTGATGCAGACTAGAAGAATCTCTACTTTGTGAGAAACATTTAATTCAACACAATGAATTACAAGAGGACAGATTTACAGAATAATAACCATAACAGACTGTTCAAAAAGGAAAATAATTTTCACTGGCTGCAGTACCAGGTAAGGTTCCCCAAAGCAATACCTGGTAGAGCAGCAGCAAAGTACAATTCAGTCTTCTTGCAGTACTCCAAATGAGCAATACCAAAGAATTTTGTATTTTCAAATCTTTCAAGAAAAGAGTTAATACAGTATCAATCACTTTGGCATGGGATATTTTTCAAGGAGCTTAAACCTATTCAGATCACTAAGCTGCACTACTCCCAAAGGCTATTACTTTCCAGGCAATTCCCCTGGTCCCTTGCTGTCACTGCTAATCATTCTTACATGATAAAGGCTCTGGGAGCTACTTTCTTCCCCAAGTTTTGGGGTACCAACAACTTGTACAATTGGTTAGTGGCACAATATTTAATCCACCACTTTATACTGTACTCTTAGCTGAGACATCCACGCATGAATTATGCAATGGATACCCTAAGACTAAAATAATTTTGCAACCTAGTCAACATTCTCCAAGCTATAAACTCTCATCTTCCTCCCCACTCCCTATCCTCCCTCCCCAGATAAATCCATTTTTAGCCACAAGTTACCCCAATATGCTCACAGACGTACTAGAAGAGACTGAGGAATCAATCAAGGTACCCATGGTGAAGCCAAATACTTATAAACACATTAAGGCAGGTTTCACATCATTTCATTTTTGGACACAAAATGCTGGTCACTTCACTGCACATGCAAATAAGAAAGATTTAATACTTAATAAAAAGCTTTAGATTCATTTTTAGATATCAATTATAGAAAAATCAACCTTTTTTCTTTCTTGTTTTAAAAGAGGTCAGAACATTACTGCACACAAAAGCAGATGTGTAGACACACCTATTGGAATGGATCCCCTTCCCTCTGCACACACAGAAACAGAGGTCAGGGTTCTTGGCACCAGAAGAGAAAGGAGGAAGGTTTCCTCATTGTCAGTCAGAAATGAGTCATCCTTCCATTCCGAGTTGAGAAGGTCCTTCTGACCTGACTTAAACCAAAGCAAAATATACCACAGAGTGGGTATATTTATCGTGAGAACTCTGTTCGACTATGCTCAGACATACACACAACTCCGTATCAAAAATGTGCACGGCAGTGCATTCAGTGTGGTGCTGGAACTAACTAAAAAAACCAATTGCCATTGATGTAAGACCAATTCCTCAAGTGTAACTTCCCCTACTAATCAAAACCTCAGGTGGAAGAGGCACTGGCAGTTCATCTCTGAGACTACACTTCCAAGACCAATGTGGTCTTTCGAGGAAAAGGAATTCAGCGACCCGAATTGACATATGGAATGACAATCCACAGCATAAAATGACCTCCCGACAGTCTGGTACAAACAGGTAGCCTACAGCAGAGTAGCCAAGGAGTGAAACAGCATCTCTCTCACTTGTGTTAGAGAGAAAATTGTTTCTATGGGTCATTGTTAAAGGTAATTTAATAGAAAAGCTTAAAAATGTATCACCTATCAGTGACCCACAACGAAAAAAAAAAGAAAAAAAAAAGGACAGGAAATTTGGTTCCTAGTATTTTCCCTCCCACCATTTTATATTCCTTTATTCCCTCCCACTTTTGCATTCCCGATTACCCTACCCCTTTAGAAAAAGGAAGGGGAGTAGAGTTTAGTCAGGTTCCATCTTCAAAACTACCCAGCAATTAATGAACCATCAGCTTCTCAACATTTCCTGAAGCGTACATCAAAATGCTCATAGGTACAGTTGGATTGTTGGTGCAATTTACTTGGCAGACACTCTTGGCTTTGTAAATAGTTGTGCTGACCCTGCTGATAGGGTTTATACTGGGAATTCTTAGATGGAACTCCCTAGAAGAAAGAGAAAAAAAGACCTTGTAAGTCAGTAAGAACTTTTTATATCTTTATAGCAAGTAATCCCTTAAAAGAATAAAGCACCATTGCCATAACATATCCATTTCTTTATCTCCTGTTTTTCACCTTCAGCAGACAGTTTATTCTGGTTCTTTGCTGTTGCCAGACCTTTGTAGTAGAAAGGAATGCAAGATATTCACTGTCCAAATAAAGCTACTGTTAGTGATGTGGTAAAACAGGAAAATAGAGAGAGCCCAGATATAAGACGGTGTCTCCCAAAGGCCAAATAGATTTCACATTATAATCAACCTTCCAGCCTGAAGGACTGCTTAACATATATCACTCTTCCTTCTACCTGAAATACAGCTGCCACTCCCTCCAAAGGGGCTTTTCTTTTCTTCTGCTATTCATCCTAAAAATTCCCTTTTTCCCCCTCCACGTTCTTGATTCTTGCCTCACAGGCTCTGGAGTGTACATAATGAAGCACCCAGGGTATTGGCTATCCTATTTCAGCAGCAGAACACTAACTGCTTTTCTTAGGCTAAAACTTAAAATGACCAAAAATTAAAATCAGTGAGTTCTGTTTTCATCTCACTGCATGAGCTCCAGTGACGATACATTCAGTGCTCCTGGCTAGGGTCACATCAAGGACCACAGCAAGGAAAAACTCTGCTTTGTAGCACAGTGCCCTGTCACTATCTAGTGCAACATACAACATTTAAGGGAATTCCTGTCGGTGTATCTTGACTTGGCCTTATGAATATGCTTTTTTCTGCACTGCTACAGAGTAATGATTCATTATTCAGAGCTATTTTGGTTTACAAGACAATAAAAAAAAATTCTGAGCACACCTTTAAAAAGTTCCACCGCACAAGTGAAAGTCAGAGGTATACTTGAGAACAAGAAGCAAGCCCTTTGTGATACTTTTAAGGGATGCACAATGTAAAGGCACATTTCTGTGAATCCGGTAGTTACTACTGTTACGCTATCTTAAATTTTTCAAATGTTTCCAGATTTTGAATATATATGTTCTTCTGTAACTTTCAGTTTATAAATTCCCACCACATATAAAGTTTTTTAGCAACTTCCCTCTTTTGATGGACAGGTTGCCTTTTTCTAACAGTCTGCGAATATTATTTTAAAAATTCCACAAATGTGCCCTCCTCTAATGTAAACTGCAAGAAAACGTGTACTAAAAATGCAAAAGTGAGAGAGGCAGGGGGAGAAGCTGAGTCCATAAGGTGGCAGTTGTCCTTTCTGACCACACTGTCCTCTTGCCTATCATAGGAAGTAATAAATAAATAAATAGGGGGGAAAAATTGACATCGCAAGACAAATACATTTTTAAGAACTGATCCACTTTCAAGACAGAATCCTTCAAGCACTTACATACACATTCTGGTTACACATTTAGACCACCTGACACAGGCATAAGGCCCAGAGCACTCCATGACAATGCAAGCACTCACCAGACATCACACACATCAAAATATTTCATTTTTTTTTCCCAAAAGCATGGCTACTACAGCTTTGAAAGTACATGTTAAAAAGCAAAGACTTGTCAATATATACTAAGATTCCTTCTGAAACATTTCTGCATTCAATGAAGTACAGTTTAAGGTGAGAAAGGATGCTATCACATTACCTGGACTATACATTCTCCATCTCCTGGTCATGGTCCTGCTCCTCCTCCTCCTCTTCCTCTTCTCCTTCTTCCTCGCCTCCTTCTTTCTCTGAAGGTGCTTCCCCATCTCTTGCTATTTCCTCCACATGGGCAAGCATGTCAGCCATCAGAGCTTCCTCCAGCCTCTTTCGCACCTGCTGCACCAGTTCCTCTTGCTTCCTGCCCCAAATCAACGAACACCGACATCAATCCTCAAAGCTGCCTCTTTCAAGAGAAAGGCATCTTAAATCCCTCATACACAAGGCTGGGCAGACAAGCATGGCTTTGAAAGAGCTCTCTGTAAGAACTGCATTGTAAAAAAATTGCCTGGCATTATACTGTAAGTGAAGATGAAAGGAACACTTTAAAAACTTGTCCAGTATTTCCTATTACAAGTCCTTAGCATTGACTGCACCATTTTTAATTCTGCCTGAAATTTGCCTAATCTAGCAGCTGACTCAAGACCTTTTTTTTTTTTAAAAAAAATTCCTAGCACTAATATTAATTCAAACAAGAAAAAGTCAGGCTACCCTGCTCAGATTTCCAGAAATGAGATTGGAGAAAATTAAGTTTCTGACCATTTCAATCTTTTTGCTCATTTTCCTTTTGAGTCACAACCTTAAATTCTACAGCTCCTTTTCTGTCAGTCATAGTAAAGAAGTGATCAACAATCAGCAGCTCATGGGACTCCTATTTCATCTCAGCCACAGGAAATCACAAAGTTATAAACAGACCATTTTTCCTGGTCATTCATATATAAATCAAGCACAAAAAAAAGTTATCCTGTAATTCAAAAAGATTTATCAATCGAACAGTCAAAACAAGTACTACCTTTAAACGCTGTTAATGAATGCAAAGTAGCGTGCTTTCAGATTAGTGTCTTTAGTATATTCAGTTCTCTATCAAGTGCTTAAAGCTGAATTTGACCAGTCTTGATTTAGCAATATAATTAATTACTGAAAGCAAGCTATACCTAAATAAATTGCATCCTTGTTCACTGCCACCGCAGCAGTTAGTGATTTTATTTGGTCCTGTGCTGACACACAGTAAGGTGAAGAGAATTGAAATGCACTGTTCAGGATTTCTCCAATCCCTTCTTTGCTTAGAGGCGCCTTAATCGAGGTTACTCAAATTCAGACACCTTTTTCAATAAAAGCAGACATACTCTGACATGAAAAACAAATATGAACCTGAAACCTCAGAGTAACCATGGTCAAAATAAAAAATAATGGGCTTTAAGTACATGCCTGTATGAGAACAGCTTTGTGTAACAATTTTTTTCTACCTTGTTCCAAGACAGTAAGTGATATTTCTATTTAATACCTAATATCTTCATCTGTCACCATAAATGCTTTGCAAAGTGGCTGTGAGGTGTTTAGCCAAACTCCAGGATTCTTCTCTACAGCCGCGGACAGCTGTCCAGTGATAGGCATAGTGCTAGTGTGCAGAGCACTAGCTATAGCAGAAAGAAGGGTTTCATCAGTGCAACCAGGTCCAACCCCTGCAAGTGGGAGGAAAAGCGATAATCAACATTGCACAAGACAAAGAACAGCAAATCAGGATAACAGGCATTATTTAAATTTTAATTGCAAAGCACATACTGTCATTTAGAAAGGTAACACAACATAAATCTCAGTCCTAAACACTTCTAACAGCACCTGTACAACTCTCTCCAGGGTTATTTAAACCTAGATCAATTCCTCATTCTGTTACACAAGAAAAACCTAATTGGGAATGGAAGCTGTTTCCATTCTGCTTCTGGAAAATGAACACACACACACACACAAAAGTCAAGAAGCTTTGCTTCAGTATCTCCTCAGGACAAAGGGCACCGAGACTTCCAGTCACAGTACTAACAGTTCCTGCTGAAGCAGGAATGGTCCACAGCACTGACGAGCACTGGAGAACAAGGAGGTCAAACACAATACCTTCAGATCACCGCTGATTGGTATCAAAATGCCACCCCTGGAGTTAAGGGCAGACTCTGATTACCTTGTAAACCTTTTGGAAGGTCCATTGTTTTCACCAGCTCCTCTGCAATGTCAAAAGCATTCAGTCCACTTAATTTCTTCTCCCAGAAGAGCTGACATCAAAGAAAGTGTTTATTGGCACAAAACAGAAATGGAATTGACAACTACACAAAGCACCTGCTTACTATCTAAAGGGGGCAGAACACTGCTGCAGACAATTTTATATTAGATTTACTACAAAAGGGGTCTGCCACGTCTGACAGTAAGGAACAATCCTCATTACCAATCAGTCCCGCAACAACTCCCGATTTGCTGCCTTGAGAGAGACCTTTTCTTCCAGGGACAGGTACTTTCACTGCTTCTGAACTGGAACAGTAAGGCGAGGCTTGCTGGCTTTCATTTAAGTGCACAGAGTGTGGGACAGACTTTTTTACACTCCTATTACTCTCCTGCTGTGTCACACATACCACAGAAGTTAAGGAATGCAAGAATTGTATCCAAGCTCTTCCCAAGGTAAAGCATTATTTTATTCCTCTCTAGCAGTTTCTCATGGGAACAACCATATCTATCTAGTCCTTTACTGTATTTTGAATCAGGTTCTCCTCAAGCTTAAGCACACATGAATGCACGGTTTGGTGGGAAGTCAGATACTTTACCTAGATACACCTTCAGCTCTCAGTCTACATATATAAGGATGATCAACGAATAGCTGGAATACCAGTTGTCTGGCAAGAAAGCAATTTTATCTAGGTTTTGAGAAACTAAGAATTTACCCCAAACAGTCCACACATGGCCCCTTTTCATGCCTGTCAAAATCTGAGTGCAACTGAACCCACATTACTTTTCCAATTACCAGCTCACAACATGGGGAATAAGTACAGTGACAGCCAAAACACACAGGCTGGATATTCTCTAGCCTATGACTTTCAAATAGATGAATTTTAAGCCAGCGCATGACGGGACTTAGCACTGCTTTCAAATTTTGAAGAAACATCTGGAGTCTGCTGACCAGAGGTTAATATAAGCTGCAGTCCAGTAAAATACTTTAAAGCTGTAATTTAACAGACTCTTAGATGTATATTGCAAAGACAGACACAAGAAAGAGCAAGTTTGCCCCATCTATGATACATAACAGAAAATGAAATATATAAACCAATACGTGTATATATATTATATATACAGTATATTTATTTTTTTATATATACACACTTATATACATAAAAACCTCTAAAGGACCTTCTCAGAAAACAGACTCCAATGTTGTCATAGAAAAGAAAAAGGATTACATAAGGAAAGCACGAGCAGAGTCTAGGAAGCTGCATTACAACAAGTAGTAACATGAGCAGCAAAACTACACAGGTCAGATTACAACATCTTTGTGTACTGGGGCTGATCTCTGCTGTCTAATAGATTGCATTCACACATCAATCTGCACTCACATATCAATCTCTTCCACAAGAGGGATACAAATCTTTATCCAGCTCAGAGTTTTGCATATCAATGTCATATCTTTAGTGTCCTCTTTTATTGTCTTAATTAGCCAAGGGGTTTAGAAGAACTGCAACAACACTACGAACACACATGCTCTACTTCCTTAGAAAAGCATGCTAAAACCCTAGCAACCTGTTAAAAAAAAAAACAAACCAAAAAAACCCCCCAAAACCCCACAACAAACCAACCACCAAAACAAACTACCCAACTCCATTTCAAATAGAACCTCTCTCACACTTAAGAAAGGTAGTTTTTAAGTTTGCAGAAAAGGTTTTCATTGTAAGAGATGGGTAGTTTATAGGGTATTTTTAAATTTTATTGAAATCACTTTGTCTCTTGGAATGATGTATTTTAATTCCACCAGACTTGCAAGAGTTTAAATTGTACTGATAATTGATACTGATGACAGCATCTGAACAGACTAATGAAGCTGAACATCTAGTTTCCAAAAGTTACAAAGATGGACTCACTACAGGAAAGGATTCACAGAATCCCTGGTGTGAGCTCTGCAGAGGAAACAGGCTGTCAGCTCTAGGTAATATTAATGAAATAAGAATGCCTTCCAAAGGCTGCTTTGAACAGGTACATCTTATTCTACCAGTGCCCAACTTCAAAGCCATACTTGTCCTAAGCATGCTTTTTGCATCCTTTCACTAGATGAAATTAAACTGAAAGATTTCCTTTAGTTTTGGTGTATTCTCTTTTTGCAAATACACAGTATGATAAGAAAAACAGTTTGATTTTGTAGTAATAATGACATTCCATGTGAATTTATGACCTTATTCATACAGGTAGAGTTAACTACTACTGACACAAGCATCTGAAAAAAAGGCCCATGCGGGGGGTACAATCCTTCGCACTACATCACAAACACCACATTGTATGTGGTCCGTACAGGAACAGGGATTTCTTGAAACACAGAATTCTGATACAACTGGAACATTTGACAGTGATTCCAATCACAATGCAAATGTCCCATGAAGTGGTTACCATGTCTGCCTAAATTTGTAGATAATACTTAATGTCAGCATTAAGGAAATGAAGGCTTAACTACAGCAGAATTGTGATCTAAACAAAGGTTGGAGTTTAGTTATAAAACACAGTGCAGACAGCATATTAACTGTATATTGGAAATGGGTTTTGTTCTGATTTTAAAAGCTGGCAGCACTGTAAGTTATTGTTTCTGAAATATCAGAGACTTCAAATTGCCATGGACTATTTGTTCAGCATCACAAAGTTCAAGTGGTTTATTTTGGGACACTCCCAGCAGCAAAACCAGGATTTTCTTAGTTCTGGAGAAGCAGCTACTAAGCTGCAAGCCTTACCTGCCGGGGCTGGTCCACAGCTTTCTGAGGATCACTCTTCACCTTATTGCTGGGATGGTTTGTGATTTTTGTGACAGGTTGTTTGAATATGGAGGCTGTCTGTCTGACAGGCAGTGCTGTGTTCAAATCAGGCTTGCCCTAAAAATTTCAAACAAAAGGAGGGGAAAAGCCCATAAAAATATTTTCAATTTGCTAAAATGCTACTACAGCCATGAAGATGTACAGTGGGGAAAAGAAGAGTTCATGGACTTGAAAACTTGTCTCATCTCAAGCTATATGAGTTAGACTGCTAAAAATGCGTAACTACCTTCAAATCTTGCCTTAGACCTATCAAAATTAAACAAGGTTTTCCACTCTTTCACATCCTACTTAACATACTAGCCTCCTCTCATTCTAGTTTATACACATTGATTTATCCCAATTTTGACAGAATTTAGGAGTCGGAATACTGAGTTTGCACTTTGAAAAGTCATTTGTAGATCACTAAAACAGAAGACTGACACAATATTTGTAATAATTAGAAAAATTATGAAGTGGGATTTAGAGACCATTTTGTGAATCCAGAAACCATTCTAAACCTTTCTGTTTCAATTCAGTCGTGGACACCAATAGACAAATCAATACAGCTGGAACCGTGATCACTTTTTTTACCTTCGGTTCTTAACAAAACTTATTTTTAAACGGAGCTCATAACAAACAAGTTTTCACTACATGACTGCATTTTATGTTAGTGGAAACACAGGAAGACCATTCCTCGTTCCTGAGATCTAACATGCAAGTCTTGAAATGGCTGTAGGACATACTTTGTTCTTGAGGACGCAGACACTCCGTCTGCTTAACATATTTATTCATGAGATGTAGAAAAGATGTATTCAGGACAAATATCATTCTGAACCATCTGTATGCTAATCCATTTATAAGCCAATGATAACTACATGTACATTTATTGAAAGGTTTGGGCAGAATTTTTAGCCTATGAGATGTGTGTTAGCTGCTGGTCTCTGCAGCAAGGCAAGTTTCTTTTAAAATATCACCATAGCACCTAGCGCTGTAAGTAAACGTTCCAATCACTCTGATGATGGTGATTCTTGAGTGGTTGACATATTTAGAAAACAAGCATTATGCTATTTTCCACATTTAATGTTTAGGTGCATAGACATAAGCTTCTGGGTTCTGCAAAAGGTTTTAGCATCTGATAAAGATACTTAGAATGACATGAGCCAATCTATCCAGACAGGCAGTATACCAATGTCACTGTAATCTTGACTAAACCTTAACAATCAAAATTAGCAGGTGCCAAACACAGACTCTTTTATTTTGTTCTACAAATAGGCCTTGCCATCCTCTTGCCTCTTCAGCTTTTTGCCCGAAACACATCCCCTCCTTAAATCAAATCCAAAGCCGAGATACCAGCACGGCCTATGGATAGCCCCATGGAGTCGCTCGCTTGCAGGAGGCTGCGTTACCTCGTCCCTGCTGCCCCAGGCCACTCTTCCCTCCTCTCCCAAACCAAATGCCAGAGCAGAGCAGAGCTGCTGCACAGTCACAGAAGTCAGCTGGAGAGTCACGGGTCTGGAGGAGATCGCACTGGAGAAGGCAATCTCACATTCCAGGGAGGGGAAGAGAAAAAGATGCCAGCCCTCCCTCCAGCCCTTCTGTACAGAAGATTTAGCAGTACCGCAATATTCTTCCATGGTATCAGCACCCTGGAAGAATCAGTGAATTGCAGTATTTGTCCAACACCCCATAACAGAGATGTTATCGTCCTCAACTCCAGTTTCACACATTAATTACAGAATGCTTAATTTTCACGCTATCACAGATACTGTTCTGAGAGGCAGTCTGGCCAGTACAATAGCAGACAGAAAGGGGAAAGCTGCCACTGCATCTTAGTCTTACTTTGGCTTGGTTGGAACAGTCATAGCGCATCCTCTGTCTGTTCTTGTTCATTTTATTCATCAACATTTTTCCTGTGCGGAAGTCAAAAGTGCTCAGGTCCATCGAGCTCCCCAGGTAGCGCGCCAGCTGGGGCTTGCTTCGGAACTTTTTACCACTTGGGCTGAAAAGAAAACACAGAAAAGAAACAAGGAGGGAAATTAAAACCCTCTGGACTTCAATACCAGCGCTCGCTGCAGCTCAGGAGAGGCTATTTTTATTTCCTTCATGAAAAACAATGTGTGCTGAACTTCCAAGAATGAAGCTCACATTAAACTCTAAATGGATATTATTGCTTTCATATTAACTCCTTCTTATGATTATTGTGGAAGAGACATGAAGTGCAAACCATGTTTTTACGTTTTTATACGTAAAAAGGAACATTCAGACCAGGTATAAATGAACATAGCATAATTCACCCAATAACCAACATGGAAGATATCAGCACAGATGTAGTTATCATTCAGTGGTCTCAAAAAACAAATGCCCATTTTCAAGCATAATTTCTTCTCCCAGGAGTGTTACATTTGACTAGCACCACAAACATCTCCTCCAACTCCTTCCCCGACCCCCCCCCCCCCCCCACCCAC
>NW_010972651.1:77565-83876 GCF_000737465.1 Haliaeetus leucocephalus
AAGACTACAACCTGGCAAGCAGGCACAACTTACTCCAACTCCTTGTTGTTTTTTTTCTTTTTTATTTTTTTAATATTATAGCATAACCTTTTGCACTACTACAAAAAGCAATGCTAGGCAAGCTCTTTTATTTCTTATGCATAAAGCAAAAATAAGTCAATGTGTTATGACTGCAGTGCAGAACTATACAGACAATAACCACAAAGTATTCTTCACATTCTCATTTAGCATAATAACAACACCTCCATTCCCTTCATTTCTCTTATTTCTGGTTTCCTGCAACCTGCATATTCAATCTTAGTACCCATCTAGTAGAAGCTCACTCCACATACATCTATCATACTAAACACACGTTAGTTGGGTGAAAGGCATTTTAAGACCAAAAATGCCAGTTACCACCCCACCCCTATTTATCTATTTTCTTCTTTTAGAGAGCAGTTAGTAGTGTTAGAACATTTTTTTCAGCCATAGTGCATGGAAGCAGGGTGATCTCCTCCCTAGCCTACAAATACCCTCTGCTCTCGATGTACCAAGGATCTCATTTAGCAGATGTACGGTCACATCCCAGTGAGACCTCACTAATGGGTTGCCCATTGTACACGGTGGTGGCACCCTTGAGTTCCACAACTCAGTCCAGAGCAACCTCACAATATCGAAGGGTTGAACTTCAGATGACTAGAAGCAGTACCTACATATTAGAGTCCCTGTTTTCTCTACTGAGGAGAGAAATGGTATCAATGCAGCTTATACCTGCTGGAGACAAATCAACATCAATGATGTTCAAATGCTTTCTGAGGACAGTTGGAGCTCTGTGATTAAGGTTTTCTTCTGTTATTCCTTAAGCCAGAAATGCAGGCTACTTGTTGCAAGGTTTCTACTTGAAGGCCAAGAATAACTTGAAATAATAAAGTTGTCACAGGATGAGAGGAAAGAAATACTATTATTTCAGCAGCATAGACCCCACTACCACAGTGGTGGTGGTCGCAGTGGTAAGGTACTAACAACCTCTCTAGAGTCTTCTCAAAAGAAAAAACTCAAAGGAAAAAGCCTCTTTTCAACACATTATCTGCTTCCCTGAAGCCTTTATTAGGGGAAAGGTCTGAAAAAACAGCATTAAGGGCAGAATTTCTAGTGTGGGACAGTGGCAAACCAGTTAGTCCAAGTCAGACTCTGTATACAAAAACAAAAGATTAAAAAACCAGAAAGAGCCAAAGTATTAAAAGCTCTCCAAAAAACTGAGAGACAAGGTTAATATGAATTATACTAAACTGAAATCTAAAAAAGTCTCTCGAAGGACTTATGACCAAAAGGTTGTGGTCATCCCCCACACAGCATCTGCTTAGCAAGCTCCTGGCCTCGATTGCTCCCAAGCTGCTTATCTTGACCCGTATCTACTCCCTGCCACCACCACTGCTCAAGCATGAAAGCGTTCATGCAAATGCACAGTTAACCAGATGGGAAAAATAATCCATCTTTAGAGAGCAGGGAGAAGAGGAGGAAACACTTTATCACTGATTATTCCTCAGCTGGAGCAGTTCAATACGGAGCTGCACAAACACTTGGGCCAGAAGATGACACAGAGAGTAGGAACAAGCAGATAGGAACAGAGACTGGGTCCAGACTCAAATTTGAAACTACTTTTTAAAAATATAAAAGGGAGTTATATGCCTCAATCCAGATAACCAACTCCAGCAGCTTTTAGGCCAGAGCCATCGCTGCCATCAGCAAAGCCAAGGAGAGAAACTCTTACTATATGAAGAATACGACACTGCTTCCTCTTCCAAGATCCGCAGCTCCAATTTACAGTTTGGTGTCCTAGTAATTTTAAAAATAATACATTACAGTAAATTGTGCACTTAGAAGTGCAGCATAACTTCCAGAACAACAGAGCCCAATATACTCAGAGACAGTATTTTAAATGAACATAGCCCTTCAGCTTTTTTGTTTAGTATGTGTTCTAGTAATTTTGCAATGGATCTGAAAAGCTGCTCAAAGTCCACATATGTCTAAAAAAACCCACCTGAAATGACTCAGAGTCCTGTCTCTTCCTGGGGAAGCTTGGCCCAAAGGAAAAGCACTGAAATGTTCAGAAGAAAAACTTTTATTCTGATTATGTCTTGAAAAAGGCAATACCATACCAAGCTTCTCCGAACAACGGCAGACCGGGAAACAAAGCTACAACTCAAAGCTGACAGTAAACTTGCTCAGTAAACACAAACAGAAAGGAGGTGGCTGGTGTGTTCTGGAGCTCCTGGGGTCCCTCTGGCAGGAGCATGCTTGGCAGGACGCAGCCATTGAGGGCACCTACAGACACCTGAGAGGATCAAAGGAGGAGGGGATTGCGGGGAGGCAGCCAAAAAAAACCCACAAAACTCGAGCAGCAGGATTGCTTGCTGCACATCACAAGGCACAGAAACAGTAAACCAGCGTTTATGAATGCTGAACATCGTTAAAATGCTTGGGTGCCCTTTAAATGTCACAACATACAAAATTTACCTCCTTCCACTCCAGAGCAAAAGCTTTGCTCTGCACTCCTGTTTTTGATAGGCAAAGATTTTGAAGAGACCCAGAAGAGAGACATCTTGGTACAAAGCTGCAAAACCCAACCTCTTCTAAACACTGCAGACACCAATACTGTGAGCGCGCTGTACTTGGTTCCTGAATTAAGGTCTTTCACACTTCACCATGTTACGAAAAGCAAGGCAACTGCAAAGTTGCAAACGATTTTACATGCTCGTCCATCAAAAGCTCCAACACATTATCTGCTTGCGCAGCCTGCCTCGGCACTAACAAAACGGACCCGAAGAGGACCGAGGGGTGGTATGCCCAAACCCAAGCCACCCTCATTTGTTATTCACAGACTTTTTGGGTGCGGATTAAGCTGAATGCGTGGCAGGCTATTGAAGGGCCAGGCGCTGCCAGGTGCCCGCTGGTCTCCATGTGCAGCTCACCCTTTGTTTCCTGTCTTATATTCTTAAGGAGAGACCGACTGCAAGCCCAGGCCCTCTCCCCTCCTCCTTCATTACACAAGTCTCCTCCCCTCCGCTCTCCCCATTTAGCCTACGCAGGATCTGCACAACTTGGAAAGCAAGGGACAAAAGACAAAAAAACCCTGAACAAACCCAGACGTCGCCTGCCTCTTAAAGAAATGGAGACAGGAATAACCTACGTAAAAAAGGGTGATCAATAGCATATGCCCAAAGCCTCATTTCCTCGGTGGAGGGGTGACGGGTATAACGTAAAATGTTTTTCCTTCTCTGTTTCAATCATGCTCCCTCCTGCACAGAGCTGGGGAGTCACAGCCCACTCCAGCCTCCTTCCGCTGCACTTCTCTCCCCAGCTCTGCTCCAGACAAAGCCTGGTGCCGTATGCCCCCCGACACTGCTTCCTAGGGAGAGCTGCGTACCTGGGGACACCTCACACACTGCCACCGTTCGTCCCCCTCTCTCGCAGCATCTTCACGTTATCACTGGCTGCAGCATCTGCATCAACTCCTGCCTCGGTGGTCCCACACTCCAACAACTTGGTTATCCCAGGACGGGCTAGCATAGACATATCTGCAGCTTTCACCAGCGCACATAAAATAGCACTGGCGTGAACAAGCAAGACCAGGTGACTCCTCCAGCTGCCATAACCCACCCCACGTCTTCACACATCCACACAGCGGCATCTCCCCATCCCTCCGTAAATGGGTGCCCTCAGCTCTGCACGGAGCAGCCCTGGGGAATCGAGCTGTCCCCTGCAGTATTTATGGGCACATGGAGACCCCGCACTGCTGCCAGCGGCAGCATATAAGGGATGCTCCCTGCCCCGCAGGGCAACCGGGTTGTCTTTCTTCAGTAACTTGGGCTCTGACCACACAAAAAAAAAACCCCAATCCCAAAACAAAGAACTCTGATACATGCAAAATCTCTCTTCATTTCCAGAAGCACCCCACGCCTAAACAAGAACCCAAGCGGCAGTCTCATAACACAGGAATGAGCCCAAATGTAACCAGCCATTTTTATAAGGCTTATCTCAAACATCATGAGAGCTTCCCTGGGGGAACTGTGGGTAAAAATGAACAACTGAGAAAGAGCAAAGTACAGTCTCAGTAAAAGCATTGTCCTCCACAGCCTTTTTTGGGGGAAAAAAAAAAAAAAGTATGCAGACCAAAATATACTTGGGCGGGTGTTAAAAATCTTTTCTTCAGCTTTTTACACAGGTAAGAAATTCACAACAAAATAAGCTTCACCCAAGAGTTCTGTTAAGTTTTCCAGAGCAGCGATGTCAACAACTCCTCGAAGCAGAGACGAGCAGCGATCCCAAACTTCTCAGACACCTGGTCATCAAACCTTCAGCAGAAAAATACTATGAAGAAAAGCCACACAAAGCAGCACTGAATTCTCCTTCCCCTAGGTGAGAACACTGAGTTTGAAGAGAACCTTTGTAGCCAAAGCTCTCTCAAAGACAACCCACCACTTTCACAAAATCCCTGACACGCTTCCCTTCCTGAAATCCTGCACCTTTCCTGCTCCCTCCGAATTTGGCCCACAAGCTCCACTACATCAGCTAGACACCCTCTTGGGTTTCCCAACTCTTAAGCCACAGGCAGATGAGAGAACGCACTCCAGTTAAAAAAGTTCTGCACAATCAACAGCTGGTAAGCAACTGAGGTTCTAGGACTGTTTCTAAAAATCTGCCCAGGGACTTACACCTCAAGGAGGGTTTAATTTCCAGCCAGCAACCGGCTCGCACAGACTCACATCTCACGGGCTGAACATACTCCGCACAACCCATTTGTCTTGTTGCCCAAAGCAGAACTTGTATTCAACAGCAACCTTCATGCAGAAAGCTGGTGCTGCCAGTGCTTAGGGTTACAAAAGGAAACCTCCAATAGAAAGCACAGTAGCCCTAAACAACGGTTCGCAAAAAGCAGTAACTGCCACCCCACCACTGATCACCTCGGCTCAGCTTTAATTCTCAAGGCTGGTTATTGCATATGAGAGTGCTCGTTTCCAAACCACGCATGCAATTTTCCACAAACACTTACTGCATCTGTACATTCAGGGTAGCTGGACAAAAAAAATCATCCAGGTAAACAACAGGCAGAAATAGCAGAGGTATTAATAAATTGCCACACACTTATTTTTCCACTCTGAGGTAATGCAAAGTGCAACAGCAACCAAAAATTAGTGCAGCAGGGCCCTATTATACCTTTGATCTCTGTCCAAATTGATATAAAGGGAAAATCCATTATAACTTGGGAATAAAAATAGGATACTTATCCTCTCTCCCCCTCTACTTTAAGTTCAGCTCTGAGACTGCAACTTTACAAATAAAATAAGTTCTTGGAAAAACAAGGACCTTTTAAGCTTTCAGCTGCGCCTCCTCTAGCTGCTGCCCGTGGTCTTTTCTTCTCCCCACAGACTCCAAGCTGCAGCAGTGGAGCTGGCACTTCCAGCTTCATGCTCTCAAGGATGGTATTTGCTGGTTCACCTAAAACCTAGCACAGCATGCTTTTTTTCACAGCCATAATCTGATTTAAAAAACGAAACCTAACACATGCAGAAATTGATCGCATACATTTTGCGGACTAGAAAGGCCAGATAAGGACACCTGGGTAACTTCTGCTACGCTCTTCCAGCTCCCGATGGACCTAAGTTTCACACATCAGCTTGCCGGTGCACTCAGGCTGCCTCTTATGGGTGCAGGAAGGATCCATATGGCCCACCTACAGCCATATGAGACATACATTGATATTAATAGAAATCCTCCAGGCAGAGCAAGCATCTCCCCGGCCGTATGCTTCCCCCAGCAGCAATACTCACAGGTAACACATCCCGAGCCCTGCCCCTGGACTCCCATCTATCGCAGCAGCCGTCACCGCAGGCTGGCCAAAGCTTCTTTCTTCACCCTACCCCTAATTCCTTAATATACAGAAAAAGCAGCAGATACGAACCCTAAGGCGGCAGGCAACCACTCCCACCGATACCCTGGCTACTTCGCGAACACCTTATTTATTTGACATTAAAAAAGTAACTGTATTTCCTCGGCATCAGCCGCTCTGAACAGACGAGGGGGGGGTCCCGAAAGGCCACTGCCCCCTTCCACGGCGCTCATCACCTCACGGCAGGTCTCTGACAGCAAGGCGGGGTGCTGGCAGACACACCCCCCCCCCAGACCCAACGCACGCCTCTACGGTACCTCTGGGTACAGGTGCCCGGACCACCCGCTACCTACAGCCCTACCGGCCCCCACGGCACGTCCACCCGCAGCGACAGACGGAGCCGGCGCCTTCCCCGGTGTCCCGGCCTCCCACCGGGCGGCCG
>NW_010972651.1:84279-175447 GCF_000737465.1 Haliaeetus leucocephalus
CCAGTTGGGGGTCGGGCCCAGAACCCCACCAGAGGCGGTCCGCGTCCCGGCGTTACCACCCGAGACCCTGCGTGGAAGAGGTGGCCTGCTCTGCCAGACCCCCCCCTCTCAGAGGGGCTTTTTTTCTGAGATGGCTTCTCTGGGTTCACCACGCACAATCGG
This sequence comes from Haliaeetus leucocephalus, assembly GCF_000737465.1. Classification (NCBI taxonomy): domain Eukaryota; kingdom Metazoa; phylum Chordata; class Aves; order Accipitriformes; family Accipitridae; genus Haliaeetus; species Haliaeetus leucocephalus. The sequence continues at coordinate 84,442 of NW_010972651.1, forward strand.
GAGCAGCGCCCCGTGTAGCGCCCGTACCCCTTTTCCTGGGGCAACATCCAAAAAGAGATCCGTACAAAAAAAACCCACCCAACCCAACACGGAGGAGGAATGTCTGCTCTGGAGGAGACGGTGTGAAGACAAAGCAATGAAAAGTTTTTCAGGAAAAAGCGTAAACCACAACTTATTACGGGTGGCCAGGTCGCCTACTGCGGTACCCCCGGGAGAGGGGTGCCTGCCTCCCGCTGCCGGTTAGCATCTGCCTGGAAAACCCCGGTTGGATAACGTGCTACCGAGCACCTGCGTTTTGGCAGCGGCGCGTTCCTTGCCATTACAGCATCCACGTGCTGAAAAACACCGAGCGCCACAAGGCAGCCTTCCAAAGCGAGTCAGAGCAATTAGTTTTCCTTCAACGAACGAGCGACATACTAGGGTTTTGTTCAGAATCCTGCACGGACCAGCAGTCCTGAAGCAATCCCCATCGGACTTCAGAACAGCAGCGTCCGTGGGAGCGCGCCCAGATCCTGTGGCAGTCGGCAGGGCTCGCCGCTCTCCTGGCCACGTACGCGAGCGCAGCTCCAGCCACCGCTCAGTTCTTCTGACGCCGAACTTACTTAGTCTATTTGAGCTTCCAGCGCTTCCTCCAGCCCACATCTGTGCAACAAGCGGTCGGTAGTTTTACTTTTTTTTTTTTAAAACAGCTCCCTCATTTGTTTCAAACTCCCTTATTTGGAAAGCAGCAGGGAGCGCGAGGAAGGATGCGAGACGCGTGTCGCGGGCGAGAGGAAACCCAGAGTCCCCCACGCACGGGATGCGAGTTGTCCAGACTTGGGGTAGGAATTGAAAACAACTTCAAAGAGCCGGGTGCGCCTGTAGGTGCTGGGTTGCATTTGCTTTGTACAGGAAGATTTTTATATTTAAGATACGCGACGGTGGGGATTTTGTCTTCAATTTAATCAATACGGAGCTTTCTGTTGCCCTGAAGGCACTCCATCTCTCTAGGGATTGGGTTTGGTTTTGTTGGTTTGTGTTTAACATTGTCTCCTTCTGGGCTTGCACTTATGAAATATGTTGCCCTGCTATTGCTGTTATTTCCTGCGATGTTGAACACACAGATCAGAAAAGTTCTAATCGCCAGTATTGATCAAAACCACATTATTTTTCATAAACTTCCCCCTTTTTTGTAAAAGAAAAAAAACCCCACAACCTCACAACCCAGCCAAACTCGTACTATTCTAACCAAAAACTTGTACTGAAATACAGCTTCTTGATTAAAAATGAAGTGTATAAAGGGAAACTGAGGCACAAAGGGATGCGGTTTGCTCTTGTTTAGCACAGCAAATGGGGAAACTGGGAGCAGAACTCAATAAGGGTGAGGCTGCAGCGCTGCGCACCTGAAAGCGGAGCCCTAACCCCCCCCAATGCCACGAGGTAACCTACTCCATCCCGCTGCTGACTACACCTCGGAGCAAAACCAGGTGTAGAGTCCTTCCCACATCTCCTCCCTCTGCTCCAAACCACCAGTTTGGAGCGACCCTCAGCACCAGGGGTGGCAACCTGGTAGCTCTCTCTTTCACGCTAACCACTTGATTGTTTCCTCTTTCACTGATTAAAATCAAAGCCACAAAACAGAGTGAACCTTTCACTGAGAAATGAGATCGTGCAAGACACGCCGTCCATATTTGGGTGCTGCGTTTTGAGAAAGACATGGAGTGACTGGAAGCAAGCCAAGAGGAGAGCAATGAAAATCATCAGCTGTCTACAAAATGACCTGTGAGGGAAGAGGAAAGAACCAGGGTTGTTTAGTCTCGAGAAAACAGCTGAGATCTCATAATAGCCTTCAAATATGTAAAAGGAAAAGAATTACCGGGCTTGTATTGCAGGAGGGGAGAGAATTTCTTTTTGCCAAACGTGTAAACTGAGAAGTTAAGCACAGACCCAGACGACGTAGAGGACTGTGAAATCTCCCTCAATGGCATTTTTTAAGAATAAACTGCAAAAGCTGGGGAGTGGATCCTTTTGCAGGGTGGGGATGGACAAGGTGACCTCTTAAACATCCACTCAACCTCAAGCTCAGGGTAACAGTAGTTAGAAAGTCAGTTTTCACTGACAGCTGGTGCAGCAACAGCTTGCAAAAGGGAAGACATTTACTCTCCTAGGACTGCATGAAATGTTTGGGTAGAGACTCTCTCTTGAGCCCAAGGGAAAATATTCCAGTGTTCCTTTGAGAATGCTGCCAAGGTACAGAGGATAAGGTCTTTGCAGATATTGCCACCAGCTGAAAGCGTATTCAGTTGCCAGAGAGTCCATGTTGTTCCAGGTCTAGCGGATAAACCAAAAATCACCAAAATCAGTTGTTGTCAGCCATGGAAGCGAGCAACAGGATATCCTGACAGAAAAAACCTCTTCCATTTAGCCCTGCAGATAACTCTAGTTGAAAGCTTTCTGCTCTGCAGCCAAATATTCCAGACCCAACAGAGGAGCTTATTTCAGAGCAGAATTTGCCAGGGAGCACCCAATCTACCAGCCCCTGCAGAGGGGCAGAATCTGAGGCTGCTCCACGAGACGACGGCAAGAGAAGAGACCAACAAGGGCTGAATGTAGCAGACTGACGGTGCTGGGCTGGTTGCAGTAATGACTCCCTGTCCCATCTCCACTTACACCTTTCATGATGAAAGTGAAGTGGAGGTGCCAGCATGGACACTCAGAAGGAGAAGGCAGGAGTGCAAGCTTTCCTCTTCTGAGAGGCAGTTTTGAAGTTGCATCATTAACCCAGAGCTGAAGCTGCTTTTTGATTTCTGTAGAGCCAAAGCGCCGTGAGCTTGGCCGCCACTGTGCCCTCTGGTGGAACCCTCCAGGTTCTGACAGGGAAGCTTTTCCTCCTCTGTCAGGTTGTTGCCTTTTAACTAATTTGTTCACATAGTTAGTGTATGTGACACTTGGTTAGTTCATTCTGAAAAATAATTAACTGTTAGAAAAGAGGCAATGCTAGGATATTAAAAAATAGAAAGATCACTTGTGACACTTGAACAGTAATTATTTGAATTATAACAGAAATTTGCCCAAGAATGCAGAAGATATTTCTAATAGAGTATTTCTGAAGAGTGCTTGCTCGTGTGGAAGGAGGACTACTACAAGTTAAATCAGTTATACGCTAATCCTAGGGTTAATTAGAGACAAAGCCATCATTTGACATGCTGCAGAAAACAAGCAGCTAAACAATCGCCAAAGGGCAAACAAATCCAAAGTCCGTACATTTCTTGCAGGGCCTGCCTGTGCAGGCACTTGGTATTTTGAATATGTTTTTCTCCTTTAAATATCTTCCAGTCTCATCTGCTGTGCACAATGCTGTCACTGGGGCTTTGCTAAAGGTAACTCACTAATGAGAAGTGCAGACTGACAACTAGGGGAGACCAGGGTCCTTAGACGAATGGGCAACACAGACCCTCAGTTCAAGACCTTCTGAAGAACAGTCTCAGCCTTGGGAGCAGAGGCTCGCCCGCCCACGGGAACAAGACAAAACTAGGTCATTTCTGAAGTCAGCAGTAGCATATTATGCCCGTCCTGTCTAGACATGTTAAACAGGTAAGTAAAAGCACAGAACCTTAACTGTTCAAGTCTGAACTTACAATCCTGATGACGTGTAAGTACAGGCTAATATAATGTCCACTTTCAAGGCGTACTTTGGATGAAAATGGATCAATATCAATATCCCTGTATATAGCATACGGCTGTTGTGGTCAAACCTATTCTCAGCATTTCACAGCACAGTGGCTTTAGCCTTTTGGGAGTCAGACAGGAGTTCAGGAGCACTGCTGGAGCAGGGGACTGGGACAGACTGAGGAAATACCACGGCTATCCCATTACACCATAAGCTTCTGTACCATCCTATTGGATGTAGCAGGGCAGCAAAGGGAGTTTTGCATGCAAAAATTATATTCCCCGCCCCACCAATTAATTATCAATGATGCTGCTGAAGCAATGCTAAAGCAATTATTCTGTTAAATAAGCAGTTCAAGCATCCTGCACAGTGCCACCGTTTTGGCAGGTTTTCAACAGTTTATCACAGAAACATCACTCAGAAGCCTTCTGCCCTGAAGGTGATACCCAAGCAGCACAGCTACTACAACTGAGATTTTTCCCTGAAGAGATTAGAACCTTTCATTACAGCCAAAAATCATAACGAGGTGAAATTTGGCACTAAACAGAGAGAAAACAGTGATCCTGTTCTTACACAGAGATACGTTTGTTTGCAAATTCTGGTCTTTGTGGCAAGAGATGAACTTTGCCCCCTAAGTCTGAATCATCTGCTGTGGCTTAGTGGCGGAGACCAGATCAAGAATAATCCTTGTACCTCCCTCTTCTAACAGCTAAAAACTTTTTCATCTAAAGGGCTCTGGTAGTGGGTTGTTTCATGACCAATTTATGTTGGCAAATATACCTATGAAGTCTGGATACATATTCTTTTCCTACTCAAAACCCACATAAGAAAGTAACTGAGCAGTTCTCTAAACCACTGGTTTTCACCCTGGTACACTGAAAGCTTCCCAGGGTTTGTGGACTGCCTTCCTTGAGCCCCAAGATTAAGCCAGGAAAGCTAGCCTGTTTTCAGACAGCACACACAGCTTTAAAATGGTGTGTGCCCAATCAGACAGTTTAAGGGGTCCACAAATTGATGTTAAAAAGAAAGAAAACCTTGCTTTAAACTAAATGCCAGGAATCTGTGTTACCATGAAACTCTGCAATATTGGCTATGAAAAATTAATTGCATGCAAGAGTCCACAGTTGCTACTGATCTAGGAACGATTAGCTTAAAATCAACACATCACTAAGAATAGTTCAAGAACTACAGCAGTATTAGGAGTGATGAGCAACAACTGCCCGGGGACAAACAAAAGGCTCATCAAACATAGCATCCCAGCAGCCACTGGCTGATGCCTGAGGAACCAGCATGAGAAGAGGCAAACACGTGGCAGGCCTTCCTTAGAACACACACTCAAACAAGCTGAAGACATAACCCAAACCAGGAGTCTAGTCTAAAAAATGCAGACTAAGAAGGTAAAACAAAAAACCAAAAATATCATTCACTTGGTTTATTTTGTACATCAGGTTTATAAATTACTCCCATTAGGACAAGATCTGCCGTGAAAGTGATCAGAGGAAGAGTACTAGGCAGGCTGGTCAGTGAAGTCAAATTTGTTCACAACCCAGCGGTCACAACTGTTCATGGGAGAGAGAGGGACACCACGACCTGTTGCAGAATCTGTATTGGGCATTTCAAGTTCACCTCAAAGCAGGGTCTCAGCGGACGGATGGCTCCAAAACACTCTATCCAGCAATAAATTTCCTACAATAAACACAAAGCAATCATTAAGCAGTGCTTCCTGCAAAGTGCTACAGCAGCCAACACTACAGATTTCAAAAGCCTCCAGGATCCAGGCCAGAAGTTTCTGTTACAAAAGCCGATACAGGCACCCCAGAACGCAGGCACGCAGGTCTACAGTCTCTTTGGAATGAATGACAGGCCACCATAGAAACATCCTCTTTCCCTATTCCTGTAGAGGAATATGCTCTTTCCAGATGATTTATGAACAATGATGCATCAAAGCTCTTATTTCAAAACAGAGAACGTACACTGTGGTCTCAGGAATGTATCCATGTTCCTACTACTTGGCTAAGACAATTTTTAAGTAAAGAAAGCCCTTACTAAGTATTTAATTGCCTCTGTGTAACTTGAGAGCTTTTCCACTGACTTGCCTATAAACATCTACGGTCACCCAAGATGCTACAAGTGCAGCTGACTTTCATGAGAAGTTTCTCTCATCCTTTGGTTACACAAAGGATTCATATGATACATATTTTGAAAATGGGGAGAACATGGTAAATTGTTTAAACTGCAACCAGTATCTCTGGAAAAAGAGACTTACCAAAGTACTAATGATTTCCTCTGTGACTTCCAGACTCACTGATTTCCCTATAAAATACCCTGTAGCTTGAAGGCAAGTATCTTACTTTCATTTATCAAGATTTAAATGTAACCGTTATTCTGACCAGAAAAAACAAGTATTGAGATGTCTATAGTTTGGTCTGGACCTTTTCCTGTCAGTATCCTTTAATGCAAGGCAAAAAATCTTCCTAACTCCCTTAAAGAACCACATTACATTGTGAAACATCCACTGCTTGCAAAATAATCACTTGAAAAACATATTCTTATTAATATTCTTTCTGGGACTCTGTGAAGCCCCATTTATTAAAAAAAAAAAAAAAAAGTCCTGAACAATCAAATTGAGCAGCTCTGTTTTGGACCAACAATACAATTGTGCCCTGGACAAAGACGACACATCAACTGTCGCATCAACACAGTGCTACTACTTAAGCTAAGAGATGCACAAACAAAACTTACCATTAGAGGGAAGCTTAGTCTTCAGTTTTAAACTTGCCACTGATGTAGGGAACATACTGAAGGACCAGCTTCCAGTCTGTGAACCATATTAAACCAGTACCAGCTACACCACCCCATGTAACGAGGGTGGGAGTCCTAAAGAAGAGACACACACATGTGCAGGTAAACAACATTAATTCTCCACTGTGAAAGGTCTGGCAAATGCTCATTGCCAAGGTACTTGGGAAAGTCACGTCAATCAAGAAAAAAGCTTGGCAGAAACGTTGAAAGACTCTCCCATCCACGTAAAAGTAACAGTCCCCAGGGCAGTCAAGATATTTTACAGGAAAGGTTGATATGCTTTTATTTAAAAAGGGCATTAGCAAATTAAGAAAACACATACTTATTTGTTTAACTATTCTACTCCTATGGCTTGCGTCTCCTTTATTCTGGCCCGCAGGCTGCTTCATTCTCCCTTACCAACCCTGCAAAGCGGCACCCGCTGGCACCGTGCCGTGACAAACATTTACAGCTCTGAGACACTCTGAAGACAGCCAGAGCAATCCGGAGGCCAAATCCACCTCTGCCAAACCACCGCCAGGCAGACCCCCTGCCCCAGTCCGCCCCTCTCCGCCCTTCAAACCCAGCCCCGGCGCTGCTCCGCACCCGCGGGGCCGACCCCAGCGGACCTCGTACGGAACAGAGAGCGGCGGAACAAAGCGCAGGGGAACGGAGAGGGCTCGGGAAGCCCCTCAGACTCCTTAGGTGCGCGGTGGGTGCCGCGGCCGGTGCCGGCGTCCACGGTGAGGGACGCGAGGCCTGCTCCGCACCTCTCACCGTGGACCCCGGGACCGGCCGGGGGCCGCCCCCCCCCCCCCCGACCCACCGTGAAGGAACACCGGGGTCGAGCGAGGAACCCCGGGCCGGGCCTCACCAGTTCTGAAGGAGCTGGACGTAGCGCGGCCCCACCAACTTGCTCAGCATCCCGCCACCTTCCACCGCCTTCAAAGTCACCCCCACCGCGCATGCGCGGCCGCGCCGCCGCGCCGCAAAGGACCCCGTGCCTTGCGCATGCGCGTTGAACGGGAGTGCCCGCGGCGCTGCCTGAGTCAAGCGGCGTTGTCATGGCAACGCCCACCACCCCTGGTCGTTGTCTCTCATGGCCCTCATGGCGCCGCGCCCGCCACACAGCCGCGTCCCCGGTCACGGAGAGGGGATACGAGCCCTGAGGGGATGGGCTGTCCCCACACTGAGCTGGGACTGCTTCTCGTCCCCCGTGGTGGAGGAAAGTGCAGTTTCCCCAGTGCCCATCAGCGCCTCTGCAAAGTCCCCTCGTCGCTGCCGCTCAGCCTCTCCCAACAGGAGAGGGAGTTTTAAGCCAGATTTTTTTCAGCAGTGGGTCCTAGATCCACCATCAATTCCATAACATTCCCCAGACTCTGCTCCAAGCCAGCTCAGCTGCTTGCGTACCTGCAGAAAGTCCTGGGGGACATTGGAGCCCAAAGCACTCAACCTGCGGCCGGCCTGCCGAAGCGTCAGGGCTGCAAATGCTTTCCATGCTCCTCTGAGCAAACCTGTAGTAATGGTGTCGGGCAGTGACACCAGCAGCCGTCGTCTGCCCTCACACCCTGCGCTGGCTGCCAAGAGCCGAGATTCACAGAGCGGAACCTGTTGCAAAAAATCCAGCCCCCGTCTTTTGTCACCAGGACACAGAACAACTATTTTATCAGCCCTTTGCGTGCCGGACTCGACGTCACATTTCATACCGACGGTTCAAGTGTTTCTCTGCCTTGGTGCCAGCAGGGCGACGTGGGTTGCTGAACCATGCAGCCTTTTGGGTTCATTTCTGCGAGCTGTTTCCCCGCTGCCCACGCACCAGCTGGTGCGTGAGGAAGTCAGGCGGCAGCTCCGTGGCGTGTGTTCCTGCAGGAAACCGGTGCCTCTGCCACAGCCACCGCCTTACCACAGGTACGGTGGGGGGGAGCGAGCCTGGTGAACAGGCTCCGCACAGGTTTTGCTTTTTTAATGTCTGTTTGGCTCTGTGGAGTCATGCACACGCAGGAGAGTCTCAGCTTTCACTTTGCATCGAAAGTTTCCTAGATGCCAAAAAACCCCACGTTAATAACAAAGGCAGAATAACTCAAAAGGCAATGAAAAACAGCTCAATGTTTATCTTCAGAAAAGTGCTGGGGTTTTGAAGGCAGTTGGGGGGGGGGCAGGTAGTGTATCCTACTGCTTTACTCCAGTCAAGGCAGACAGGAAAAGATCCAGTAATACTACCAATTTCCTGGTTAAAAGAAAACAATGGCAATATTAGCAACTCATCCTTTCAGCATATTTTGCTGTCATCCACAGTTCAAGCACTGTGCAAAGGCATTTGCAGTCTGCTCTGGACACCATGCTGCAACACCATGCTTGCTCCTTCCCTGCAGAAACTCCTTTTAGCTGTTGGGAGAATGTTCATACCACAGCAGGGACAGCTACACCTCCAAAGCCTGACTCCTGAAGGTGAGCTGCTAATGAAAGTGAGGGCCACTTTCTTCTCTTGGTGACTTCTGTGGCACAGATGTCATTTTAGATTTGGAAGCAGAAAAGAAAGGGCAGTGAGCCTGGCTGTCCAGAGCTGCCTTAGGGACACCACAGTAAAGCACAAAGCTGTGTTCAACCATTAGAACAAGCAATCTGCATCTCTCAGGCCACCAGACCAAGTGAGGATGTCTCTGTTGATGCCTTGCATCAACAAAAATCACTCCCTGTTTAAAGCAATGAGGTGGAGTTTTCCGCTCCAAGAGAGGAGACGGCTCTGCGATAGCTTGTCCTTGCTTTAAGGACAGTTCATGGCCATGTCTGGCAGTGCCACCATGACATGACGTTTGCCCACAGAATCTGATAGTCTCATCCCATCTCTTGACTCATCTCCAGGGAGAAAATGCTTCTGAGCATTCACCCAGGAACCTCCAGCTCCGTATCAGTTGGTGGCCACTGCTTGTATCTTGGACAAAGTATTTGCTCTCAGCCACTCAGCAGCAACTCCTGTGTATTGCTCCTTGGTCCTGCCCTCACCTGATCTCCCAGCCCAAGCCTGCTCTTGCCACCGGGGCTTGCCAGCTTTACCTTCAGCCTTGTGCATCTCTGGGCATCCATCTTCCAAGCTGCAGCCTTGCTTCCAAGCATACACTTCTCCCTTGTCTGGATCTGGTACAACCTTGGTTTCTTGGTCCTCCACCCTTCCTTGTCCAGATAGGGGTGGGTGGCTCCCCTCCTCACCCTGAGGATGTGCATCACCCCCTGGCCTGGCAGCTCACATCTCAAATTTCTCAATAACCAAGGTGTTTGGTGTCTTTCAACAGTTTGGCTTATCTGGGCCTGCCCAGGCTTTTAGCCAGCTCAAGGGAGAACAGCAAACAGGCCCAGCACAGGCCCTGGCCACATAGCAATGCAACCCCCAAGGCTGAACTAGTTCTTCTGTGTGATAGCACACGGGAAGCAACTCCTGTGAGGAGGAAGCTAAGGCAAAGAGGATGAGGTGAGGCACATCAGCCCAGACAAGGAGACACAGTATTGAAAGGACTATCACTTGATGCACTAGGTGCAGCTCAAGAAGGACAGTGCACTACTTCAGAGCTTGCTTGCTGCTGAGAGAATGACAGCCAGGGCTCAATGAAATTTAACAAAATTTACTGCAATAGCCACTCCCACCATTCAGTTAATTTGGACTGGTTTTCCTGCTTGGCCCTATGTAGACAAGGCCCACGCTGGAGCAGCACAGCAGAAACACGTGCAGCAAACCTGAGAAAGGAGGACTGCTTTCAGGCAGCATCTCCTCTTTGGAACCAGGGTCTCGGAGAGGGTCTGCAGGGCTCAGTGCTCCTGGATGAAGCTGCTGCAACTCTGTTTTCCCCAAAAGGTAGTCATTAATGTGCCGAGCGAGCTGGTGGTGGAGGGCTAACCCAACCATTGAAACCACAACAGTTGAGGCTATGACGATTTGGGGAAATACCTGCTGATTGGAGGGGCAACACATCAGGGACCTGCCTGGAGAAGCCTGGAGGATGAGGGCAGGGAGAGCCCAGCTGGGCAGCACAGTGCAGCAGTGGGTTTGAAAATGCTGGGGCTGGGGCTGGGCCCTTGGCAGAGGGTGACAGAGAGAGAGACCATATAATTCAGCCCAGCCAGGGCATAGCCTCACCCCACGGACGAGGCTGGGAGGGTGAGAACCTACAAGGCTGGGCTATCTCCCAGTGCTGGATCCAGCCCATTCTTGCAGGGTTTAAGCCCTCTTAAACACTCTGCCATGTTGTCTCCCTCATTGCCCCTCTATGCTGGGCTCCCGGTATGGGCTGGGTGCGTTTGACCTCATTTCCAACTTGCATCCTGCCGGTACCGCCCTCACTGGGTGCTCCCCAGGGCAGGGCAGAGGCAAAGAAGCAACAGCCATGCTCTGACATCCCCTCCTTCTAGCCAGGCAGGGCCTGCATTCCCAACACAAATCTTTCCAGCAATAGAAATGAAGATGAGATCCCTGCCACGTGTAACCTGGGATAAAACACATGCTGCCCCACGAGAACAGCACCCTAGAAAGGCGGCAGGGGGCCCCACCGACCACAGCAGAGCCACAGGAGAAGCTGTGCTGCAACAGCGAGACCCCAGCACCCACACGTCTGCCCAGGCATTTCCGATGGCTGCTGGGGAATGTGCCCAGATCCCATGGTGATGGGCAGCGCTGGAAACCTTCATTGGCTGCATACAGCCTGCACCACAGTGCTGATTTGGGTGGGTAGGACCTGTGCCCAGAGCACAGAACAGAGACTAAGTGGACAGTGTCTGAAAACCTATCTTGTCTTTTCTTTCTTTTTCTTCTTCTTTTTTTTTTTTTAGTACAAGGTAAAACCTTTATTACAACTTTTTGTTCATAGGTATACAACATCTGAAAGACAGATATGGGGAAAAAAGGTAATATTGTTATAAAATGTCACATTTATTGCTACATTACTGTTATATACAGGACAGTTCTCAAAATCTACTTTAAAAAAGTTAGGATTATTTAAAAATTCCAAATAATCCAGCCAGCTGTTTTGACACTTGTATAAAATTATTTAAAAAAATGAAAACAATTCATATCTTGAGGCACTCAGAAACACAATTTTATCCCCCAATTGTGATTCATTTCAAAGAACAATGCATTTCCCCACCCCCAAATACTTTATTTTTTTTTTTTTTGCTGGGTTAGGCATATATATATATATATTTACTATATATATAGTTCAAAACTATAATGTGTATCTGATTTAAGAACAAGGATTTCAGCCACTTAAGTACATCTGGATTTACAGGTAGGCAGCATAAACATCAAAAGCAAGGACCATTTTTTTAAAGGCCAAAAAACAAAACCAAAACCAAAAACTTTCTACGGGGTTAAAAATAAACAACTTCCGCAGGCATCTCCCATCTGCTCTCCCACCCCCCTCCTACAAAAATATATAGAAAAGAGCAACCCAGTAACGCTTCGTTTCCCCAACGAGCTGGAGCCCTCCATAGAAAAGGTCCAAGCGTGTGGTTGGGGTCACCCCTGCTCCACTTCACCAGGCGCGTCTTTCTCATCTCCCAGCAAATTAACCACCACTGGCAGGAGGGCGCACAGCTTCCTACAGCTCCTTCCCTCCCCGAGAGGCCCCATGTTACAAGGTTTGCTCAAAAGCTGGTGGGTTTCAAGTGATTTGGGAAGACGTGGCACCGGCAAGGGGGAACCGCGGTGTCCCCAGCTCGCTGCTGCAGGAGCTGCTGCGGGGAGCTCCACGGCTCCCCAGGCACAGCCCAGGGATGCAGGGCACAGGGATGCTCTTCGGCAAAAGGCCTTGGTACCCGGGACACCCCATTTTGAAGCAAAACCCCCTTATGCTCTCCTGTACTGAACCCCACAGCTGCACTGTGCCAAGACGTAACACGGTGTGAGTTTTATTCCCTCTCCTTCCAATGCGGTGGGTGCTTGGCTGGACCAGGGTGGGTATTGCAAGACCCGAGGAGCAAGAGGCATACAAAAGCAGAGGAACAGAAATACCGCCATGGAGACCCATGGTAGGGCTGCCTCTTGCCCCCGAGGGCAGGATGCAAGATGAACACAGAAGTTTTGGCAGAAATGACACCTGCAGCTTGCACCGCCCTCCTAACCAAAGAGCACCTCCATGCTCGTCTCGTGCAGGAGTCCCACAGGCAAAGGCACTGCAGCTGCCAGCTCTCCAGAAGGGGTGAATTGCCCTGAAGATCAAACGCTCTGCACAGAGCACCAGGTCCCCCACACCTGCCTCAAGGGCAGCAAGGCAGGGAGAGGCAGCCATGCTGCAGGACTGACCTGCAGCATCCACCTCCCAGATCCTCCCGCCTCCGCCCCAGCGGATGGGCAGCTAGTGGCATGGCTCTGCCCCACTGCAAAGAAATCCACGGAGGCCGTGCATGAAGGGAAATAGCTTGGAGGTGCTGGCTGGAGAGATTGGGGAGCGCAGGAGGGAGGAAAACACAACTTCAGGCTTGAGGCAGTTGAAGATCAGCCAAGCCAAGCCAGGCATTAATACAGCAGTCCGTAGAGCCAGGCAGCAGCAAGGCGGGACGCAGCTTCTGCATTCAGCGGTACTGGGGGATATGGTGCAAGATGAAGGATGCTGGTAGTGAGCCACCAAGCATTGAGCAGAAGGCACAGGAGGGTGAAGGGTGCACAGAGGAGCCCTGGGACCAGGCCTTGCCCCCTCCAATTCAGTGCTCGGCTCCTGCAGCGTGAGTTGGAAGGGGTGTTCCTGCAGTCTCACCCCTCATTTACACCTCCCACCCCCCCAGCTTCAGGGCACAGGTCTTGAAATGCTTTTGGAGCTGCTAGAAATGAAGCCAGACCTTGAGAGCAGGAGGGAGCGGGAACTCTGGCAGTAATGGACCAGAGCAGAAAGAATGGGCTGGGATGGGACCTGGAGAGCCCTGGGGGAGAGGAGAGGGGGTTGCATAGGATTTAACAGGGCAAAGACCTTGTGCAAGCTTGTGGTATAGAAAACAGGTCTTGCTATTGCTGGTGTCAAGCAGGAACAGGGGAATCTAGTGGCCACGGCTTGCTCCAGGCTAGCCAGCACTGCACCTCTGGGGCTGATGGCTTGTCCTGGCCCAACTCCAGTACTAGCTTTGCTTCACCTCCCCATTCTCAGCTCCTTTCTAAAACCCCAGGCCAGGGGCTTGCTGAAAGTGGAGCTAGCCCAGAGTCACAAGCACAGCACACAGCCGCGCCTGCAAGAGGACCATGGACTCCACTGGCACTGAAGATGGCAGCCTCCTCATGGGAGCAAAGCTCAGGGATGCAGGGGATTGGGGGGTTTCAAAAGCCTCCTGTTTCTCAAGGCCACCCTCGCCTGCCGAGGGGGAGGATGCGCTGAATCGTCCAGCAAGGGCCCAGGGCCCAAAGGCTCTGCTGGCTTTAGCAGATACACACATGAGACGCAAAGGACCTTTGAGAGTGGTTTCTGCACTGAACCTGAAATTGCAGACTCCTGGGGAAATCCCAGTCTGATTCTGTCCTTCCTGTTCAATCGCTACTGGGCAGCAAGTGCAATACCTCTAGGAAACCGGCTCATCACTGACACATGGGCTAGGGGAAAAAGCCATTCACTGAAGTCACAGCTGGGGAGGTTTCACATCACACTTCTGCATTTCTCTGCTGGAGAGGGCAAAAACCCCAATTGCAAAGCAGCCAGACCCTTAGCCCTGAAGTGATGGCACACAGGGAAGGGGCAGCAAGCTGACCCCACCACATGGGGCTGGCATGGACCTGCTCCCAACAGCCAGATGCGGGATCTTGGGGTGCCCAGCTAACTCGACTGCCCCGATACCTGCAAACCATCTGCCCAGGCACTGCTGATCCCCTTGCTCCCCGGCTGGAGCTCAGTGCAGACAAGAGGGGCACAGACTGGGATTCAGATGTCCCGGGTCCTGTCCCTCCTGCCAACAAACCTCTGTAGGATACCAGTGCAAGCTTTAAAAGCAGGGGAGCAGAGAGCCCGAGGAAATGTTGGCAAAGAGATGGAGCTGAACTCAAGCCAGGCAGTTGCTTGGCTGTGAGTAGGTCTGACTGGCAGGTCACAGGCAGGGGAGTGACTGCCAAACCAGGGGTTAGCTGGAATTTTGCTCCCCAGGGTGTGCTGGCAGCGGCTGCGGGGTTGCGAGCAGGAGCAGGCAGACTGCCACTGCCTCCCGTTGATGCCGAGTGCCGTCAGTACGAGACCATAAAGGTGCAGTCTCTGGGAGACTGCAGCTGTTTTGCTCTGGGGCGAAAGCAGGTGAAGAGGGAGAAAGAACAAAAATCTGCAATTTTTACTGTTAATAAACTGGATTCCAGACACTCCCCAGCACCTGGTGGCATGCACAGCTCTCAGGCAGGATGTGCAGGTAGGCAGGGGGCTGCTTGAGGGGGAGGAAAGAGGAGATCCCTTGGGCTAGGGACCCACGGACTGCACCCCAGTGGCCGGCTGTGCCACATAAGAAGTGTCGCATTGCAGCTGTATGCCTGAGACCCCAGTTCTCCTGTTTGACCGCAATACAGCTCAGCTACTGCAGCCTGAGAAAAGAGAAACTAGAAAATGCACACGGGGGAAGGCAGCCTCTCCCGATTCCCTATCTGACAAAGGAAGCTCTGTGGGGGCTGTGTGGCCCCCAACGATGAGGTGCATGCAGCCCAGGAGAACCCATGCATGCAAGGCTGAGAGAGGAAGCAGAAAACTGAATGCCACCCTGCAGCATGTCACCCATCCGCAACACCTCTCTTTGCAGGACCACTGGCATGAGGGACGTGCAGACAGGCAGAGAAGCAAGTTTGGGGAGAAAAGTGATCTGTAAGATCGCACAGTTGAATGCCAGCAGAGCTGTGGGCTGGGGAGGGTGCAGACCCTGGCCCTCTTTGACCGTGACGCCTAAAGACGAGACTTCATTGCAACAGGCCGCTATTTCAGGGCTAGCCTGGTGGTATTTTGGGCACAGCACTTGACAGTGCTCATTTTTAGAAAAGCCACTTTCCCTGGCAGGTTACAGGCACCACGTTTACACTGAGCCAAACACACTGGCAAGCCAAAGTAGTTTTTCCTTGCTGCACTCCACAATTGCTCCCTATGCACCTGGAAAGCAGAGATGCCACTGAGGCTGCACTGGGCTGATGCAGGCAGCAAGCGCGACAGCACACAAAGCACCCTGTGCCATCCAGGCAGCTCCCAGGCACAGCACTACCAGTCCCTGACACTGCGCTTTCCTGCTGGAGGAACCAAGATCTCCTCCAAACCCTGGCACCAGGGGTCTATGCTCAACGACCTTCATCCAAGCCTTGCCAAGGAAGTTAGCTGGTTTTGCTGTCAAGAAAACAGCATCTCAACCGCCTCAATGCAGGTGAAAAGCTCCACCTCTGTTGCAATGCCTGGTAGTTTGGGGATGATGGGAAAGGCTCTGTCTCATCAGGAGTCCCCACTGGCCTGCAGAGCATCACTCAGGACTTGGAGGGGATGAAGGAGTTCAGCAAAATTTTGAACAAATCACAAATCTTCTCAAATTTCCAATTTTGTTGAGTTTCTGGATTTTTCTTGACTACAGTCTCTTTTCTTTAAATCCAGTTGTACATGACTGCCACCTCGAATTCTTGTTGCAAAATCAAAGTGTTGGGGAAGCACTTTTAAATTTTTTTTTGTACGGTTTCAAGCTTGCCAGGGCTGGGACATTGCTCTATCCCTCCCCGGTCCTGGGGCAGTGGCACTGAGCCAGCAAAAAACCCCGAGCAGCGAGTGCCCTGCCAGCCCCAGCACCGTCCTGCTGATGAGGCAGAAACACTTGCGGGATGAAGCAGCCTCTTACAGGCTACAGAAAGCAGTCAATGAGTCCCCAATTCCTACCCCAGAGCACGAATCGGGGTTGTCTGAGCATTTGGACCCGGCTGGGGGGTTACGGAGGCGCACTGCCCCCTCCCTGCATGTTTTACCATCTCCAAACTGAACTCGCTCCAGCATCTGAAGCACAACCCAACTCGGCAGGATGCTACAGGAAGACACGGCTTTTGCTGCAAGGGAGCTGCTCCACAGGGGCAAGGCTGTCACACATGGAGGAAAACCTCATCTGTCTCACGCTGCCCAGTGCTTAAGCAGGCAGAAGAACCCAAGGGAGGGAAGACTGTCATAACCTGACGAGCTAATTAGGCTGAAACACGTCTGTTGACACAGCCAGAAGAATGTGTATTCCTGGGCTGCAGGGACCACAGCCGCTGGCCTTTCCTGGCCTTCCCAGGGACAGCACTGGAGGCTGCTGTGGTCTCAGGTCTCACCATACAGAAGCAATGGTGGAAGCAGCGGGCTGTGGACAGGGAAAGCCAGGAGCACCCAAAAGCCTCAGAGCTATGGTTAGACCTTGCAGAGTCCCAGGGCAGTACCAGTGCCAGGGACAGCAGGGGAAGATGGTCCCATACTGCTCCGGCACTTTTAAGTGGCTCCTCTCTGAGATGCTACAGGGGCTGAGCCCATCATACGTGGGTGTAGGTGAGAGAGAAGCAATGTCCTGAGCATTTCCAGCAGGCTTTGCTGGAGCACAAAGCATAGCTATGAGCACAGAGGAGCACCAGGAGGTTATGCCAAAGCCTGGGTTTGCTAGGAAGTACCACAGGTCCTAATCCTGTTCGCCAGTCCTTGCCTTTCCCTGTGCCAAAGCAATAAATCTTCCCCAGAAGCACAGGCCAGAGAAGCAGAGGGGAGACGTGGACCCTGCTGCCAGGGGTCCTACTGTACTCGCTGACCCCATGTCCCCTCCAGGCCAGCACCCATGCCCTGTGAACTAACCTGCCTGACTGGGCTCTGCCAGGCAGATCTGGGCAGCAGCTGGCCCCAGTCCGAGAGCATTACAGACACTGCTGAGATGGGATTTAACATCGTGCTGGAGAATTGACCCCGTCTGCCTGCAGAGCTGGGAAGAACCGGGCACAAAATGTTTCAGAAGGGGAAGGAGAGGGAAGAAACAAGAATAAATTCCCAGTGGACGCTTTTCCATTGCCAGCTCCAGCACAGCTGCTGCAGCTCAGCACTGCCGAGCAGCTCTTCATTTGCTCCCGCACCTCCGGGGCACCCTGCCACACGGTGGGGCTGCTGCGGGTCTTCCTCCTCCTGAGCACACCGGAGCGGTCTGGAGTGACACTGGGGAGCCCTCGGAGCGAAGGAATCGTTGGCCCAGCTTGGCTGCTGAAGCATCTCACGCAGAATGGGTGCTTGCTGCTCCCTTTCTTTCCAGCACAGAGAGAGGAGCCCACATGCAAGTGACAGAAGCTACTTTGCATCCCCATGGCAAGCTGGGCAGCATGCTGAGCCGAGTTTGCCTCCAAGGATGCTTTGGAGATATGACAGTGGGTGAAGGCAGGGTGTGAAACCACCCCTCTCCCCAAAGCCTGCAGCGTTTTGCACTTCCAATGCTGGTGGCTCCAGTGCGGGGAGAAGCTGCGTGGAGATGGGGATCTTGCTGCCGGTCGCAGCTTGCTGAGGGCTGGAGTGAGCGCACGTGCCGGGTTACTGCCTCACTCCCTGCCACCTTGGGCTCCACTGCCTGCCACCAGCGTCTGCGGGTCCATCTGCTGCAAGGTCACTGGGCACGGAGTCCCGGTGCTGCCTTTGCTCTGTCCACCTCTTTCCAGTCCTCCAGCTTTGTTCAGTTCGCCTTTGTTCAGCACTGCCCCTGGAAGCGCCTCTGACAGCAGGCGTTTGCTCGGACGTATGGGCAAGAGGTGCGTTCGTCCACCCTGGGGTTTCCTCTTGCATCCGTGTTGCTTCTTTGCTTACCTTGAAAGTGGCCTAGTCCCTTGGTTCTCTTCCACCCCCCAAAACCTGCTCTCTCCCGGCAGCTTGTCCTCCCCATCACGACGCTCCGGGACAGCCGTGGGGCACCTCCTCTCCCAGACGGGACTGCGGCCTCCGGGATCCTCCAGGAGTAAAAGCAAATCTTGCAGAGACCCTCGATGGACCTTGGTCAGCTCCCGGGAGGAGCGGGAGCACCGCTGAGGGATACTGCTGCAACTTGCTTTGCTGTTTAACTTCCTTTTCCCAAATCAGAAGTGGCCAAAGCAAAGAGATGGTGAATTCAGCACATGAGTGAGTTTGTTTTTTTATAATGGAAGGTACAAGCCAGGCAAGGAAGAACATCCCCTCGCTGTGGCTACATTCGCTTTTAGTGGCTTTCAGAGCCGAATCTGAGAATTCCTCTCTTTATATCCAGTCTCTCTTAATACAATTTTAATATTCTGGTTGATCCTAAAGATGCAACGTTAACTATAGAAACAGCAGCAGAAAAGCGTGGGGTACAAGACATTTTTTTTTATACAAAAAAAAATTCTTTTCGTTGCTTACAAAACATATGCAAAAGAAGCTAAAAAAACCAAAAGGCATTGCTATTTGTTCTACATAAAAAATCTCATAACTAATGTTCTTTTTTTTTAAAAAAGAAATATCAAGCTTAGGCACAATTTTGCTGCTGGCTGCTTGTGAACAAGCCAAGAGAACACGCCACCCCCTCCTAACTGAGTGATATGTATTGACTGTTCTGCACTTTATACTTAAGGCAATTTTTTTGTTTTCGCTTTGTTTTTGACAAAGTGTTTTTTCCACCCCTTACGTCATGCTAGGATCCGTCCACGTGTGTCAGTATTAGCAGTACTAAAGTTTATGGTTCGAGAAGGTTGCAGGTCACACCAACGGTTTTCTTCCTACAGATCTCTGTATCCAGAGGAACAAAAAGATCTACAAATAAAAAAAACAAAAGCCTGAAGTGAGAGAAACCCAAATGAGAATAAAACGCTGCTCCTTGCGTGGGGGGGCTGCAAGCACCCCTACCACAGCCTCATCTCCGCAGGAGAAGTCAGCCCCAAGGGCTCCATGTGGCCGCAGCGGAGCTGAGACATGAGCTCGCTATTCTGCCAAGACACTGGCTGTGCCTTTTTTTTTCAGGGCAGCCCCAGGCACCCACCGGCGCAGGGGACGTCGTGGGACCACGGCCCCTCCATGCGCTCTGGGGCATGTGGGGGCTACGGGCTGAGGCATTGCAGCCCTGCACAGGGGAGCCTCGCTGATGGGGTCAGCCTCTGACCCACCGCTCCTGGATCTGCTCAATCCCCCACCGACATCCCTGAACCATTTGGCCAAACAGGCTCAGCTACTCCTGGCCAAGCACAGGGTTCCCTTAAAAATGGGGACTGCCCAGCAGAGCCCGTGCCTGCCGTGGTCTCGCTGGGGAAATTTCACCTTCTGTGTCTTTCTTGGCATTTCTGGGACCTGCTCATTCCCTCCCACGGGGCCACCAGGCAAAGGAGTTGCTGGTTTCCAGTAGCCAACTGGGGCAGGGCTGGGAGGTGCAGAGCAGAGCTGAACTTGCTTGGGGTGGTGAGAGCACCAAAATCCTCTGTCCCGGCTATGGGGCTGCACCTCTCCTGCAGGGCAGAGGCTTTGGGTGTCCATAGAGGATCAAACAACATGCATGTGCAAGTCATTTACTTAAGGTAAAATTAAGAAGGACATTGGCTGGTGCCGAACGCATGGGGCTGAGCAGCCAAAGCAGAGCAGTGCGCGTCGGCTACGGGTTGGACCCGCAGCGGGGTGCTGGGATCACAGGGCGGGGGACGATACCTTTACATGTGTCCAACAGGGTTGTGACCATCTCCTAGACCAGGATGTGAAGCTGAAAGTGTCATCTGGGGATCTCCTACTACTCCGGACACTTTCTCCTCTTCCCGACGCTTCAAGCAGGCTGCTTTAGGGTTCAGATTGCGCTCTATGCCAAAAACAGCAAGGGAAGGAGGGAAGCAACCTCAGTTTGGGCAAACAGCATCACGCACGGCAGCAGCATCCGAAAGAGAGAGCGAGGGCAGAGTCCCAGGACAGACACGTGGGACCATGCGAGGAAACAACCTCAGTGCAAGCTGCTCTTTGCCTGCCGCTCCTTGCAGTGGCTGCAGTAACTTGGCCGGACCCCTGCTAGAGCAAAACCCCATGCCCAGCTGAAACACCATGCCAATTTAAACATGTGCTTGCTTCCAGAAAACCCCAAGTGCTTCAGCCAGCTCTGAGAGTTGAGGACTGAGTTTTCCAAAGCTGCTTAATGGGATCCAGGTGCCAAATTCCCATTAAGCATGAGGGGAGATGGACAGAGTGGCCTCGAATCCACCCTGGACCGAGGCTTTGGAAATCTCAGCCTGCCGCGTGGTGCACCCGAGAGTGCTGCTGGCGATGCAAACACACAACCTCGCACCGAAAGCAGGAGTCACAACAGAGATGCACGCGCACGCAGAGATGTGGGGGGAGAGAAAGGCCCCGAAAGGCACCTGCCAGCTGTTACCATACCTCGTACTTGCTGCTCCAGGCCCAGAATGACCTGCACCGCTTGCTGTAGGATGATCAGTTTGGTCTGTGCTTTGTCCGTTTTTAAGTGCATCTGACACATGCGTCCCAGTTCTTTAAAGGCCTCGTTAATGTCCCGTACACGCACCCTTTCCCTGGCGTTATTGGCCATTCTCCTCTCCCGGTCCCTCAGATCTTTGTCCTCCAGTGACAAGGCCTCGTCTGTACTGCTGGGTTCATAGCACCACAGGGATTAGTCAGGGGGGTGGTACCAAGGGGGGGGGCTATACGTTGCCGTGCTGGTAGTGCTTCTGGTGTCCACTGGAAATGGCTCAAACAGCCTCACTTTGCAAAGCCAATTCGTCTCGGGCGCTTCCTGGAGCAGCCCGGGCTATTCGGGCTGCACGTTGCCTCTGCGAGCCACGGGAAGGTGCTGCCAGCACGGAGCTGGGCTCCCACGGGGCTGGAGGGTGCTGCCGGGGGTGAGGGCGGGCAGTGGATGCAGTATCGACAGCGACACCTTCTCCCCTCTGCAAAATTTTGCCCTCCTGTTCATTTTCGGCTGAAAACTAGAAGTTCAAGGGGGGGCGTGTCTCAGCCAAAAGCATCATTTTCATCCCTCAAGGAAAGACTTTTTGGCAGAAAGCAAATCCCTCTTTGTAAGATTTCCTTAAAAAATTCCATCTGCAGCAAAATCCTACCAGTGAAGGCGTTTCGGGCAGCCGTGCCACAGCAGCGTGATGCAGTCTGGCCCGGCACCCTCTTACGGGTGGGGGACAGCACCGAGGGCAGGAGCCGAGTGCCCTGGCTGCTGCTGAGGGTCGGTCTTGGATGCAGACACTGAATCCAGGTCTTTCAATACAGCCAAAATCACTCTGGAAGGGGGTGATTTTTTCTTCCAGGCACGGTCAGGAGCTTTGGGAGAGCCTCCACCGCTGGCAGCACCCCAGGGGTGCCCAAAACAGGCAGGGACAGGGGGGAAGGCAGAGTCGTGCTGGCAGCATCTTAAATTGTGGCCTCGCCTGCAGCCCATCCCCTCCCAACCCCCAATTTACTGTACAGACGACCTTCTCCCCCAGAGCAAAAATTCTTGCAGGAAAGACACCTATCTGAAGAGGGTCCTTGGGTGAGACCTGGCACTGGAAGGACTGTGGCCTTCGGCTCCAGGGGAGCCATGCGGGGATAAGCCTTCACCAAAGAGGGGCCGCAGAGTCAGAGCCTTCCCGGGTGCATTGCGGGGTGTGGAGAGCCTCCAGATGTGCCCAACTGTGTGGAGGGGGAGCAACAGCTCTGCAGGCAAGTGTTTGCCTGTGTGAGACAGAGGGTTGCCCACTGTCGCTGCCTGCATCCTCTCCTTGCTGCCTTGTCCCTGCCCGTGTCCCCTCCTCACTGCCTCGGTGCCCCAGCCGACGCTGCCACCTTCTCTCCAGCACGTCCAGGATGGCTGGGGGGAGTGGAGTCACCAGCTACCCCGGCACCCAAGCCCACCCGTGGCAGGAACCCAGCTTGTTCCTCCAAGCACACACCGGCAGCCGCGGTTCCTGGCTGTTGGCTCTCCCCAGCAGGGAAGCAGCTCCAGCAGCGCCTTGCACGCCACAGCCGGGCAGGATGGAGCCGTCTCCCCGCCACCGGCGAGTGCTGCTGGCAGTTTGCACCACTCCGCGGGGTCCTCCGGGTTTTAAGGACGTGCGGTGCCTTGGCTGCCTTGTGCTCCACTCAAAAGGGGCACTGACCTCCCTGCCTGGCCCCCTGCAATGCCCCCCAATCTTCTCCTTTCCCTTCCTGTCTCGTTAGCTGCTGATGGCAGCAGGAGGATCGCGGCAGCCCTGGCTGGGCATGCGGGGACCCGACGGCCCCACTCCCACAGCAGCCCTGCAGGAGGGGATGTGGAGGTCGGCTTCTCTTCTGCAACGCAGCCCGAAGGCCAAACCCACCAGAGAAGGGACATCCTAGCTGCCTGCGCTAATGCCTGCTGATGGCAGCACGTGGGGCTCGGCTCGCTTCCCCGGCTGCGTCCAAGAAGGGTTTAAAAAGGGACAAGCGTGGGAGACCAAAGTGAACACGGTGCCAACTCTGTCTAGCCCCTGCCCCCCACCGCCCCTCGGCTCCTGCCTCGATCCGCAAGCAGCAAGTACAAGGTAGAGAGTGGGACCACCGAGAGGTCACGGCTGGGGACTGTCTGTAGGAGATCAGAAAGAACAGAACCAAAAAATAGGAACTCAAAATAAAAAAAATAAAAAGGAAGGGGAAATTAAAAAAGAGACAGGAAAAAATATACATGTTATGAAAGGCAAAAAATTACAAACTGAAGAGAGGCACAAAGGACTCCAACATCAATGCAACAGCAGAGGCCAGCAGAGAGGAGCACAGCCAGGCACAAACCACCGATGCGTGTTACAACAGCCTCTGCAGAGAGAAAGGGGGTTAACCTGCCACAGCACCCTGCGCATCAGGGCCGGGGAGTGGAAGCATGCACTGCGGGATGCAGGAACAAAGCAGCAAAGTCCTCCGGAGCAGGAAGCCAAGCCCTCCGCTTCCCCTCCCACCGGGACATGGCACCCGGGCAAGCACGGGTGGCCGAGATGGGCGCACACACATGTGGGAAGGGAGAGAAGGGAGCGAACGGAGTGAGTGTGCCCTGACAAGGGCGAGAGCCTGCAGCTCCAGACTCTGCTAGGGATGTGCAGTGCTCCCAGCTTGTATCAGAGACCAGTTTGTACAGGCAGTGAGGGCTGCTCAACCCTGGGCTCAGCATTTCCATCCCACTGCCCCTTGCATGGCTCCAGCGATCTCCAGGGGTTTGCCGGGTGCCCGCAATCCCAGGAGTGCAGTGGTGGGGACAGGAGCACAGAGCCCCATGCCAGGCAGGCAGGGAGGACAGGGCATCGCTCATTGCTGCTGCGGCTGCAGGCAGAGATGGGCTCTGTGCTTGGAGCAGCCCTTGGAGAGATGTCAGATCTGGGCCACCTCTGGGAGATTTGCTGGTTTTTTGGTTTTTTTTTCATTTTTGCTGGCCAAGCAGCTGAGCAAAACACCTGGCTGTGGAAAAGCAAGGACGGCGCAGGTGCCCCCTCAGGGACCAACATGCAGCACACGCAGTGGCAGTGGGGAACAAAAGAGAGAACAGCAGGGATGCAAAAAAAGGGGGGGGAAAAAAAAAGAAAAAAAAAAAAAAGGACATCAAGAGCCTTGGGAACCCAAGGCCACAAGGGAGAGAGACAGTGCGAGGCACCACAGCACATGTCACAGGAGACAGACAGACAGACAGCCCCGTGCCGATCAGATACGTAAAATATCACCACTCCGGGACCCTCACTGACCTCTAACTTGTTGCTCCAGGTTCAGTATGACTGATACGGCCTGGTGTAGGATTAGCAGTTTGGTCTGCGGTTTTTCGCTGTTTAGGTGGAGTTGGCACATGCGTCCGAGCTCTTTAAAGGCCTCGTTGATGTCACGGACCCGCAGGCGCTCACGGGCATTATTGGCGACCCTCCTTTCTCTCTCTCTCTCGGCTTTTTGCTCTGGGGGAAGAAGATCGTCCTCCTCATCCTCATCTTGACTAATGGTTTAAAATAAGAACGAGACAGGGACATTCCTCGTGTGCACTCTCAGCACTGGTCAACTCACAGAAAAGAAACACACGTCGAGGCACCGAGACGCCAAGCCCCGCGCGTGGCCCCGTGAGCTGGAGCGCTGCGCCCCGCGTGCCCCCACCGGGACGTGCCGGCCCGGTGCCCTGCGCTCAGACACAGGGACACACAGTGACTTTGGAGAGAAGCAATTAGGGGTCTTCTTCTGCCTCTTTTGTTTGTTTTTTTAAACAACAAAGAAAGAAACCACAACAATGCGATTAAGGCCTGAGCTTGTTGCTGGGAGATGCAGGGTGGCCCGGAGAAGGTATGGGGGTCAACACTGGTGTCCCAAGCTGGCTTTTTGGGAAGACAGAGCCCTCTACCTCCAGGGCAGGAGGTGGCTGCAGTCTGGCAGGAGCGGGGCTGGCGCTGCCCCTCCGGGCAGCATCACCCTGGCGAGGTCTCCAAGCCGATGGTGAGGTTGCAGCACGTTGGAAGGACTCTACCTGATCTGCTGCCACATATCTGGCTGGATGTGACAGAGGATACAGGAGCCCAAAGCAGACAGCGGAGACAACCCAAAGCAGGGAGGAGGTCAAAACCTTCCCCACCCCTGGCCGAGGGGAGCCGAGCGCTCGGTCCTTTCTGTGCACGGCCACAAGCAACACCCCAAGCGACCACGCAGGCAGGTGCAGCTCGTGTGGATAAGGCGCAAGCCCTCTGCTTTATGAGCATGAGGAAGCCCTGTGGCCGCAGGGACGGGAGCCAGCAGGAGAGGGTGGCAGGGATCCTTCCCTGGCACGGCCCAAAGCGGCCAGCCATGGGGAAGCAGTGGGAGCCCAGGCTGTGCCCGCTTCTGTGTGAAGACACACAAGGCTCCCGCGGTGGACAGGGGCTGGCGGGTCTGCACCGCAGGACGACCCCCGGCCTCACCAGGCTGAGCCCAGCGGCCGGTGGGTCACCGCGGCCATACCCCAGCCCAGATGCCCCCAGCCTGGTTACGGAGTAAGTGAAGGGAGAGACCTGTTCAAAGAGCACCTTGTTCTGTTCCGGGAGGGTTTCAGCTCTTTCTTCTCCTCTTCTGAGTTATCTGCCACCGACGTGTTCTCTTCATCCTCCTTCTCTTCCCTCTTTATCTCGCTGGTTCCCGAGGAGACGCTGCTTCGCCCCAGCCCCCCTGACAAGCCTGCTGAGGAAGCAGAGCCACACATGGAGGTTGGAGGGGCCTGACCCACAACAGAGGGCTGGGGGGGTCCCAAGGCCCTGCTCCTGCTGCGCTACATCGCCAGCATGCGGCATCCCAGACTCATCCTGCATTGCCGGTCCGCAGCAAGAGGAGCTGGAGCCGTGCTGACTCTGCCCTGCCACCACTCCCCAGTTCTTCTCTCCCCACCTCCCAGCCCCTCCAGAATCAGAGCCCAACCTCCCCCAGTAGAGCAGGGCCCTTATGCACCCACAGCTGGCAGGAGGGACAGGAACATGTAGGTCAAACCTCTGGAAAAGGCTCAAGTAGAAACTGCCCTGCAGCTGCTGCAAGGAAGCACTGGCCTTGCAAGAGCACCCATCTTCCCCAAGGCTGCTGCTGCACAGGGCTGGACCTAACGGGTGACCCCAATCACCCCCACGGCAGGCGAGCCTCAAGCATGCACACGTGCAGAGCTGCCTTACCGCTGTATGTGTCTTGCTGCCTGTTGAGGTCAGGGAGTGAGCTGGGCTGTGACGGAAGTGTGACATGGTTGTGGAGCATGCTGGGGTTGCTGGACAACCCATCTTCGGGGTGACCTCCTCCCACCTACAGCAGAATAAGCAGAGCAAGCCTTGAGGGGGGGAAGTGTCACGGCCAGCGGGCATGGGCATAGTCACCCCGAGCACAGCCGTGGGGCTCCGCAGACCAGGCTGAGGCACAACCGCGTGCCCTCCTCGCACACTCCCACCACCCAGAGCGTGGGCATGCAGGAGGGAAGAGCCAACCTGCTCCAGCACCAGCTCTCCTCCGGGGACCATGGCGGGGGCACTGCAGAAAGCAGCTCTGGGCCCTGCACATCAGCTGGACCAAGCAGAAAGCCCCCCTCAGTGCTGTCTCCCCCCGCTGTGGAAAAGCCTCTCTCTGCCTGGATGCGAGGCTGGCACACTGGAGAGGACACCCTGCCTGGGCTGCACGTGTCCTGTCTCCATCAAGCACCAACATCTCTGCCACCTCTTCAGTGCCACCAGAGCAAGGGACATCCCAGCAGCACGAACTTCGCTCTGAAGGGCCTGGACGCAAAGGGTGAGAGTCAGGCAGCCTTTCTGAGCCTGCACTATGCCGGCCAGGGATCAGCAGGACAGAGCCAGCCCTGCTGCAGACACTCTTGTTTCTGCAGCTGGCAGCAGTTTGCAACAGAGGACACACATGTGATTCATCACTTAGTAGTAGAGTCTGGGGACCTTGGAAGGGAAGCCCATCTAGTTCTCTAAAGAGACTGGAGACATGTTACTGTTTGCTGCAGCAGGCAACCAGCTCTGCCAAAAACGTGCTCCCGTGGTCACCAGCCTCTGGACAAGGGGGGACTCTGGTGACCCAGCAGGGGACCTGAGCATCCACATGCTCAGGGCACCCAGGATCTGTTGTGCTCCCTGGAGCCTGAATGAGCCATCACACATCAGCACTGCCCACGTGCACGGAAGGACACGGTACCTGCCTGAACAATTTGGAGCAGAGAAGTCCTGGTGATATATATACCTGCTCTCTATACCCGCAGTCCTGCCCTGCACCAGATCCCTCTCGTCCTTCTCCCTGCATCCCCCAAGGACAGCTTGAAGCTGTTTTGAGGGATTTCCATCCATGTTGCAGGGGAAGAAGAAGAACTTTCACCACCTCTGCCTGCCTCAAGAAGGGGCATAAGCGAACTGCATGTGGGGCTTGTGCCCAAGAGCCACCACTGTGCTGAGCACGGATCCAACACCCCCTGCATGAACAGGGCAAGCCACTGCCCTTTTGTGCACGTCACCCGTTCAAAGCTGTCAACAGCTGACCCAAGCTGGTCCACACTGAGCTATTCTCACACCAAAGGCAATGGCAATGTCCCTCTGGATGGCAGGGGACCCTGTGACGTGGGTCCCCGGCATGTCCCCGCCAGCTGCCACGATGCTTCCACACTTACCAGACTTGGGTGCCTGTTTCCCAGGGACATGACCGAGGCAGGGAAGGCCTGGCCCAGGCTGCCCACGGTGGCACTGTGGGCCGGCGCCGAGCCCAGGAGCCCATGCATGTCCCCGTGGTTGCTCGGCATGGCAGCTGTCTGGCCCACGGCGTGATTCCTCAGCACGTGGATGGCTTCATCCAACCTGTCTTCCATTTTGTTTTGCTTGAAGAACAGGACAGAGAAATATGTCCGTGTTAATGTGTGTGAAGCCAGCAACCCATTGCAGCTTTCTACGCTAAAGAACGGCTGGTGGCAATCGTGCACTCAGCCACCGCAAGGCAGGTATGGGGAGAAATAACCCCCTGATCCAGTCAGTGCCGTCTCCTAAAGGCACAAGGGGTCACACAAGCGGAACTGCTCAGGAAAGGGAGGCAGAAATCTGTTCGGCTGGGCCAGACCCACAGGGATGTACACGGGCCATTAACAGGGCGAGGGTGCAAAGCTGCTCCTCTGCCTGCAAGGCTCTGGGCTCCAGGAAGCAGTGCCCAACTCTGCTCAGCTGCTTCCAACCAAAATGTCCATCTACCAACTAACCATCTTCCTTCAGGCCCCAGACGTTTAGGGGACAGGACTTTACCCAAAAGTCCTTTACCGTTAGGCGCACAAGGGATGGAAGAGAAAAGAAGGCAGATCTTTCGGCGACACTTACTAAAGTGTGGAGGCTCCCTTCGTAGCTGGGAGATAAGGCACCCTGTCCGCTCGCTCGAGACCACTGGGATGTGCCTGCAAACAAACGGGGAGAGCTTGGGACCGGGCATGGCTGCCACTAGATGGGGCTGGAAGCTGGGCCACCACGCTGTGCATGGGCCACCATGGCACTGCACGGCACTGTGGGCTCGCCTCTGCTCTGCCTCAGCAGGAAACTGAGCTCAGGCCTTCAGACTTCGAGAGGTTTTTAAATTTATATCATCTCAGTGAGCTGGCAGCCAGCACACACGCTGTGCTCGCTCCGAGCCCACGGCAGCAGCAGGCTGGTGGGTGTACGTTGCTCTGCTCCCCGGGCGCTGAGAAGCCTCAGCGCCAGCTTTGCTGGGCAGAAACGAGACCTCTCTCACCAGACACGAGCAAAAGCAAAGACAGGCTTTCATCAGGCGCTGAAAAGGGTTTTTAAATAGTTGGCTGCTTCCCAGTTCCCACTGCGCTCCTCCCACGGGAGACAAAACCAGGGACACAAACTCTCCCAGCCTCTCCAAGATGGGAGGCTCAGACGCAGGGTCTGTCTGAAGGGCAGGACTGACACTTTAACTCAAGCATGTGGCGGTGCTACCATGTGGGCCAGGCTCACACCTCCAGCAAAGCCGCCTGATAAAACTCCTATGCAGAGGCAAAGCCAGGCACAGGCAGAGCCATCGTCCTCACACATGTGGCGTTCGCCGCACCCAGGTGCTGCTCGGCTCCAAATGGGGGAAGAGCTATAACCAATTAAAGCAGACAGACATACAACTTCACAGGAGACATTTAGAAAGTATCTTCAAGTTTGCTTGTCCTTCCTCTTCACTCTCCTGCTTTTAAAAATAAATGGGATTTGACGAGATTGCCAAAAGCATCTTTAATGAGGGTTTGGGGCTGATCTGGGAATTACGCTGCCTTGGACCTCCTGAAAGCAAACCTCACATTCCCTTTTACACAGAGAGCAACATTTTTCACCTACCTGCAAGCCCCTGAGGGGAGCCGACCGGTGTAGAGGGGTTCGATGAGAAGTTATTGCTAGAGTGATCGGGGGAATAAATCTGGAGCGAGAGAAGCAGAGCACGGTCAGCAGCACCCACCCCTGTGATGGCTCTCCCCCTCCCCAGCAGCACCGCCAAGCCCAGTTGCAGGGAGGACCTCCCGATGGACTCACCTGATGGCACCTCCCTTCCCATACCCATACCAGCTCCCAGCCTGCTAGTCCCCCTGCCGCTCCCCCATTAACGCCGGGGTCTCTCTCTGTCCCCACTGCCACCGCCCCTGCAGCTACAGCCTCCGTTCTTCAGGTCCCACCTCGAAAGGAAGCAAGAGCCCCAAGAAATTATTGCAGGGTGCAGTGCTGGCACCCCTCTGCCACCATGCAGAAGCAAAGGTCCTTGCACTGAACAGGACAGAGGCAACCCCGAGGTCTGATAGCCCAGTGGGCCAGTGCCCTCCAGTTGGAACCAGCACACACAGGGCCAGGACTACTGGGACCTGCAATTCCTGCTACGAGGGCTGCATAGGGTCATCTTGCCAGACCAGTACCAGGCTCTGCGATGTACCATGTGCCAGACCAGCTGGCTGCAGAGCCAGCTCATGGGCATGGGTCTCCAGGACCACCATAACGTCCAGTGCCTCAGCTTCCCCATCTGCAAAAACGTGCTTTTGCACAGTGCCTGGACTCAGTATGGCACACACAGAGGGTGGAAAACCCTACCCTCAGAGGCTGCCATGTTTTTGGGGTGCATTCACCCAAACTTCTCAACATGTGCATCTTCCCTGCTGCCTAGAGGGTCCCTGTTATAGAGGGGAGGTCCAACACTGCAACAGGATAGGGACCGGGGTCAAGGATCTGCAGAAATTCTTACTGAAGCTAGTGCCTTCCCGAGCGCGTCTCCTGAGCTCCCAGCTGTGGTTCCTCTGTTACCTGCTGAGAGAGGACACAGACATCACTGCCAGGGCACTAGAAATGCAGCAGGACAAGGCACCTGTACAAGACCTTCTCTGGGGTCACCTGCTCTGAGATTGAAACTTCTTGCTCTTACTGCTTTGCTTGAAAATTAAATGGATGCTGAGCTCAGAGCAGCCCGGACAAGGGCACACACACCCCGGCAGCTTTCGTGGGGCTGCAGGAACATCTTTATAAGATGCTGGGTCGAAGGTGTCATGCCATCGCGATCAAATGTCTCTGCTGCAGCACGGCCTATTTTCGCAGGGCATCTTAAGCCCCTGCAATCCCAAACTTGCTTCCCTTCCTCTAAACAAGTTTTTTTCTACAAATCAAGGTCAGGCTCTTCATTTCCTGGGGAACACGAGTTCATTTCAGTAACAGGTTTTGTAACAAGTTCAACAGGGTTAGAGATTAAAGCACTCGGGGGTTTAACGTGGTATCCAAATGCAGCACAAACATTCCTATTCCGGATTTAGATGAACGGCTTCACACATACCCCCGCCTTCCCGCAACGCAGGTGCAAATCCTTCCCGCAACTCATTTAAGCCATGGCACCTCCAAGAGATAATGTCACAGATCCTGGTCTCCTCCCAGATCCACCAAGCGAGGTGTAAACCCCCAAGCCAGCACCCTGTTTCCCTGCTACAGCCTGCCCAGGTATCCAGCACCAATAACCTCACTGCACCTCTTCCTCACGCAGTAACTCCATGCCCAGGTGACACACAAAGGATAAAAAGCGCCTGGGTACACTGGACACGTGTATCACAGCCTCAAGGGCCAGAGGTTTGCACAAGACTTTGATTTTCCAGTTAAGCCTCTGCGTGGCAGTGGAGCAAGAGGGGTCATGCTGGAGACCACCACGCGCCTGAGGACCGTACGTACCCATCATGCTGTCTGTCCCGCTGATCGGGGGGGTGTGACTGGAGACACCGTACGGCGTGGAGGCAGAGGAAAAGCCAGACACAGAGGGGAGTCCGCCATTAACCTCTCCTGAATGAAGCTGGTAGTTCTGGCAGAGAGGAGGAGAGGGGTGAGAGGTGCCCTTGAAAGGCCGCCGCGCTTTGGGGTCCGGGCCAGGACCCAGGTCCTGCCTGTGGGCAGCCGCCCCAAGCCAACAGCTACGGGACGAGGTGATGCGCTGCCACTGGCCGGCCGAGCAGAGCCCCCCAGCCCGCCCGTGAGGCAGCGCGGGGACGCGTTACCATGCGTTCGTGCTGATGTAAACTGTTGAAGCCACTGGACTGCGGGAGTGGGGAGGAGGAGCTGCCCAGCATGGCACCGTAACTCGACTGGCTCATGGCACCCGGTGAACTCCACAGGTCTGGTGAGTTATGGAGCCCGTCTGGAAGGAAAACCAGGGCTGAGCGGGGCAGAGACGCTGCCCACATGGCGGCAAGTCAGCCCGGGCTGAGGGGCTGCGTCCGTCCCCATTGCGTCCTGCCTACGCTGAGCATCACCTGCTGAGCAAATCGGAGCCATTTCAGGGCTGCTTCGTGTCTCGTGCACTCCTGCCCCGAGCTCCCTCCATTTCACGTGCTGTGGAATTCCTGCCTGGGTTGTTAATAACTCACCTGCCATATAAAAGGCTCCGGGATACACAGTGCTGGGAGGTTTTGAGGGAGTATATCCAGCTGGATCCCTGCTGTAGTCATCACCTGAGTTGGATGGATACACCT
Source organism: Haliaeetus leucocephalus (assembly GCF_000737465.1). NCBI lineage: Eukaryota > Metazoa > Chordata > Aves > Accipitriformes > Accipitridae > Haliaeetus > Haliaeetus leucocephalus. The sequence goes on from NW_010972651.1 coordinate 116,237, forward strand.
GCGGGGCAGAAAAGGGGTTAAAGAGAAGTCCTTGGCCACTCCATGGCCCTGCATCCTCCCCACGGGTCACCCCACCCCATGCAGCTTCACTTTTATTCATCGAAGCAGATGACAGTCAGTCCCACAGCAAAGCCAGGGGGAACCGAAGCAGCTCAGCCGAAATCATGGCTCTGCCAGGGAGCGACACCGGGGACGGGGCCGTCACACAGACACATCCCATCTGCCTTCCCGTAACATCGCAGACCCCTGCAGCCCCCTCCTACAGAAGATGCCGGCACCAGCAGAAGTTTCAACTCTCTGCTCTAGTTCCTTTTTCTGCGGTTATAACTTTTTATGGGTAACCACAAAAGCTGTCATTTCTGTGTGCTAACCCCGCACCCAAGGACGTGAGCTGGGAGGTGACAAGAGGAACGGACGAGGCTTCGGGACCTGCTCACTGCTGTGCTGACCCTGTCGTGTGCTGGGCTGCAGCACCGTGACGGCAGCAGCCGCTCCTGAGCACGGCCTCTGCTCAAACCCTTCACAGAAATCAGCCCATCCTGCTCGAGGGGAAACTGAGGCATGGAGGAAGCTGAGGTCTGAGCAGTCCCTCAAAAGGGATATCACACGGGAGGGGATATCTCTCGGACAGCTTTTGGCCAGACTTCTGCAGCACCGTTCAGCTACGTTATTTAACAGCATATTAAGCAAAAGAAAAGGCTTTTTTTTTTTCTTCTAAATTAACCAAACCCATCCTAGAAAGCCCTTACCGAAAATCATCTTGTGCCCGTGCAAAAACATCCTTTTTTTTTTTTAAAGCAGAAATTCAACACGCAAAGAAACTGAAATGCCACTTAAAATTACGTGAGAACTTTTGTTACAACTTATTTTCATCCCCATTGATTCATTCTGAAACCACCAATAATTTTTTTTTTTAAATACACACGAAAGCAGAGGCGGGTGCAGGAGGCTGGCTGGGTACGCTCAGCCAGCTCTGCCTGGAAGACACAGCTCTCTTTGGAAAGGAAACCTGCCCTGAGTTTCTCTTTCCCCACACCCAGCCAACTTCCTCTGACCCCTTGTCTCACCCAGCAAGGGGCAAAATCATTCTCTATTTCTGTAAGTGCCCAGAACACCAAGAATTTCTTCTTTTATTGTGGGGGGGTAATAGAAAATAGGGGTCTTTTTGTTAAAAAAAAAAAAAAAAAAAAAAAAAGAGCTCTGAAAAACACCAGTGATTGCACTTAAATATATCGCTTCATTTTCCTCTAGCAGCCGTGGTTCCTGCTTCTCGGAGCAGCTTCCCTCAAAGCTGGGGGGGGTGTGGTGTGGTGTGTTCAGAGCCCCAGGGGCATCCCCAGCCCCTTGCCACCCATCGGCTCTTGGGCAGTGGGTAGTCGGACACCGCAGGGCAATGGGGAGCTGAAAGCAACTTGTGGGCATTGGTGCTACAGATCGAGACTGGGGAACTTGTAAAATAAAGAAAAAAAAAGAAATAAAAATAAAGAGAGGGGGAAGGGAAAAACCTGACAGACGCTGGCAGCTGCCCTTCGTCCCTCATTCAAAAAAGAAAATTCACGGCACTTCGCCTTTGCGTGGCATCGCAGGACAGCGTCGAGGTGAAGCGGGCGCACGGAGCTGCGCGTGGGCAGCGCGTGCGGCCGGGGAGAGCAGGGGAATGGAGGAGGCTGCAGAGAACAAGAATCCAGTAAATTGACTTTTCCTATAATTTGATTAAATAGCGGGAGCTGGGACAGGGAATCGAATGAAGCACGTCTAATAGCCCCGCGCCATCTGCCAGGGGCTGGCACCTGGCCAGCGCGCGAGGCAGCTGTGCGGCAGCGGAGCGAGCGCGGGGGGGCCGCGGCGAGCTGCAACATCCATTTAATAAATCCAGAGCGAAAATAAGAAGAATGAAATAGCAGGGATGAGCGCACCAGGGTTGCAAAGCAGGGGGGAGTTCGCCTTGCGGCATATCCGCTCCGCCATTCCTGGCCTCCCCCCCCCATCTCCTGTTGGATCCCGAGGGGACCGGGTTTCACCCCAGGAATGACCCTGGCCCCTCCAAATCCTTCATTTCCCTGCTCAACGCACAGGAGGCTGCGAAAACCCAACTCCGCTCTTCCCCGCAACCGGCCGAACGAAGAGCATCCCAGCCCCGCTGCGTGCGGGGGAGACGGCCGAGCCGGCGGCCACCGGCCAAGCGCCGCAGGAAACAGTAAATCAGCGCCAGGTCCCCATTCCCCACCCCACGGCCCCAGCCCTCGAGCCGGCGGCGGCCTCGGGGACCTCCAGGTGAGGTCATTTCCTCCGGCTAAAATTGCCAGCGCGGCGAGAGAGCCGCTTGAAAAAGCCCCAACGCTGGGATTCGCAGGGCTTTGTGGTGTTGGGTTTTGGTTCCCCCCCCCCCTCCCTGTTTTTCTTGCTTAAATGCATGAACTGGGGTGGGACTTCAGGCAGACTAAAGCTAAACAGAGCAGTGACCAGACTGTGAATTCGCAGGCTGAAACGGCTCCCAGCCACCGCACTCGCTGCGGCAACAAAATCCCGCAGGAACCGTCTTGCACAAAATCCCTCCTTGGCTTCCTCTGGCAAAGCCAGCCGATGTGCAGCCAGGGCTTGGGAGCCTCATCCAGCCCCGGGGTCCTGTGCCCGGACACACCAGCCTGCAGAGGAGCACGACCGCGAGCACTAACCCTGCTTTCCAGCTCCATGTCGCAGGAACACTCGAAGGGTCTCCATGCCCCGGGAGCAGCCCCGGCACATGCCGCTGCCCCAGCCCAGCACTTATTTCACAAGAACTAACCCCAAAAGGCCGTGGGTTACAAGCGCAGGTCCCTCCGCAGTCAGAGCCGCTCGGACCCGGCATCCCGTTTCACATCCCTCTTCAACCATCTCACGCCACCAATGTCTCTTGGTGCCTTTGGCAGAATCACTCCCCTTTCAGCCACCCTCAACTATTCCAGCCGCTGACCTCTCTGAATTTTCAAAGCAGCTAGGGAATTACAGATTAAAGCACTTTATTTTAATAAGATGCTGATTAACCTATTTATTTTGCACGGGGTCCAGCGATAACACGGAGCGGGCTCCTGCGCAGAGGAGTCAGACAAGAAAGAGCCTTTGATCCGCTGCCTTTGAGGCCGGCAACTCCTTCTGCTCCACACCTCTCTCACTACCTCGGTGCCCGTTTCTGTCCCCGGGTGTAGGAAGTCCAAAAACAAACCAAGAAGCCGGAGGTAACAGCAACGAGAGGGCAGCGGGAAGAGGCAGCATCAGCCCGTACACCAAAAACTGGAGCTTTGCGGTCGAGGGGCAGCCAAAGCGAGAGCCAGTGCTTTCCGGGCTGCAAAAGCCAGTGCGCGGGAGTTGGCTCAGACACAGGGAAGGGGCTGAGTTTTGGCAAATGCCGAGTGGCTCTTCCTGTGGGAATCGGGGCCCTTTAGGGCACTGCCAGCATGATGGGCAGCAAGCCCCATCACCTTTGAAATCTGAGGCCAATAAAGGGCCATTTGTTGGGAGCGATGTTTTCCCCACATGTCGACCGGAGTTTAAGAGCTCCGAATTTCACACAGAAACCCAACGCAGCGATACGGATTCTGCTTCGAGCACGTTTTGCCTGTTAAAACATAGACTCTTGGAGCAACTCAGCACTGCTGACTGGAGCTGGTTTCTGCATGATGTGGGTCCACATGGCACCTCCAATACCCTCCAGTCTGCGAGCCCAATCCGGTAAGCCCTCGGTGCCTTCCTCTCCCTCCATCCTCCCAACATCGGCATCTCAGGGTCCATTTCCAAAGGCAGACCCCACGGTGGAGGTTACAGACCAAGCGAGGGAACGCCACAGCACGAGATTTCCCCCACGAGTGGACACACAAGGGTGTTCCCCGAGGAGCGGGCGCCTGCTTCCCATCACATCAGCATCAGATTTGGGAGCGAGCGGCATGACACGCTCGGGCAAGGGCACATCTCCAGCGCAGCCCCAGCCTGGGCTCCAGCTCGCCCGCAGAACAGAGCCCGCCCGTCCCCCCGCAAGCACGCAAACGCTCCAGCGAGGAATGCAGCCTCGGCTGCCGCACAGCCAGACAGCTCCCATATTCCTGTAGGAACCCTCCAGCCTGCTCCAATTAGCTTTCCTGGAGATCCCATTACTTCTAGCCACAAAGACATTGTTCAGTTTATTCCCCTGTAACAGCCGCGGGAGCATGGCTAACATATTCCTACAGGCTGCTCGGCTTTCTTATAAAACAGCCCAGGCAGCGCACACACCTGGAGCAGCCCCAGCTGCCTGCCCGCATTACAACTGGTTTGGTTTCCCTTCTGGAGTGAAATCCGATCACACCAAATATTACATTTCACTCGGGCACTCGCGACATAACGTCAAACAGACGAGAGCCAGCGAGGGCAGGAGGCGGTGGGTCCCGGAGCATTGCGGCTCCTTCTCTCCCGTCAGTGCCCCAGCACCACAGTCTCACAGTGCTTCCTCATTTCTCCTACGTAGGAAGCTGTAGCTGAGAAAACCCTTCCCCATCCTGCTAAAATCCAAGCCCTCGATGTTTGGGGTGGCTGGACCCACAGGGCCAGCAGCTCTTGTGGCAAAGGCAGCAAGGATGCCCAGGGGATGGAGGAACAGGGAGGGGATACCTGCAGGGAAAACGCTCCTGTCACTTACCGAGGAGGGGAGTCCAGGAGGCACCTTCCGAACCTTTTTGGGCTGTCCATCTGGTTTAAAGAAAAGAAGAGAGGATCTAATTTTTGAAGGGGATTAGCAGGAGGGAAAACAACAACCTACAGCTAAAAGTCTCCAAGGGTGGAAGATGCAGGTACAAATAGGGCTCAGATCCCAAATGCCCCATAGCCAAGGAAGCATCAATAGTGAAAATGTCTGAGGATGAACCTCTCCTCCTCGTCTCATCTGCACCCTTTGAGGGCAGGTTTCACCCACAAACAGAGTTCACAGAGCAGTCTCTCCCAAAACACCGCAATAAGTGCTCACCATGCAGAGAAGGGCTGCACTTGCACTTTGGAAGAGTCTGAGCCCATAAATAACCTCTTGTTGGGGTTTTTTTTGGAAACAATTTAACTTGAAATGGGTTTGTGGAGAGAGGACGCAGAAAGAGAACAAATGCAGGGATGGGGTGGTGTTTTCATTTGCTCCTTATACAGTAATATACTTGGGAAAGCTTCACTGCTGCAGGAAGGCAGGTCCAGCTCCAAGCAGGGAGGACACAGTGTCCTGGGGGAAGGGAGACAAATGGCTCAGGGAGGCGGTGGGGGAAACATCCCAAGGAGTGGCACAAGGGGAAGCACTGGTTAAAAATTTGGGGTTTTTTTTAGTTCATAATTAAGGAAAGCCCCAGCTGGGGGGGTGCAGGATGCTAACGCAGCAGGTCTGCCAAGCCAGGGACTCTGCCAGGTTGTAGTTCAGGAGGAGAAATTCATCACACAGAATGACCTGATGCAAAAGAATGATTTTCCAGGCTGACAACATAAACCAGCAACGTTTTGAAGTGGTAATATCAAAGTGGATGCCTTTTTTTGAAAAGCACTGGAAAAAATACATGTAACACTGGGTCGCTTCTAGTTTCGTTTGCTGGGGAAAGCCCAAAATAGCAGCAAGAAAGTGACTTTGGAGGGTGTGGGGAGGAACTATGACAAGAAACACAAGTTCTGGAGAACTAGGGCTTGTCTTCACTCAAAAGTTAAATTCACACCCAACCTTCGCCTTTGTTAAAAGCAAAGAAAAATGGCTTATTCCCAGGTAGATCCAGATGTGGGCAACTCCTGCTCTGGAACATTGAAGCAGGCAGTTAGGCAGGGAGAGGTCCTGGAGCAAACACCGCCTGTGTCCCAGGGCACAGCTCCCACACCCCGGCAGAGCGCCTGGACCTCACGCTGCTTCTTCACAACTTGTTCCTGGCAGTCCCGTTTGCTTGCAGCAGGACAGGGACTCCAAGGACGGCCACCAGCCATAAAAACAGCCTCGAAGGCAGCCCAGGGTTTTCCAGGAACGACTACTGATGTGCAGTCTAGCTGGAGGCATTTTTAGAAGAACCTCAAGCCACGAGCTGCTTTCACCGAACTGGTATTTTCAAGAAAGAAGGAAATTCTACGTGATTCTGAGCCCACCCACCCCCTTTTTTTTTAATTTTACATATATATATACACTCCCCCCCCTTCCAAAAAAAAGAAAATGCCAAATTCACGCCTACGTGCCCACATGGCAACATCAGTGCTTTCATTCCTGAAAGCAGACCCAACACGGGCGCCCACCCAGTCAACAGCCCCTGCGGTTGCCTGACCAAGCTGCAGGACAAACCAGAACAACGGCACCTGAGGGTGACACGAAGCGACTTACCTATGTTGCTCTCAGCACCTCTCCTGCGAGGATTGTTGGGGTAAGAAAAATACTGAGACCCCCCTTTCACCCCAGTGGGGGAAAGCGTGCTCGGACTCGCAATTCCCATTTCGCTGGGCAGGAAACCAGTCTGCAAACAAGGAGACAGAAAAGCCCTTCCATGTAATTACACTGGAAAACCACTGTGCTTGCTGGGAGAGAACAGAGCTGCCTTGAGCCACCTTCACACAAATTCAGCCGAGGGGGGGGGGGGAAAATGACAAGCCAAAGGGGCAGAAGGAAAAACAAATACGTAAATATGGGGATAGTGGTGGGGGAACATATGTGCAATTAGAAAAGGGTCTTTCAAGCTGTGTTTCCTTGCTGGACCCCAGCAAGGAACCTGTCTACAAACCAAGGATGCGAACTAGCAGGTGCCATGGTGGGGAGCATTTCGGTCTCACGCTCACCTCGCTGCCCACCCTGCTGACCGTGTTATCAGCCCAGCCTGCTGAAGGCAAAGAGGAGGTGACCGTCAGGCTGAGGGGCTCCTTACGCAGCGCTCCCCACCTGCCTCACGGACTTACTTGGGACAAAACTCTTCCCTCACCACCTCCCAGGTTTTACAGCAAGGGATTACAGTTTCTGATGTGATCGGCGCAGGTCAGACCTGATGGGCACAACGTGTCCACCCATCCTTGAAAAGCACATCCCACCGAATGGCCCCGTGCTGCCCCTCGCCCCCACGATGCCATCGGGGACCTGGCCACGGCACAGGACAGATACAGCGCTCACCCACCGGCAAACCCAGGAGCCTCCAGCCTGTCACATCTCACAAGCGTCACATCTCAGCAGCCCACCTGACTGTGCCTCTCCCAGTCCCCCCCAGCCCAAGGTGCCAGCACTGACGGTTTCTCTCCCATCCCCAGTGCCGCGCAGCCGGACCCATCGTGGACGAGGAGCTGCAATGCCTCTGCTGGGGGTGGTTCTCTCTTGCATTTTATCAGGGAAAAGTCAAATCCCTCTTTCTAAAAAGAGGAAACTCCTCCCTCGTGTTTACGCCAGCTGACCTTGGGCACTCTGGGAAGCAGCGCGGAGCCAGCAGAAGCCGGAGCCCGGGATGCTCGCTGGCTCCCGGGATGGAGCAAGCACGCCTTTGCTTTGGGAGCACACCCACCGGCATTGCCCCTTTCACCTCAGGAGAAAGTTAAATGTATTTACGTGGAATTTAAGAGGGCTGGCAAAGGGCCTTTAAGTAACAAAAGCTTAGCTTTGACCCATCTTCTGAGGGCAACACATTGAAATAAAGGAGGATTTCAGGCTTTTGAGAAACTGGAAAGAAAAACCCACTACTTTAAAACTCCATCTCCAGAAAGGGGTCGGGGAGGGAAAGAGGAGCTCGTGTATTCACAGCTGGTGAAATTCCTGCAATCTGTTCCACCGGTCATATTACCTTTGCACTGAAACCGCTACGCGCCACGGAGCAGCACGGCCAAGAAAAGCAAACGACACAGCATCCTGGAGGAGATCCTGGAGGGCTGGGTCGCTGCTGCCCACCTCCTCCAGTGGGTACCTCCAGAAAGGCACTGAGATTTTAAGGCCATTTCCCAGAGAAAGGGATTTTCTTCCCCTTCCCTCTCCCTGGGGATGCCTCTGGACATGGTTAAGGGTTAAACGAGGGGGGAACCACAGTTCTGCCCCGGAGAAGGGTGTTTTGGGGAGGAACGTGCTCCCCATCAGGGCATCTGTCACTGGACAATTTTCCAGCGCTTCTCAAAAAGAAAAAAAAAAAACAGGTCAACCCCCCCAAAACTGGAGCCAGAAGCAACAACTGTTCTGGGGGCCACAGCAAGCGTGCAGACGGCCCCGCTCGCCTCCCACCGCCCTGCACAAGAGGGGTTTTGTCTCCCCTCCACATCAAACGGGCTCCGTCTCCTGCTCTGCCACCCGATCCGGACCCGTGCGCCCGCGCCAGGGCCTCTCCCGGCCCGCGGCACCATTTGCCTAGCCCATTTCTGTTACCTTATATCTCCCCCTCCTCCATGAAACCCCAGCAAAACCGTAACATTAAAAAGCAAGGCTTGGCATCTGTCCCATTTTTATTTTAGCAGCTTCAGTGGTAAATTAAATCCACTCTGGCACAGACAGCCAGCACAGCTGTTTCAGCAAAGGAAACATCCTCAGTTCAGAGAAGAGGAAATTATGACAAATTTGTGTAAAATTAAAACATGTAATATGTGTGTGTGTACATGTATAAAATAAAAAGCTGTCCTGCCAAAAGCTGCTCCCTTGAATAAAATGGTGGGACTGTTTCCCCGGGGCCATGCTCAGGCACTGACGGGGCAGTTGCAGCAACACATCAAAGCGGAGGTACTCGCTCCTTCCAGAAAAACTATTTCTGGATGCTGGTGGTAGCAGGCTAGATTATCTCAGGGCTGGTCGACTGCGTTCCCGGGCTCTGATTTACGCCTGTGGTATTCCCCACAGGAAGCAAGTTTTTCCCCATGGCACAGCCCTGGTCCTTCCGCCGGGGTTCACACGGGGTGACCCAACAGGACAGGGTTATTGCTGCAAGAAGCAGCCCTCCCATGCCGTGTCCCTCCCTGATTGTGGAGAGGAGCATCTGCTGCAGGTCCTGCCTCAACAGCACCACCGTAAAACCAAAACACTGCCCGATATCCACCGAAATGATGCTACAACAGCACAGAAACCATCCTGGGGACTCTCCCTCCCCTCAGCTGGCGAGTGGGGGGACATGGGGATGCTGGCCAGGGTACAGAGGGATGCTAGTTGGGGAGGGAGAGCATGCAGCACCAGGCATGGTGCTCAGAGGCAAAGTGAGAACCCCGAGGCAGGCAGCTGGAGGGAGAAGGTGCCTCCCGGGGCACATGTCTGCCAACAGCCACCCTGACACAAGGAAAGGTGTTGCTTGGATCCGACTTACTGAAACTCCCTCCGAGGGCAGTGTTGGCTAGGTCATATCTGATTAAATACAAATCAGCTAGAAACAGGATTAACAATAATAAAATAAGTGAGTCTGAGGAGGTTTTGAAAAGAACTGAGAAGCTGCTACAGCCCCATTTCTAAACTCTGACAACTTTTCTGAGCCAGCAACACAGACCTGTATAAGCCCCCGACACTCAACAGATGTCTCTGAGCAGAGCAGAGGCTTTCCAGGACCTTGTGCAGAGAGACGAGATGCAAACCACCAGGTTCCTTTTCATTCCCAGGCTCTCATTCCTAGCAGCTTAGCCAGTAAATGAAGCAAAAAGTCTCAATGCATTTTATCGTTACCTGGTTTAGTCCTGGCATCCCTGTGTCTCTTCCGAACGTGGAGTACGAGGCTCTTTCACTGCTCTTCCCTACAGTGGAGGAAAGAAAAGACAAGGTTTTGTGCAAGAGGGAAAGGGAGGTTTTGCGTGCACCCCCACACCCGTCCTCCCGAGGTGCGAAGCCCGCTCTCGTAACACAGCTTCCTCCTGCCTGTCTGCAGAGGTGACTGCCTCCCATAATAGCTTGTTGCTAAAACAGGAGCTCTTTTAAGTTCATGGACAGCAGGGCTCGGCTGGTCCATAAACAGCAAAACCCCAAAACTGCAGCAATGCAGGGAAGTGCTTGTGGCCATGCAAACTGGCAGTGTCAGACCAGAGCAAAAAAAATCCCTCCAGACATATTAAAAAAAGCCAGCCAAATTTGGCAGAGGCAGTGACAGAGCAAACTGAAAGCCAGGCATGAGTGACCAGACTCTGCGGGTGCTTTCCATACGATAGGAAATACAATTTCAGCGCATGCTGAGCAGCAGTGTGTGGAGCTGAGCTCCTGCTCCTTATAGCGCAGGAATTACCTTCTTCCCCTTTCCTGGTGGAGATTCAACTTTCCAAAAACCAGATCTAAAGAGCAGGCCATTCAACAGAAAAGCCTTTCCTTCCTTTCCAAGCCCCCTCCGTTAGGTCCCACCAGCCAGGCTCCTCCGGGACCACGGGGCTCGTCGCAGCCAGAGCATCCCTGCTGACCGGGATGCCGTGCAGGAGCAGCCCCGTGCGAGCCGAACCCACGTGCCCCAGCACTGCCAAGTGAACTTTAGCACCCAGCAACGGCTTTTATCAAACATGCTCAACCTCACCCTGCCCACATGCTGCTGAAAATAGTGTTTTCGGGGGGGGGGGGGGGGGGGAAAAAAAAAAAAAAAAAAAAGAAACCCAACACACATGGTGAAATGTTTCCATTCTGAAATGTCCTTGCAGTCTCTTCCCTGGTGGTCACCACCCCACAGCACACCGCAGTCTGTGCAAGCACCACCCGTGGGTGCCAGGGCAGTGGGACAGCCCCAGGGAAGGACCCCAGGCCAGGGAGAAAGGGAATAATTCTACACAGTGCCAGGGGCAGCCAGAAGCACAACAGTCTGCTTTGGGGTTCCCCCCCGCCTCCCCAAAGCAAAATTAGGCACTTTTCTAGAGGGGAACAGGCACTTCTTCATTAAAAAAAAAAAAAGCAGAATTTTTCCCTGCTGTCAATTACAGCTTATTAACAGTGCCACCAGGGAAAAGGAAGAGGAAAATGGGAGATGATGATCAAAAAGGCTTTGAACCCAGGGCAGGACGGTCCTGCCGGCAGCTGCCTCGTGCCAGCGCAGGGGACTCTGCCCATGATGTGGCCGGGAGGTGCTGGGCTCTGCCAGCCACCACCACCACCCCCCGGGCAAAAGTCCTTCCCCGAAAAGGGGCAATCGCATCCTGCCTCCGGTCTGGCTTAGTAAGCAAAATTGGGAGGGGGAGGACTTTGCCAATCTGCTTAACCTAAAGCCATCACCGAAGCCTGCTACGATGCAGGTTAACGCACCGCGGCGACGTTTGGGCTGGCAGGCAGCTCCACACCCAGTTAAGAAATTTTGGGGAGCAGACGAAGGGGGGCGGGGGGGGCAAATTTCCCCAAACCAGCCCCCCTGAAGCACAGGGGCAGACTGATGGGAAGAGAGAGGAGACTGCTCGGTTTTGCAACCTTAGCATGGGGGCCTTGAACTCAACCCAAAATTTCAGAGTGGGTTCCCCCGCTACAACCCCCAAACCCGAGACACCCCCCCAGCTTCCCGACGGTGCCGGGGGTCGCAGCGCGGCACGCCAGCATCCCACAGCCCCTCGCTTCCAGTGACAGCTGGACACACTGCGCGCCGCTGCCGTTTCGTTTCAGAGGCTTAAACGTTAAGTAAACAAAGGTCAAAATGTCAGAGGACGGATCTCCTAAATGACCTAATTTTTAAAAGAGCTTAGCAGCTCTATTTGCTGCAGCGCTGGCAACGTTACACAAATAACTCAACAGGTTGTGGCATCGGGTGGATTGCGATTACTCCTAAACCAGAGGAAAAACAGGGTAATGCCACACTAGTTTATCTGGTCAGCAACAGCCAGGCCTCCCATCTGATAATATATTGCTGCTTCCACACTTGGCTCGAGCGGCGAAGCACCGAGCCGAACGCCTCTGCTGTCACCAGATAACCTCGGAGGCTGAACCACAGGGCTCTTGGCACGTGCGGAGGAAGATGAAGGGCTGCAACCCAGTGCCAGCTCTGCACCGTATTGCTCCGAAACCCACTACCTTCACCTGAGGGTCTTTCATGCCTCGCTCGGTTCACATGGGACAGCAAGCGTGCTTGGTACCAACTATCTGCTGCACGCTTGGATCGGTGGGTGTCTTGATGGATAGGGGAAATTGGGAAAAGGAGGGCAGCCCCCTGGCCAGCCCCAGCCCCTTCGTCATCACATAAAAAGGGGAAAAAGCAGCAAAAACCTCAGCAGTAGAAATTTTGCATTTAGTTGTCTAGGAAAACAAGGCAGAAGGAAGAAAGGCAAACTCTTCTGGATTGGAATGTATCTAGCTTATTGAAATAAAAAAAAGTCCACAAGTTGGACAGGCAAAAGCTGAACTTGCCAGCAGAAGGTGCTGTTTCTGCTGCCAGGGAGATGCCAGCTGGCACAGGCAGCAAACTGAACTCGCCCAAGTCGCTCCTTCACAGGCCCAGCCCAGGAGCACCGACCAGAAAAGGTGGCGAAACCCCAGGACCACAGCAAGGACCAGGAGAGAGGCAGCTTTCAGCAGAAAACGCCAGAAATCCCTCCAAATGCCATCTCGCTCCCAACGGAATTACTGAAAAGCTGCAGATGGGTGTTAAGGGATCTCGGAGGGGGGGCGGGAAATAATCACAAGATACTGGGAATAAATCCCTTGAATGGGAAAGGGGTTTCCTTTGGAAATCCTATCTGTTGGATTTACCTCTGCAAATTTTAGCACGCAAAGGTGAAGCACGGCAGAGGGCACCTTGAACAAGGCATACCCAGAAACTGGCTGGGAGCATTTAGTATTTCCAGCTCTTTATGGCATTGCTTTGCTGCGAGTCCTGGCATCCCCCTCCTGCCTTTTCCACCCCCACCAGCTCCTTCCTCTGCCCGTGCTGCCTTCAACCCTGCTTAATAAGCAATTTCCCAACCTCTCTCCTCTCACCAGCATGTTCTCTCTTGCAGGATCCGGCTGTGCCAGGCTCAGACGAAGCCTCCCCCAGGCCTGCCTTCACCCAGGGCTTTTGCAGAGAAACCCCTGCGCACCATTTGCGCTCTCTCCTCCCAAAGGCAGATTTGCTCCCGGGCTTGGAGACAAGGTGGCAGAATAAAAACTCCTCTTTCCCGGGGTTGCCGCCAGCTCCGGCAGCGGCAGAGTTTGGCCTCGGTGCCTGGGACCGTGGCAGCATCTCACCTCCAACAAAGCAAACCACGCTTTTAAGTAAACTTGTGGTTTTGCCATTTCTCTCCCCAAGACAATCCCCACTCAACAAATAAGCCAAGAAAAGGCGATTCAATGCTGCCTACGGGTTTTGCCAGAGCCTGCCAGGAGGAAGGCAGGTGCTTTGCCAAGAAGCGGTGCCCCACACTCCTTGCCAGCCCGTGGGGACTTCACACCAGTGTCCCCGCATCACCTCATCCGCACACTCCGAAACGGAGCCCCGGTGCAGCCCCCGGCACCCACCGCCCTGGCCATGGCACAGCCACCCACCACGAGCCACCCCCCAGCCCCGTGCTGGTAATTCCATTAGAGTTATGGCCTGGGGAAAAAGGGGAGGAAAAACACAGCCAGGGATTAAAAGGGGTGAGAAAAAAAAAAATGTTAAAAAACCAGGAGCAGTGACAAACCCCATCCGTGGGCAGATTAAAACCATTGTCCAGGAAGAACCCAATCCACAACAGCTCACAATACACACAAGATTAGAAACACTCCTCTGAAAAGAAGCTAATTACTAGAAATAATTACTAGAAAGAAATCTGTTATGGCTTATCAGTTGTCCCGCTGTTTAAGCAATCCCCCCCGCCCCCGCCTGCCCCGCTGAAGATGAATGGTGAAAGAGTGGCAGATTTTGAAGATTGGCGATTTAAAACAAAAAGAAAAGCCCTCCTCACCCTCTGGGACGAGCCGGTTCGTCACTGCACTGTGTCCTGGCACTACCCCAGGCAGCCAGGTATGGTCCCCCATCACCTCTCCCTTCCTGAGGTTGGGATGCTCAGACCTCACCAGGACGTCACTCGTCCTCCGGGGAGCAGCACCAAGGGCTCAAAGCTTGAAAACTTGGAGGAGGGAGTGATGCATTGCTACTGCGCCCTGCTCATCGGGTTCAGCGACCCCCCGTCTGGCAGCCTGAGGTGATTTTTATTCAGAGCACTGACAGGATTTCCATTCAGGGACTGACTGATTATTTTTTTTTTAAATTTAGGTTATCCCATCCAGTGCAACACAGGCCAGAGCTCCCCACCCCATCAGTCCTGCAGACAGCTGTGGTTTTCCCCATCACTTTGCAGAGCTGAAGCTGTGGCAGAGAAAGAACCTGGGCTTTGGAAAGCATCCAATTGCAGATTGCCCTCGCACTGTCCCCTTCAAAAAGCGTATGAACGGCGTCACCCACAGCTCTCGGGGAGCTCTGAAGGCAGGGAAAGGCCAGCGCTGGGAGCAGTACCCGCAGGTCCCGCCGTCAGTGTGACCGCTCTCCTGCTCAAGGTGCCTCCCAAAGCCAAGCTCCCATCGTGCCAGATGCTGTATGTTCATCTAAAGAACGCCCATAAGCCCCCAATACCACATCTGTGTGGCCCAGCTGAATAGAAATCAGTACTTTTCCTTTCAAAGCGTGCTATGTGAATTCAAACCGGTTTTGGACTAGGCGTGCACCCTGTGATAATCCCGAGTGGGTTGGACTGGGGCTGCCCGCGGATGAGCAGGCAGGCAACCATGCCACCAGTGCCGGTACCTCCCGCTGCCAGGACTGCTGCCTGCTTGCAGGCACGCTGTCCTTCTGGGATTAAATCTGTCCGGCGCTTCGCAACAGAGCTCTGTGCTCCCCCAGTTCCTCCCCAGGAGCTGAGCAGCCCCCTCCACACCACACTTGGGAGGGGGACCCTGAGCAGGGGATGAAGGCACAGGCTGGGGTGATGGCACAAGGGACCTGCCTGGACAGGCAAGCAGGAATAAGAGGCAGGGATGCAGTCCCGCAGGGGTTTTGGGGATGTGCTGGCAGTGCCCTGCTCCCCTCAAACTCAGAGCCACTTTCCTTCTCTCCTGGGCCGTGCAAATCCCTCCAGCCCTGCCCTCCTCATGGATTTTGCTACCCTGGCACTGCTTGCAATTTTCCGCGCCCCTAGCTAAATACACCTAAAACCAATGCTCTGAGCTGCTTCCGTGCACGATCACCGCTGCTCACAAGCCAGACCCACCCTCCAGCCAGAGCTTCCCTGGCCGGCCCTGCAAATCCAGCTCCCGGCACAGGGACATGCCAGGAAGAAATTTGGATGAACAAGCTTGTACATTCCACTGCTTCCTTATCCAAACAGCCACTACACCCTGCAGTTCCCAAATCTCTCTCTTCGCACCCCTGCTCATGTCAGATCAGTTTGTGAGTGGCAAAATGGCTCACGCGGGTAGGCGAGCACCCAGCTGCACCCCCGCTCCTCCTCGTGCACACCATGGCCCCAAAACACCATCAGCCTTCAGGGGCCGGTGAAATCTCCACCCTCAAAAGGACATGACCACTCGGGCTGGCAGGAGTTCCCCAGCCCACCAAAGACTGGTGAGAGCGGAGCCTCCTTTCCATTTGCCAGATGCATGTGGAAAATAGAGCCAAAAAAAAAAATCACAGTTTAGCTCCATTTCTCCAAGTGCTGCCTGGCCAGCAGTGTCCCTTCGCTGCAGGAAGGGTGCTCGCTGTCCCTAATGCACATCATTAGAGGATGGCTGGCTGCAGCCTGCCTCTGGGACACTGCACTGACTCATGAAACACAAAAGCCGGAGGGCATGGGTTCCCGGAGGAGGCCAGCACCCCAACCGAGTGGCATCTGGCAGAGACCAGTGCTCAGAGTCCACCCCAATGGGGGAAACCGACGTGCACGTTTTCTTTATGAAAGCTCAGTCTCCCTTTCTAGCTGGCCATGCCCATCACTTCCAACACAGATCATTTTCCCCCTGAAATGTTTCTTCCAGCAGTTTCTGATCTTCCTTGAAGAAATAGAGGTCAAGTGGGAAAGAGATAAAAATTCTGATTTTGGGGAAGGGCTTAGATGATGGTCTCACGCACCTTTTGTCCACCCAGTACCACCAGACATGTCTATCCTAACCTGCACCTTACATCTCCTCACATTTCAAATGACACCGGTTCCACTCAGTTGGCCCATTAGCGTGAGCTTGCCCAGCCTGCTGCCCCCCATGGGGGACCTTGCTGGAAACCAGAGACTGGCAACTGAAGTGACACATTTCCAAAACTCACCTTTCCCTCCCACTTTGCCACTGCTTTTACATTACTGTATGCAAAACCTTTTTTTTTTTCTTTTCTCCGTTCTCTCCCCTTCCAATTATCATTTTGCTACTTGAAACGTTTTCAGAAGCAGCTCGGTAAAGAGGAAGAGAAAATCCCACTTGTGGTCTTCCTCCAGGTCCATCCCTCTCAGCACACGAGCACAGAAGCAAAGCAAAATTTATTTATATCTTTTGGAACCTGCTCCAGGAATTGATGTTTTCTACTTTAACCACATTCAATTTTAGGAACAAAAGCAACTTTGAAATGTGAGGAGTGCCCTGCCCGTCCTGGCTGCTCTCTCCCAGCCTCCCCAGCTCCTGTTTTGGTGGTGGAGCTCCTGGTGCTGCCCTCGACCGCCCAGGCCAGCGGCTGAGACCTTGAGCCAGCGCAGGGAGATGCAGCCCCGGCAGGCACCCGAGCCTCGGGCACGGTGCGCGGCCGCCGTCCTGCTGGCTGTGAGGCTGCAGCTCGCCCTCCGCTGCGGAGACAAGCCAGTGGAAATCACCCGCCGGGGCAGCAGAAGCTCCAGCTCCACGTGCTGGGGACCGGTTGGGCTCACAGCCTTGCTGGGGAGTGCCGTGGCGCTTGCCAAAGACTGGGAGCCCTGTCTTTGAGAGGAAGCCAAACGCGTCTTCCCTGCACACATCAAAGGGGAAACCTCTGTGTTCCTCCCCGGGCAGCTCCTTCTTGGCTGGAAACTCTCAAGGCTGCCTTGGCCCCAGGTGTGGGACGGGTTGGGATGGGTCCCCCCCACGCACACCCCCAAGAAACCCTGCTGAACTGCATCAAGGCTGCCCTGTCTTATTAAGAAACATCTCTTCTGCTTTGCTTACATCCTCCTGGGGCAGAAAATGAGAAGGAATAACCGCCCTTGCAGAGGGACAGGAGGGAGCTGCTCGGAAACACTCTTCCACGCCTGCGCAGGACCCCCAAGGGGCAATTAAACATCGCCCCCCCAACAGCAAGAGGTGTGAAAGGGGGGAGCAGAGCTGAGAGCGAGCCCCCCCCACCCCAGACACGAGCCAGGAGGAGCAAACGTGTGGTTGCTCACTTCCCAGCATGACCTCGCTCCTCTCTTCCCCTTTCCGACCAGCTCCGCAGGAGGAACCTCCTATCATGGTGGGGATTTTCTGTTTCAAACACAATTCCCTCTTCTAACCTCACCCTTCAAACCACGAGCAAACACAGCTAGCTGCGGGGCCCTGCCCCGACACCGCTCCTTCCACACTCGCTGCAGGGTTTTAACCACCACCGCGTGGGCAAAGGTGGGGAGGACTAACCCCAATTCCTGACCTAATGTCATTAGAGCTCTCTAAGCCCTTCAGGATGGATATTTTCTGCTCTTAATCTCTCCTCCCACCCCTGAGCTGGGAGAGGTAACTAGGTAAATTGTCACAAGCATCCGGTCACGCACGATCACCGTCTCTGGCACAGCAGGTCCCCATAAGCTCCTCATGCTGCCCAGTTGCAGCAGGGAACGACGGAGGAGCCGGACAGGGCTGCCGGAGCCTTGGAGGACACAAGAGGAGACCCTCCAAACCCCACTGCAGCGAGGGGGAGCACCTCCAGCTCTCTGCAGAGATTGCACCGCCCTGGGGCTGCGAGGCTGGAAAGCAAAGCAGCCACGAGCCTGTTGCGAGACCTTAATGATGAGCTGCGTCTTTTCTCCCCCTCTCTCCTGGTGCTTTTCCACCCTTGATTACCAGCTCCCAAGAGCAAACTCAGTTCATCCCGTGCCAGCATGGCAGGCATCAATCTCCACTTTTGCCTCTAGGTGCTACTGTAAAGCAGGGAGAAATAATCACGTGCATAAAATACGCCGGCTGTCACGCATGTCAGGCACTGATGAGACCCTCTGGATGGCAGCTCCTTTAACCACTTCTTTGAGAACGCCTTCTGGAGCGGGTCCAACATGGGGAACAGCAACACCGGCCAGTGCAAACACTCCCACCACCACACGCCATTGTGCGTTAAGATTTCCCCTGCTTTGACCACACACCCGCCAGGCAGCTGAAAGGCACCTACCCACTAGTCCAGCTCCCAGGAATGGTGATGAAGATATGCTGTTGTGAGACGGCAGGTCCCTGTGC
The DNA here is from genome assembly GCF_000737465.1 of Haliaeetus leucocephalus. Lineage (NCBI taxonomy): Eukaryota > Metazoa > Chordata > Aves > Accipitriformes > Accipitridae > Haliaeetus > Haliaeetus leucocephalus. The sequence continues at coordinate 134,460 of NW_010972651.1, forward strand.
TCGCCGTAGTGGGGGCCTTCGCCATAGCTCTGCTGAAGCAACACAGGAGAGTTACTGTCGGGCGCATGGGGATGACGAGCCAAATGCCAAAACACAAGGCTGTCGGAGCTCAGTCTCTCCCATAGCAGAAAGGGTCAAAGTCAAAGGCTTGTCGTAAAAAGGGCGCAGAAATGATCTTATCCTCACAGCAAGGGAGAGCAAGGCAGTGCAGCCACAAGGCTGTGGCATTAGGAGGGGATATGGCACCAAAGCAGGGACATATGGGGGGTCTGCCTCACGCTGGCAGCTCTCAGGCAGTTTCTGCCTTCACCCAGCAGCTCAGCACCCACCAGGTGAGAGCCAGGCAGCCCCCTCCCCGAGCCGGGCGAGGAGAAAGCCTATAAAAATGAGAAATGATACCACAGCGCCTGCTCCGCCACTGACCTAAGGGAAGGGAAAGGTGCCATTGCAAAAATGAATCACACAAACCCATTAAAACATGAGCATCTGTCAAAATAACACCATTTCAATTAAGTTAATGTCTTTTCTCTCTTCCCCTCCTCAGGCCCGAGTTACACGCTGTTGCAGCCTCTACTCCTTCCCTGCAAAACTCTTCCCATGCTCTCCATCACCATCAAGGGTGCCTCAGTTGGCCAATGTGGTAAATTCCCCCCAAAGCGAGCCCCAGTCGGCCCCTTGGGCTCCCAAAGCTGTGCGTGGTGGGCGCTCATCAAGCTTTGCCGAAGGCACAGCCCATCAGGTGAGATCCCTCCACCCACTTGGCTGTGACCCCATTTGGGGACCTCTCCCACCCGGCAGCCAGAAGCCCCCTTTGTCCCCCTGCCAAAGCTGAGTGCAGGGAGGGGAGAGGTGTGAGCAGCCGTGGGGAGCCCACATGGGGTGCAGGAGTTTTTTGGAGGAGAATCCCTTCTCCAGAGGGACCTGAGGGAAGCAAAGCCTGGGGAGATGGGGACAGGGAGGCCCCTCTCCCCTGCTGCTGCTCTCACAGGGTTAACAGAACCAATGTCCAAAATGGGGCAAGAAAAGCTGTTCTGGGGTTAGACCCAACCTGGGCACAAACGCAGGCGCTGCAAAGCCATGGTAAAACCCCCGTTTATTTTGGTTGGAGTTCAGTGTTTGTGCTTCATCCTTACCCTTCCTTGGTCAAATGTGGAGCTGTTTTGATCTCCTGTTCCCCAGGAACCTGATCCCGGTCTTTCATCCAAACCTACCGAAAAACAGGAAGAACAAAGGTTACTCTTGCTTTATCAGCAAAGCCTCAAAGGTGTTCTCGCAAAATTAACTCTTCCTTCTACAAACAAAACAATATTTTCATTAATAAACCACTTCCACTTGGCGTGACTGATCCTCCCCTCTCCCTCTTCACCTTCCCACTCCAGCTGGGAGTTTATTCCACAAACTTCAAAGCAAATCCCACCACAGCCTGGAAACGCTTCAAAACACGGGACAGTGGGAAGAGGAGAAACAAGTATTTTAACCCGCTTTATTCCAGAGAGCAATCGTGAACCTCTTCTCCCCAGAGATCGATGGTGAAGAGGACAATGAATTAAAAACTCATTGCACCCATCCTGATGCTCCAGTGGGACCCGATTTTTGTCCATGGTGCTGCCAGATCACGGACCAAACTCTGTTCTTCATTGCACCCGAGCAGATTAAAAGACCGCCCGGACCTGAAAGAGCCTCGGATGGGAATTGCTGGGGGTACAACGCTACCTGTGGCTTGGTTACACTTGTTCAAGGGCATTTGTTATTTAAGCCCCTTCATGCTCCCGCAGAGGAAGGTGCGGTGTCAACACAGGGCCGATCAGAGCACGCTCCCATCCATCTCATTTGTAGCCCTCGCAAGCGTATCCTTGGCAAAGGGGATCTGACCCAAAACGGCAAGGGACTGAACAGGAGGGTTTTGCAACGTGCCCGCACACAGACTGCGGTAGGAAATCGTCTCCTTTCATCGTCTGCCAGGTCCACCCAGGCTGTGCCTCTTGGGCTACCAGCACACAAGGCACCTAGGGAAGATGGCAAACGCGCACCAGGACAAAAAAAAGCCCCGGCAGTCGCATCAGCAAAGCTCTCGCAGTTCAAACTGGCACCAGACTGCACGGAAGAAACCTCTTCTGGCAGCCGAGCCTTGACTCGACTCGGCAGCAGGATTTCTAACTGTGCTGGTCCATCTCTTCTGCTCCGGTGGGTGACCGGGGGTCGGCGAGTGGCAGTCGGCTTCTCCCCAATCAAAGGCTCATGGGGGTAAAGCCGGGGATTTGAGAGGGGGCCGGGTAGGGTGAGGGCACCGTCCTGCCCTGCGGCCAGGCTTTGGAGATGCTACACAGATACCGTGAGCTCAGCCAGGGCGGACAGGCAGAAATCCCAGATCTGCGGGAGGCTGAGCAGTGCGGATGGCGCTGGCCAGAGCCATCTTTCTGCCTCGTCCCATGGAAACCCCAACCCCACTGCGGGGGACATATGGCCACACTTGCCACAGGGAGGCACGAGAAACCTCTCGCAGCGGCTCCCGGCAGCATCCAGCATCACCCTGTGCCACCTCCAGCGCCAGGGGCCCTGGGGGCTCTCTGGGGACCCCCTCCACGCTGGCTCTTCCAACGATAGCGAAGCGCCAACAGCCGAGGTGCCGGCAGGGCCTTACGGGAGATTTTCTTTGACGAGCAGAGACCCGCTCACAGCGGTGGTAACAGCGGCGGCACAGGACGGTGGCAGGGACAGGGGTGCGTGCGGGAGCAAGGACATGGAGGGGGGCAGGGTTGCAGGGCGCACTCCAATTTCGTTTTAGCAAAGCTGATTATTATGGCAAACACGCCGTGTATTTGTCTCCTCCGCTCCCCTTACTGTTCATTTAACCAGAAACTTCTTTCAAATTACATCCTTCTATTTCTGTGCCTTTGTGTTAATCATTTCCCCAGAGAATTGGTGTTTAATTGCTGTCTAATTTGCATAATTATGCATATTAATCTCTACACCTAATGAATATTCATAATTCTCATTTAGATTTTGTTTTCTAATCAAAAATTTCCAATGTGATTACTGTGCAGAGCAGGGATAAGCCTCTAATAATACCTTGGATACTAGGGAGAATTACTGCCAATTCTCCCACCTCCTACTTCCTAGAATAAACTTTTGCTTTGCTAATGTGTTTTTCTAAAGCAATTCATCTGCATACCCTGCAAACACCAACGGAGATCAGGAGGCAGAAATGCTCCTTCTATTCATTTTGCTTTCATGGGTATTTTTAAAGTTCCCCAACGGTCAGGGCAAAGACACGAGCAGGAACCGCAGCCTCAGACATCCTTGGCAAACTTGGCCCTTTGCGCTGGAAGGACGAGGACTGCGGCACCGACCACGCTTTGGCTGCGGCCGGCGTTCCCACAAGGTGCCTCAGGAGCCCCGGAGCCCGAGGCACGGGGGTCCCGGTCCCCACGCCCACCCCCGCACTGCACAGGGCGAGCGTTTGAGGGTCCTGGATCACCCTGCCCTCCCGCAGGGCCACCCAGTCCTGTCTCTATCCCACCCGATGGCAGAGGAGCATCCCCAGGCCAGGATGCGCTGGGAGAGGATGCTCAGTGGGGCACGCTGAGGGGAGGGAGTCTGGAAGGAGTTCGGGTGCTTGGAAGCCCAGGATTAATTTTTTGCCAAAATTTCTGAAAAAACTCAAAGAATCACTGCCAACCCTTTCCAAGGAAGGAGAGAAGAGGAGACGGCGGGTGGTACAGGTGACAAAAGCTGAGGCCAAGAGGCTCAAACGTTCCCTAGACATGGAGCTCTGCACAAGCTACTTCCACGCTGCCGTGCCACCGGCGTGCCCCGAAGAGGGGTCAAAACCGCACCGGGTGCTCCGACGGCACTCGTGCACCGCAGCAGGTTGCGGAGGATAAGCCGCTCTCCCAGAGTGTGTGTAAGTCCCGGGCACCCCTCCTTCCCCCTCGCTGCTCTCAGGGAGATGCGGAGCTGGGGGCAAGTAGCCCCCCCCCCCCCCCCCCCTCCACCCCGCCCAGGGGGGACCAGGGGGGAAACCCTGACCTCTTCCCATCAGCTCTGCAACACGCAACCAAGCTGCAGGCACAGCAGTGGCCAGATCCCGCAACAGCAAATCAGCCTCCGGGGAAACCCAAAAGGCCTTTTTTTCCCTTCAGGCGCCGGTGTTCACATGGTTGTGCGGCTGCCAAGGTGAAGCGAGGTTATCGCCCTCCCACCCGCGCGGCAAAAAGAGCGGTCCATGGCTCTGGAAGCGGCCCCAAAGGCTCAGCCGCCTCCGAACGTGCCTGTGCCAGCACACTGCTGCGGGGCCAGCCTGCTGTCCAATGCCTGCTGGAAAAAAAGGTCTCACGCCTTCCCCGAGCTGCAGCCACAGGCATGAAAGATGCCGGCAAAAATCTCCCATTTTCAACCCGCAGGTGTTTTAAGAATTCAGGGATTTCTGGGACAAAGCCAGGAAAAAACAGACTGCCCACTCTGGACTTCTGGCATCTGTCCTACGTTCAGTGCCAACCTGCTCTTCCCTCCCTTCGTATCCAAGTAAGGATCTAAAATTTGGCAGCAAATGCCCTCTGCCAACCCTGCAAAACCCCGAAGTTTGGCCAAAGGCAGGCACTTCTGGAAAAGCCCCCATCAGCAGGGTTTTGCTCCGCTCACACCGTAAAATCCCCGAAGACGGTGCCACCACCAAACGCGGTCCCGCTTTCCCCAGCCTGCGGCACTCACCGGCGGTGCCCTCGAGCCCAACCTGCCCGCGGGCACTGCCTGGCACGGAGCAGCCAGACTTGACCCAAATGGAGGGAGAGGAAGGAGCAGAAGATGGGGAAGCCTGGGGCGAGGAGGACACGGCTCAGGCAGCCCCACAGCGGCATCCCCGGGGCTCTCCCCCCAAGTGCTCGCCCAAGGGCACCCAAGCATCCCACCCGGACCCTTTTGTCCCAGCAGCTCACGTGCTGCTGGGCTCCCCCGGGTGGGACAGAGATCCCGCAGGCATCTCCCTCGCCCCCCAACTCTGCCTCACCCCTGGGAACAGATTTCCAGCATTAAAGCACGCACAGTCCTGGGCAAAAAAAAAAAAAAAATCATAAATCCAAGTCACCGACAGAGATCGTGTCAAAATTCATGTGGCACGGAGCTGAATTACATTTGCACAAGCGAACTTAATTCTGGCATATCCTAGCTTTTGAGTGCTTGGCTTTGCAACATTTACAAGGCTCCTCCAGCGCAGGGCGTGTGTGCAGTTTCAGAGACGCCCACGTGTGCACGCAGCTGCCGGGAGCCAACTTTACTTTAAAATAAACCCATTTTCCAACTAACCAAGTTAAGGCACACTTTCCAATTCAGAAAAGACAAAAATAGGAACTACCTCCTCTCTCCATTAATACAGTTATTAAAAAGCATACAGATTAATTGTGCATTTTAATAACCCTGATCATGAATATTCATAACACATTTCTTGCTCATGTTCTAATTAAAACATACTAATAGAATAAGATGTAGCTGTCAGACAGTAATTTTTTTTTCCCCCTTACGATTTTTGTGCTGCAGCTAAGAAGAGCTGATAGACAAGAACCATCCTAAGCTCTCAGCATGGATAAAAATAATTTGTCCGCACTTAGTCTCAGCAAAAAAGCTCTTCGCCAAGTAACAAGCCATACTAAAAGGCTACACACAAGTGACCGGTGACACAGGGCAGCGGGAGCTGTTCCCCACCCAGGAGGAATGAAACCACTTTAAACACACAACTCTTAAACAAGCAAAGGTGCTAAGGAGGGTGTAGGGTTTTCTGCCCCATCCCCACATCGCAGCAGCCACTTACGGTCCCTTCTGCTCAGTTCCCGGTCTGTGGCTTCCAGCCCCCATCCACAGGGTCCCCGGAGCTGAAAATGCCGCACCAAGAGATGCTGCTCTGGTTTCAATAACCTGAGCCCCGAAAGCTACCTGGGCGTACGTGCTGGCCCTCAAGCCAGCCGTGAGCCCCGAGGTGTTTTGTAACTCCAAAAGTCCCGATCGGAGCACAGCGCTGGGACACGGCTTGGGAAGGGAGCGTGGCTTCGGTGCCAGCCCCTGCTCTGCCCACCGGGAGACAGCCAAGAAGGACTCCCCGACATATGGCCTTCGCACTCAGGCCAAGGTCTTTCAAAACAACCTCAATCCCTAATGATTCCTTTGCGAGCAAAGCTCAAGGGGCGGGCAGCCATCCCTCGGGACCCGAAGGACACGCAGGGACGCAAAGAAGGACATTTTGCTCCGACCCCGTTTGTGCAGCAAGATCCAGAGTTTTTTTGCTCTTAAACCCTGCACCAAGGGATACCTGGAGGAGAACATGCACTGCTGCAAAGCTTTGGTCCGGCAGGCTCAAACGACTTGAAGGTGCCTAGTTTTCAGCGTCAGGAGGAGGGTGCAGCAAGGGGACTGTCACAACAGCCCCACGGGTGACACTGGGGGACACTGCTGGGAACGCTGCGCTGCTCGAGCTGTGGCTGAACGCTTCCCTCCCCCAGGCCACCCCTGCCTCCGCAATCTGCCAGCATCAAAGCACCCTCCCTAATCTGATTCCCATCAAAATGACTATGCTAGGCTTTTTTTTTTTTTTTTTTTTTTAAATCTATTAAAAATATTTAGGCCAAGCCCTTCATGTGGCTGGACAAGGTTCAGGAGCAGCCGCAGCTGCTGTGAAGACGGCAGCTTCCATCTTCAAGGGTCTACCGACCACAAGGTGCCTGCAGCAAGGCTTTGAAAGCCGGGCGGCAAATTCAGCTCTGCAGCCACGGCACTACCCACGGGCCAGAGCAGGACAGGGACGTGGTGGCAGCTGGGAAAAAAAAAAAACAAACCCGCAGCCAGCAGCCCACCATGCTTATGTTATGAATACACTTAACCTCTGCTAGCCCCAAGCCACCCCGGGAGAAGTGCAAGGGACACCCGCTCCCCGCCTGCCTCCGTCGGAGGTGGGACGGCGTGAGCCGCCACGGATAGAGACACCGGTGCCACCGTAATTTGATTTGAAACAGAGGTGACAGAAGGCTGCTTGATAAACACTTCCAAATTAAGCGGCTTTGTGTCCTAATCGCTCTGGCGATCAGCCTCACAGCAAAATCTCTGCTAAAAGGGATTTGAAATCAATAAAATTAGTCGACTAGTAATTAGCTGTAGTCCCAGTCAAACTAGCAAAGTTGTGTTTCCCGGCGAGAGTTGGCTCTCTGGACCCGCACACCACCGGCATCTCAGCACCCAGGCATCCCCCTGGAAAGGCTCCTGGGTGCAGGCAGAGCCCCTGCAAGGGGAAAACCAGGCACTGGGAGCGGCCGCCGGCTTTGCCTGTTTATTTACCAGCCCCGTCCACCCCCGGAATAGGAAAAAACAGCTGTGAATGGAAGGCAGCCGGTAGCTGTTTACAGGACGTCGATTGTGGATGGGACTATACAATTTGTTCACTTCCTTTTCCCGGCGCACGACAAAACAATTTAAAAAAAAAAAAAAAAAAGGCAAAAAAATCCCCCAAAAGCAAGCAGTGCCGAACACCTGGAGGGCAGCACAGGGTCCCCAGCAACGCACCCTGGAGGCTCCTGCTCACGGGGCATATCGGGAGTTCTCTTCCCAGGTACGGGAGCTCCATTTCATCCCCTCCACTGCCTCAAAATTTGAGGTTGGACCAAAGCTGGCTGGCCGAGACGGCAAGGCTCAGCTTTTCTGCTGCCTGGGGAGAAAGAAAGTATTCTGGTGGATCTTGCTTGAGAGTGGGCGGTTTCGTGCCTTGACCTCGCAGCCCGTGCTGCGCTGCTGGTAGCCGTAGCCTGGCCGGTCCTGGTGGAGGGATGCAGCGTGGCGGGACGCAGGATGGGACGGCTCGAGCGAAGACAGCCGCTTGCCGGGATGTGCTCCCCCAAGCCCACGATTTGAGGGGCATGGGGGTGACCCCTGAGGATCAGCACCGCTGGGTAACCGCCCCGCAGACGGCGAGATGCCAGCCCTGACCCGAGGGACCCAAAGCTACCACATCATGCCCCAAGAAGGGGACGGAGCCACGCTGCCCAAGAAGCTCACAGCTCCCCAGGACCCAGCTCGGTCCCATCCCCTGCCCCTCCGTGCTGCCGCTTCCCAACCCATCCAGGAGGAGCAAGCGGGCCAGGCGGCACAAGCGGATGCTCTGGACCACGACAGCCTGGTGAAGCGGAGGAGAGCGATGCCGAAGGGGAGACGCATACAACCGCACCGACACATTAAACAAACAGGTCACCTCGGAGCCCGCTAACACAGATCCCTACAAGATTTATGGGGCAGACTCTGCCCATTTGTCTTTGTGATGATGAATGTACTGAGAATTCAAAGCCAAGACACGCACATCCACCCCTCATGGGCTCCCGCGCCCCTGTCCCCAGGGAAGCGCCCGCTGCTGCCTCCCCCCTCCCCAAATGCACACTCAGGGATAATTTTTGACTTAAAAAAAGCTGATGCCACCACTTCGGTGATCATTAATTCCTCCGCTTAGCATCTGCTCTGGCATCTCCTGCACCGTATTCTGGTTCAGCAGTTTCTGCACAGTCCACAGTTGGAGCTGGGTTTTAGGAAATGTTTGGGGCTGGGGAAAGATGGGATCGGTACCAGGCAGAGTGGGGAAAAATGATCCATTCTCCATTGGCTTTGGATGAGGGATGAGTATGGAGTGAAATTAAATCTACAGCCAACAGCAAAAAAAAGCCAGAAAGAGAGGAAAAAGAGCCAAGTAAATACTTTAGTTACTCTCGGTCTTTTGGAAGATGATCCACATGGCATTTCAAAACGAAGCTGCATTCACAGCTTCTGCTGTGGGTCAGGACACTGCTTCACTCGAATGTCACAGCCCACGGGCGGGCGGCTGCAACTGCTCTGAAAGGACAGGACAGGCTCCAAGGCAGCCCCCCCCGGGCTGGTTTCGGGGGTGCTGGCTGACATCCCACAAATGCCCCAGAAGAGAAAAATAAGTGTACAGAACAGTGCCCAGTACAGGGGTGAGGAAGGTTTGTGGGGAAAAAAACCAAAACAAAACAAAACCAACAAGCAAACCCAACAAGCAAATTCAAACACCTTTCACTTTAGAAACAAGTGTTATTTGCAGACCCTACAGGAAGGTCTCCACTGCGTTTCAGGAGGCTTTTTGGTAACCAAGATGAGAGTTTGCCTGCTTAAAGTCATAATTAAGGAAATAAATTACCTGGACCAGCCCAAACCTCATCGAGGCCTTGCAAAACCACTGCACACAGTGCCGGTGGTGGCACAACGCTGCACCATGGCACAGCCACCACCACCGGTGTCCGCAGTGCAGCCGAGGACCGGACCAGAGTGCCATGGTTCATGCCAGTGGCAAATTGCTGGGCTACCCTCTTCCTGGAGAATCGGCCAAACTGGACAGGATTTATTAAACTAACAAAAAGACAGTGAGACCAAGCGAAGTCAGCAAGGCCATCGGGCCTCCCAAGTGCCGGGAAGAAGCCCGCTCCCTCCAGCAGAAAGGCAGAGAGAACAGAGACTGTCCTACCTCCCAGCCCCTAGGAAAGCCAGCAAGATGCCACAGGGAGAAAGAAAACAAATCTGTGACGACAACCAGAGGGAAGAAAATAAACTTTAAAGCTCAAAACACTTCCCCCAGCTGTAAAAACAAAGACACAGCAATGACCAAACAAGAGCACAAAGGAGCAGCATGAAAAGGGGACGGAGGATAACACAGGGCTCGACCAGTCAGTGCTTTCAAAAGGTCAGCAGCCTGCGGGGCAAACCCACCGTGTCCCTTGTCCCCAGCCTCTCCGGGACGAACCTACCCATGTCCCTCGTCCCCAGCCTCCATCCAAGCCCAAGAGCCCATCCACTCTCTGCAAGAAGCAGGATGTCAAGGAGAGTCTAAGGGACAAAGGTGCAGGGAAACGGACCAAGAATAACATTGGTTTGAGTCAGACCGACAACAGGTGTCAGAGAATTCGCTTTTTCTTTGCTAGCACCTCGGATCAACGCGTATTTCGGAGGAGCAGCTCTGCTACCCTCCTTGCAGATGGAAACAGAGACCCAGCGTGAGGCAACAGCGGGAACCCCATTGCCACCGGCCAGATAGCCCCGTGGTCCCACTGCACGGTGACATGGCAAAGCAGGGCTGCAGGGACCGCGGAGGGTGGGAGAAACACGAGGGGCTGCCCCGAGCCCTGGGAATGAGCCCACGCCTGAAGATAAGCCACCCGCAGCTGCTGGTAGCAGCCTGTGATAAAACCAACCCTGCAGAAGAGCAAGGAGCTATCTCAGACCTGTCCCCACGGGACACCCCTTCCCAGGAGTGTGCCACGAAGCACCTCAGCCCTCTCCAAACTGCTTTTCACCAGGAGGCTGGGGAACACACTCACGCATCGCAAGCGGGCGCCGACTCACGGCTGCTAAATCTCAGCGCGGAGAAACGCAGCGCTGGACACCAGCAGTGCCACTCCGTCACCTCTCCAGCAGTCCTTCAACCCAAGCTTACCGCACGCTCCCAACACGCTGCTCCTCGCTATTTCCAGGCATGCGATTTGAAAATGTTTAATTCTATTAACTAAATATTAAAACCCTCGGAGCTACGAGGGGTTACATCCTTGACCCTAGCACCAGATTCATGCCCCCAGCTTGAAGCCCATACGTGTGTCTATAGGACCTCTGAGGGCTCCTGGGAACTGCAATCCTGCAAGCAAACTGAAACACGAAGACAGTCCTGTAGAGAACTTTTACTCATGTTCTGCATCACATGCATTCAACAACATCAACTTGTTTGCTACCACAAAACAATTTAAATTCAGTAGATACAGGCTTATTCACAAAGCAAGGGGTTATATTCCATTAAACAGAAAGCTTTGGGGAGAAGAGCGAGAGTAAATCCACATCCTGTTTTTTCCAGCTCATTTATTTTACCACAAAGTTGCACACTCATGAAAGATGCAGACACTCGACACTAACGCACGTATTGTTGTCGAAAGAAAGAATTCATTTTGCTGAGCGTGCACAGCAGCCCAATGCCAGCGCGGAATGAAATACGACGGCTGCGGGTCCCCCGAGACGCTACGTATTGACCTTTCGTATTTCGCAGGCAATTGTGTATTTTGCACATACACACAGATGCACAGAATAGGCACATACACCCCCACTACTTTACTTAGAAGCACACACCTCTTGTTTCCGCTCTGATTTGCATCTTTCCAAGTATTGTTTAATTTGCAATGTAAAATATAATTACAGTATCAGAGATGCAACCAGAATACTGTCCTTTTGCTGGGGAATAGAAATCTTTTCCCCCTTGGTTTCCATTACTCACCAAGCAAGAAAACAGGGGACAAAAGCCTGTTTGCTTATACCTGACCAAAAAAAAACCCCTGAAAGTTTGCAAGAGAGACATTTCAGATCAAACAAAAAGGCTTTCCTTGGCAGCTTCCCTGGGCCACATCCAGAGAGCGGTGCCAGCCGTGCGTACGTGAGCCCTCCCAGCCCACCACCGCTGTCACGCTCCAAAGCCAGCAGGTAAGGAGGCCAAAGGCAGTTAAAAATTAGACAAACTAAAGACCGTTTCCAAATAATGTGGAAATTACGGGGGGAAATGGCCAAATACACGCACACACAATCGCAGTGGCCTTGGTAGTCTATTTGTAAGTCTTCTCTTACGGGGAGAGGGATGGTGGTTAATGACTTGTATGCTCTATTGCTAATGACCCAGCACTTACCCTGCAAACTTCCTTGGAGCAAGAGGAAAAAACAGATCCCAAAGGGGAGAGGAAGGCTAAAGCAAACGCACATCCAGGAGTGTTTATTCTAACCCAAAACGCAGGGGCTGCAATCCTGCCGGGTGCTAGCCAGCCCAGCGACCTCCGGCTCTGCCAGTAGAGAAGGATGCCCCGGACCGCACAGGATGCGGCCACGGGGCTGGCTAGGATAGCTAACGTGTTTCGCCGAGACGATGATTCAGCCCACAGGAAGGATCATCTAAGAAGAATTGTTCGACACAATGAGAAAAACTTTCCCAAACAAAGTGTTCTCAACACCACCTGCCTGCCTCCCTCCGCGGGGCTGGGGCAAGCCCTCAGCTCCAGCTTTTGTTTGCAAATAACTTCGAGACTACGGTCACCACAACAAAGGTTCGTCTTTTTGCCTCCTCCTTTCCCGAGGCGAGCATCGCCGAGTGCGCGGCAGGCTCACGGCCGCCATCCCGTCCCTCGAGAGGAAGCTGGTGGGCAACACAGAAGCCACCAACACCTGTCTGATGCCGAAACCCCCAGCAAGGCCCAGTTACAGCGCTGCAACTGGAGGACTGCAAACTTCAGTAGCTGAATATGTCCCGAATATACAAGCCAGGCTTACTAAGGCATCCCTTAAGCAAAACCAGTAGTATACAAGGTGCAGAGTTTTGGGGATAACTGCATGTACAGCCATGGAGTTTTCCCTCCCAGGCACCAGTTCTTACAGAATTTGGTCAACATGACACAGCATGGTGAGATATTTACCTTAAGAACAGTTTAAGGACAGATGTGACCTATTTAGAGCTCTGCCAAATATTTCTGCAATTGAATATACCATCAATTATTTAAATTGCATTAAAAAGGGCTGTATTCGATCTACTTGCTACTAAGAAGCACCATTTCCAAGAATCATGACTCTTTTTTTTTCCTCTTTAAATATAAACACTTCAAGATGTTCACTTGTCCCTTCCCCTGCGAAGAATGCACATCTTTGCACAACCATACTCCATGCCCCAAATTTCCCTTGTATCCCTAAAGCCAAAAGGACAAGTCACAGGAAGAGCTTACCTGAAAAAAAAAAAAAAAAATCATCAGCTTTGTTTAAGGTCTACAGAGGCTTATGGTGTAGATGGCGTAGAGTCCATCAGGCAAGCTCTCAACCAGCCTCCTGACCTCAGTAGAAATCAATGATGCATTGCACCATGAGTTTAGGCTGCCGGTCAGCCTCTGAGACTGTTTCTAATCATACATTGGCGAGGGGGCACCGAAAAGTTGCTCCAGCCCCTTGTGTCCTGGTTCCCTTTGTCCATAAAACCAGATCCCAACACTCATCTCCAAGCAGCGCATTAGCCCAAACGCTGGCAAAGAGATTAAGGGACCGAGCTGGTGGTGGTGGGTTGGTTTTTTAAAAAATCTATATCTGTCACCTGGTCTGGTTCAGTATGTAGACAAGTATCTGGGGCCAGCTCAACGGAGAGGACGGGGAGGGGACAGGAACAGAGGGTGGCACAGCTTCTGCCAACAGCAGCATGGATGCATCCCACATTAAATCAGTCATGGAGGTACAGTATGAAGCATCCAGCTCAGGCTGGGATGTGTCAACCTCAGCAGATACCTACTTCTGGGCTCCTCCTGCACTGGGTGGGACCACAACTTGCCTGGACGACGAGGACATCACTGAACGAGCGGAGGGGAAGCCCACGCGTACCACCCCTTCGTCAACAGGCTGGGCACACCAAGCCCTCCCTCCGTAAGCCCCACAGCGGGTCCCGTGCTGCTGACCCTCCACGACAGCTCTCCCTCTCCCCAAGCAAACGTGTCAATACCGTGGATGAGGTGCCAGTAGATGGCACTCAATATGTAGCATGGCTCCTCTGTTTTCTAGGACTAACCAACACTTCTTCCTGCGTGCACGTTTCAAACCATTTCCTGGGTGCAACTTTAGCATCACTTCACGACGGCCGGCAGGAGCTGGTCCTCCTTGGTCTGATCTCTCACACTGAACAATAAAAAAAGCCCTGAGGAAAACCCACCGCACGGTTCCTAGGAAGCCCCACGAAGATCTCATGAAAGCACGTTTTATTCTTCTGACTGTTACCACACTAAGGAGCAACATTTCACCTAATTTACATCTTTCACATTACCCTGGGCATGCACCAACCCATCGTTCAGGTTGCAGATCGGTGATGCAGTGCTGCCGGGAAGGGTGGGAGTCGGTTTTCTCCCCCTGCTCTGCAGCCGACATGGCAAACCTATGCAAACATCCAGTCTGGCTTCACGCACCACGTCCGAGCCCTTTAAACGCTGTGTGCTATTCAGAGGAGCAAGTTGGAGACAAAAAGAGAGCTATTAGATTATCTTGTCTGTGTCTCCTCTACATGATGTTTCGTTCTCTAGTGCTTTCGTCTAGACAAGCAGTAACACGTCTTATCAGGAATGTCAATATAACTGTCTAGTAAAATTGACCATTAAGAAGTTTCTCTGATATTTTGCTTAAAGTTTGCTTTCTCTTAACTACAAGAAGCTCAAAGGAATTTTTCCCTCCGTGAACAAAAAGAGCTGCATCAGTGCCCAACCAGTAAGCTCAAAAGCTCTGGTTGTCTGAAGGGGGTTAAAAACCTGGAGCTCTGCAGTTTGTTGGGATGGTGAGAGCTGAGCCACGTGGCTCCCGGCAGGCCTGGGTGAAACGCTGCGTGTGCTCAGGATGAGAAGCTGCTGCCCTGCAGAAAAGTGGCTGCATTTTCAAATGCAACTTTGGAGAGAATATATAGGTATAAAAAGGGAGGGGGGAGCGGGAGGAAAGCCACTCCTAGCCTCACTGCTGCAAGGAAAAAGGACCAGAGTCATCACTGAACAACCGGACTGCCTCCAGCACGCGAGCTCTGCCAGCAGCTCCCAACTCTGCTCCTGGGGACACCCTGGGCCACCCTGCAGCAGACAAAGCTCCCTCCGGTTCCTCGCTGCACTGGGTTCCTGAGGCGGTTCAAAGCATTGCAGCACTCGCTGCTCTGGAAGGAAAGGGCCCTTCTCGCCTCACATTTATCCTCAGCAAGTTCTGGGGCTCACCGGACTTTCCAGGGGCTGCTGAACATGTAAGACAGCAGGAAACCCAATGAGAAATCAGTTCCCCATTTGGAGCACGATGTGTCCCAGAAGCCCCCAAGATGGGGTAGGCCAGGACAGATGGGAAGAGGAAGACCTCAGCCAGCAGCGAACGACCGTCAGCTCAGCTGTTTGCAAAACCACAGCTCCACACCTCTTGCCTTCAGGCAATGCAAGAGCCCTGTTTGCTTCTGCCACCGCAGCAGAGGGAGCAGGTCAGAGGCTGGAGGGGACAACCACCTCCGTGCAAGCTGCCTCAGCTGCTCCACTGGGCCCCCTCAACCCCCAGCAGAATGGAGGGGAAAAGAAGGCAGTTGTAAACCTCTCTGGTGCCCAGCATCCGTTGCACTCGAGGTTTTGGCTGTCCAGCTCCTGCCCACGCTGCTGTGATGAGGACAAGGAGCACACATCTACCTCCGGTGACCTCAGGCACAGAGATTTAACTCTCTCATAGGAAGCTAATTCTGGACTTGCACAGTTTTGTCCATCCTGCACACTCCCCCTTATCTCAGCAGCATCCTAAAGCCTCAGTTGCTCCCTGGCATCCCAGGAGGAACAGCGTCCACTACAAAGCACGCAGCATACTGCCTCGCTTAAACACAAACCCGCGTTTGTTTAAAACTAAGATGTGTAAGTTTCCCAGCCAGAGCAAGAGCCCCTGTAGCCCACCTCATTTCAAAGCAGGCACCATTTGTAGTGATTCAGATAAACTGGTTTCTCTCAAGTTACAACTGGATATGCACAAGCCACTCGTACTAAAGCAAGACCACCTCCACATTGCTGGGCATCAGTTTGATTCATTTCCAAAACCGGTTGAAATGAAAACCATCCCACAAGCCCCTTGTAGGGCAAGGAAACCCCACATCCAGGTCAAGTTACCCACCCAGCTACAGCAGTTAACCATGCCAGCTATCGGCTCGCAGCACAGGGACCACACGTCGCCACCTCACCCAAGAAACCCTCGGCTAGCAATTAACTTCACTGTGTGCTGGAGCCAGCCTCCAGCTACGTACCCTTCTCCTCTTCTTGCCGTGCCGCTCGCCACAGCTTGCTTTAATAGGTTTTGAGGGACTTAGGTATATGTTATAGGGGAAGGCAGGGAAGCAGCAGAAAAAGTTGAGCTATTCTTGCAGAGCCACACGTCTTGCTCCCAAAACAGGATCATGTGTCCTTAAGCAGCATTAACGCTCTCTGCTCCTGCCCAAAAGCAGAACAGGACTGAAAGGCAGGTACTGAGAGCATGGGGAGGAGGAGAGAAGGATCCCTAAAGACTTCCAGCCTGACACTCCAGTCCACCTGCCTCCAAATCCCTTGAGAGCAGAATTCCCACCTGATCCGCTAAAAATTATTCCTTCGCACTCCATCCTCCCACCCTCTGCCAAAAAAATCCCAGCATCACCAGATGTCTGGCAGGAAGACCTACCCCACAACAGCTTGTTCTGGGATGCCATGTCCATCGAGTAGCTGGCAGCCAAGGAGCCCAGCACCCCTGTGCCAAGCGGTCCGAGCCCCAGCACGCTCCTCCCAGCCGCCCGGCAGCGCCGGGGAGGAGCGCAGCTCCCGGTTCCTCCGTCCCTGCCCACTCCTGCCTGCCTTTGTTTGGAAGACTATAAAGGAGTTCACTCTAAGGACAGGCAAAGGCAGTTAAAAGAAAGTTAACGAGGTTTATGGAGTGGATTAAGTTTACCGGGGGATTTTATGATGCACTGCCCGGAGAGCAAAGAACAACTTGGCAGCATCTCTTCCAGACCAGGTTCGCTCCCAAGGAACCCTGGAACAGCTGGAGAGCACCCCAGGCAATGTGAAGTGCAGGGAAAAACTCACCTAGTGCCTCAGTCTTGCTCTTATCCACAGGCGTTACCTCCTTAACACAAGCCCTTTTAAAGGCCAGGGTCGGGGCTTAGCTGCACCCCTCCTGCTAGCAAGGCTCCCAACCAAGTCTGCAGCAGTGGCTTCTGGAGCAGTTGTTTGCCCTCTAACAAAAGCCATCTCCACCCAATCCTGCGTGGCTCTGTTGTGGTGATACAGGGTATTTCTTTGGCACAGCCCTGGTCACTGTTTATTGTCTTGCTCTCCTTTATCTGCAGATCTCAAAGCATTTTATAAATGTTAAACCTCAAAGCCTCTCTAGGGAACAAAACTGTTTCTAGCTATTGTACATATGGAGAGACTTGCCCAAAAATTAGGGCAGAGCTGGAAATGCAGCAGCAGAGACCAGAGCTGAGACAGCCTCTCTTGGCACAATATAAAGCGACACAGATTATCCCTTAAATACCTGCATGGACAAACACATCTCCAGCTATTAACCCACATGTTGTCGAGCCACCTCTTGGAGCAAGCACTTGCGCTCACCAGGTCTGAAAGCCTTGCATGCTGGAGCGCGCAAAAATCTTTACAACTGGCAATCCAAACCACAAGGTCTCATTAATCTTTCAGTTTTATTCTTTGGGTAAAAAAGCACCAGTCCTACAGTTTCAACTTTTTAGAAAATTATTTAAAGAAAACAGAACAAAAAACCACAGTGCTTTTAAAAACACAAAGCAAGCTGGGGGAGAAGTGCTGTTCTCTATTTTTGAGCTGACCCAGAAGGGCTGGAAGAGGCAGCTTGCTGTAGGAGATGCTCATGCCTGGCTCTCCTTGCCATGCGGTGCATGTCCTGCTGTCAGAGGTCCTAAACTGCAGTGGCTTCACAGTGGGGAGCATAAGTCGCAGCTCCCCATCTTTTTACTCTGCTTTATTTTCCATGCACTTCAGTTGAAAGGAACCTGAGGAGCGGCAGGAAGCGGGGAATTCAGTGCCATCCAGGCTTGGCTTTTCCCACCACTCCAGGGAAATGCGGCGGTGAGCCGGACAGTACGGGAATCGTACCAGCACTTTACTCAGGCAATCACTGCCTGTAGACTCCAGCTACGGGAGAAAACCAAAATAACCGAGCGTCTGGGATGGGAAGGAGCCAGCACAAGGGCGCCCTAGCTGGGGGAACAGCAGCTTGAAAACCTCACAGGAACAACAACAAGCAGCAGCGGGAGGCAGCCTAGAAGCCGGCACAAGCATCCTCTTGGATGCAGGAGCTCCTGTGTGACCTGAAACCGCTCCACTTGGGCTATAAAGCCTTTGGGACCGGCTCTTATAAGAAGCCAGTTAAGTGCCTGGCCCAAAAGACCTCCAATTTTGACTGCAACAAGCAACATAGAGAGCACACCAGAAGTTTGCTGTGAGCTCATGGCTCTGGACATCAGTTCCCTGAGATGCCTCAATTCCCAGGCCCTTCCCAGAGCATCATCTCTCCCCCAAGCCCAGGATCTCATGCAACACTCCGCCAGTTTCTGACCCATACCTAGTGCCCTGCGCCACAAGAAACCTGGAAAAGCAAAACCGGCTAGGCAGAGTATGTGAAAACCCCACAGGACAGAATTCAGGACTTGTTTTCCACTCTGAGCTGCTCACATCCAAGTGGCATTTCCAGCACGGCAGAGCTCCATTTGGATCAACTTCATGCTTCCCTGCGGAGCCGGGCAGTTCCTGGAAAGTCAGCGCAGGGAGAGCAACATCTCTGTGCCGCTAGCCCTGAAAAGGGAGAGAACCAGAGACAGGCCAGGCAACCGCCAGCCCCTTCCACTGCTTCCCTGCAGCCCTGCTCGGGAAGGGTCCAGAGCCAGAGGGGCTACGAGGCAGCTTTTGCCGACGGGGAGAGGACAAGCAAGGGCTCGCAGGCACCTCGGCTAGAAACTGCAGCTTAAAAATAAACGAGCGCTAGGTTTTGAGTTCTGAACTAATAGAAACCGAGAGGACTTCTGCAGGATCCGTGCTGACCACAAGACAGCAAAGACTTCTTCCTCTTCAGCTGTTTTGCCCTCGGGACGCTTTTGCAGTCGTGGCTGCAGCCGCCCTAACCTCAGAGGCTGCTCGTTACATCACGGGCGAGAAGCAGCTAATGAAGGAAATGCAGCCGGGTTGGGCACCACCTCAGAGCATCCCACTCGGCCAGAAGAATTTGACCAAGCCAAGCCCAAAGCAGGAGTCTTACACCCCAATTTCAAGCAAGAAAATCCAAAGTAGACCTGTGCTGTTTGGGCAAGGAGGAGCTGTGGACAGCAGCCGTCGGGGCCCTGGGTGGTGCTCCCCAAGGAAGCTCAACCTGCAGGTCCCTCCCAAAGGTTTAGATCGGCCAAGTTCACCAAACCACCCACACTGTCCCTTTTCTCCATTTTGCACACCTTTACTACCCACTGATTTCCAGGAAAAGGCTTAATTAAAACCATGTGGACTGCTGGGTCTTGCAATATCAACAATGAATTAACTGCAGGCAGATGGACAAAGAGGAGGACAAGAACCAGGAGAGCTCCAGGATTTAGGGTGAACACTGCCCAGACGGGACCACTGCCACCGGGCGAGCGGCCACATGTGCCAGGACAGCAGCTCAGGACCCGCTTCTTCCATGCCCACCACCGCCACATCCCCAGGGCTGGATATGCTGCTTCCACCAGCATGGAAATGGCTTTCGCCCGGTGCAGCCCCAGGCTCAGGTGAGACCTTTGGATTACCCCAATTAACACCCTCAGAGGGGCAGCGACAAAAAGGCTGAACCGGAGCGCAAATGTGCAATCCTGTGATGGTGGCCTGGACCAGACTAACCCTGTACCTGGGCTGCACAGCATCCTAAGGTGTCCATGGCACAAGGTAACTCCTGCAAGTGCACAGGCACTCGCCCTCCCATTTATGGCACTGCCAGAGCCTCATGCCTTGGTCCTCAGCACCTGCGAGGCTGGCTCCTTGCCTGGTGAGAGCAGCTCGTGCCATTCAAAGGTGACCCGGACCTCCCGGGGCACAGACCCTGGCTTTTCCTGGGAGAGTTTTTAAGAGTTAAAGCAACACCGGTAGTGGGATTGTCAGCAGCACAAATGCACAATCAGGAGGGGAAGATGTGGGGGGAAAGCATCCAACTGGCGAATATAATACTTGGAAGGAAAAGCAGATTTTAAAAAAAATAAAAAATGAGGGGGTGGTAAAAAAAAAATCTCAGGAAGTCATCTAGTCATTCCTGCTCTTTGCTGAAACAATAGACTCGGGATGCTGGCTAAGTTATAAATAATCCTGCTGGCTACACAACACAAATACAAGACAGGAGCAGGGTAACTATCGGCTCGATGGAAAGTGACTCACTACCTTCTTACAGCATACCCAAAGAAGGGCAAACGCCGCAGCCCCGCTCCTGCTCGGCGGGGCTGTGCCGGTGCGGGGGCTCCGCTGGCCGGTACCTCTGTCCCGGCTGGGGAGGAGCAGCTCGGTGCTTCGGGAAGCTAAAGCCCGCACGGCTCCGAGACACGGGAGCCCTGCGCCACGGTGTGCTTTTGCAGCGGCAAGGCTGTCTCCAAACCAAAGCAGACCGCACAGCCTGACGCTAGGGGACCGATGGCAAGAAAGCGCTCAAATTGGGGAAAATAATGGGAAGCCACTAACTCCGCAACATCCTTCTCTTTTTAGAAAGGAAGTTACCATTGCGAGACGGTTTGGCTGAGCTGTTTTCCAGATTGCTCCTCTGAAATCTGAGAGTGAGCACAGAGATGAGCAAAGCCAACGCACCTCGAGATGCTGGTGAAATTGCCCCAGGGAGGGGCATGCATGCAAGGGTCTCTCCCCTGAACACAGCACTGAAGGATGTACGTGGCTGCTTTCATGAAGAAGACCCATCTTTTTGGGCACCCAGGACAACCTCGTGGTTGCTCTGGGTCCGTGGCCCACCATGGCATGGAGCACGAAGTGCAGCAGCCCTTACACCAAGAGTAAGATGCCACACGCATGGCCATGTTAGCAAGGAGCCCTTGTGCCAAGAGTAACTGATAAAGGGAAAGATCTTCCTAACTGGAGACTTGGATAATTTGGAAGTGACATAAATTCTCCCTTTTTTTTTTAAAAAAAAAAAAAAAGGGGAAAAAAAAAAAAAAGAGTTTCCTGACTTGTTATTCCATTACCCAAATCTGGAAATGTAATCATATTAGTTCAGCTGCATTAACACAACAAAAAACCCCAACAAAAACTGTCTTAAAGATTGAACTGATCTCCAAGGGGCCGAGAGAAAAGAGAACAAAAGTCAGAAACCTGTGGCAACCAGCTCCCGCTACGAGCACCACAACCAGCCTGGCACCCAAGCGATCCTCCGAAGACAGATTCGCAGAGGCAGAGGATGTGAAATAATCAGGATATGAAGTGATTTTTAAGGGCTTTTTTTGCCAGGTAGGTGAGGTAAAAGGTCACTAAGAGCTGCGTGAGCACACCCAGCTCGGCAACATAATGCTGAGCTTGTTACAGAGCTTAACTAAGTTTAAACATACCTCAGGTGAGCAGAAAAATCCAGCCTCCAGCCAAGCGGAAAATCTAGGCAGCTCTAAGAGACTGTGGGGATGTGCTGCCATGGACCCAGCCACCACAGGGCTCCTAAACCAGCTCTTCTTCCAGGAGTCCGAGCAGCAGCGAGATGCCACCACTCCTGTTTTATGGTGGCCGGGGAACGCTGCCGGAGAAGCAACGGCCACAGAGAAACCATGGCCCCGTCTGGGAAGGGGCTTGGAGCTGCCACCACTCCAACAAACTAAAAATAAAAAGCCAAAAAGCTTCAGTCCCCAGCTAGGAAGCTGTGGCTGGTGCACTTTTGGCAAAGTCCTGCGTGCCAGGAGACAAGCTGAGGCATATATGGATGAACCCCATCCGAAGGCAGGCTGGGAAAAACAGAGTGAATAACCCTCACCACGCTCCTGCCGCGGAGGCAAAGGCGACTCGAAGCCTGCATGGCCAGGCTGTTGACTTGCCTTTTGAAAGAAAAGGCGCCTGTTGATACCGATGTCTTTTTTTAAGTCAGCAAAGGAGATTACAATCCTACAAGGACGGAGCAGCCGCGGCTGAAACCCAGAAGCGTGGAGGGGCTCGGCAGCAGGCTCATCTCCTTGGCCACAAGCGGAGCTGCCACTGAAAACGTGTTGCTTAAGAGTAAATCTAATCCCTCTCCTTCAGGGGACTGGAGCCTCCGTACTTTGGAGGACGCAGGAATGACCACCCAACCAGACAAGTTCACTTCAGGTTTTAGAGGAAAGGTGTGAACAGTCTGAACCATGGTACAAGAAATAAAGGAACCTTGCTTTAAAATTTTTAGTTTAAAAAGGAAAAAAAAAAAAACCACATGCAAGAGGGAGGCACATCCACCTTCCCACAGCCTCTCGGGCCATTCATCATTTGGATAAAATCCAGTTTCACATTGAAATTCAGCTGGACTTTCAAATGCAAATACGAGGAGAAGAGCAACATATGGTAGAGGTTAGTACGTATTTTTCCTAATTAAATGGCATACTGCTGTTTTGTATAACAATGTTAACGGGGCATTAAGAAGCCTTTGGAAAAGAGACCACCTCACTTTAAAGGAGGAAAAAAAAAAAAAAGTTCCCAGAAAGCAGAAGGGGCCCAGGACCTCCCCGCTCTCCAAGCAGTGGTCACACACTCACCACCACAAGGACAGGTTTCGTCACTTGTCACAGCCAAGCCAGCTGTCCCCCCTGGTTGTGCAGGACAAGGCAGAAAGGTAAGAGAGGTGATGGGCAACACCAGTGTCCTCCAAGGCTTGTCCTGCAGGAGTTTGGCTGGGTCTTCTTCCAGGTCAGGACCACGACGGGTTGTCCCCTGGGGCACTCCTGGATGCCACCACATCTGCGACCAAAGAGCACCATGACGGAGACCCAGGAGGGCTTCTGGAGGGGGAAGAACCTCACCAATTCCTCATCCCCAGGGGCCAGGGATGAAAGATGGGCAGAAGCAGCTTCAAAACTCTTTGAGAAAGAGAGAAACAGCTCTGCCTCGAGTGGTGGCCAGTGAGCTCCGGGCAGCCACCACCAAACCTGCTGCCCACCGGTTCCCAGGAGAGGCGAGTGCTGCTGCCAAAGGAGACCCCATGGCTTGCTGGCAGTCCCCAGCACTCTGCAGACAGGACACGAGGAGCGTAATCCACTTTCCTGGAAGGTTCTTCCCATTTAGGATGGGCCAAGGTTTTGTAGATGACTCTCCTTTGCCCCACTTGGTATGAAAAAACCCACCCCCACACACATACCGGGGTGCTGGAGGCTGCCGTTCCTCCCAGCCTCATCCCCACATGCTCTGAAACGAAGCCCATTTATTTATTTTTGGTCGCTGTCTAACCATGAAGACTCCCCTGCTAGAAAAAGCTTATGTCACATTACTTCACCTCCCTCTTGCTGATGACACAATCTCCAGCTAAATTTAGAGGGAGACAGTGCCTTAGGTCACTTTGGAGGTAGGGATGTGCTTCTCAGGGTTAACAGGCAGATGGACAGTATTTTTAATTTTTTTCTCCCTGCTGGCTTTGGAGCTGGGCTACCTGGAGAGTTAATTGAAATATTCAAGATAAAAAAAAAGGGGGGGGCAGATGTCCTGGACTGCCTCTTTCCCTCCTCTAGTGGGGGAGTAAGGCGCTGTGAAGACATCCTCCCTCCAGAAACATTAATCACGGCAGCAAGAAGAGCATCAAAACATCCGCTACAAAAATTCTCAAAAGCTGAATCAAGAAATCTTCACTCACAGTTCAGCTTTTTCCTCTTCTGATGTTTCCCACTTTGGGTGGGGAGGTTGACCCGGTCCTAACTGCCCCGGGGAGCACTGCTGGGGCACGCGTCCCCCCGAATCGGCTCACTGCTGCCGGCTGAAAGCCTGGCTGCACCGCCGCTGCCAGATGCACACGTTTCGGTGCCACGAGAGCTCTGTGCCCCGGCTTGCCTCAGGTGATCTCCTATCCTCAGTGCTCGCTGTGCTCCCGGTCCCCCGTACAATTACAGATTCAGCACCACAATATATTTCACACTGTATTTCATGCCTCATTTGACAAGAAAATTAATTAAACTTTAAGTCAACACCGAAGGAGCACAGTACCTTTCTTCCCTCCGTGGCACATATAACTCAATTTGTTTAAGCTAATGCACTAATCAAGACTTGCAAAGTATTTGGGAACCTTTTGGCAGAAGGGCCTCTAAAGCGTGCAGCGAGACGCTCTCTGCGCCGGCTTGATTCCACCCAGAGGTCCAGCAGAGGCACAGGCACCAACTGACTGACGACAGGCTGTCTGCAACCACCCTCTGGAAAAGCCCCGATTTCTTAAAATGCAATCCCTTCCCCAACAGCACCAGTCACCAACAGGTGCCTGCATTCAGGCCAGCACATCCTCATAGGGTTTTTTGCACCCTCCAAACTGCCTGCTAGCTGGAAAGCATGACACCAAGCGGGTCACTGCCCATCCTCACCTCCCAAGATGATCAGGTTCAGGCAACTGCACGTATCCAGCTGGGCTGGCGGCCTGGGGATGTGCCAGGGAAACCCCGGCACCCAGTCCCGATGCTGCCCAGGTCCCTCGTCCTTGCCATGCAGGGACAGGCGGGCGAGCCGGTGCTCCTCCTCAGAGCCCGCGGGCTGCCACCCCCTTGCCGTGCTCCCAGGATTTCTCAGCTATTTGGAGGCGCTGGGAGAGGGCAGGATAATCCCAACCCACGCGGCTGGGAATTCGAGAGGCAGATGTGGGCAAACTTTTTGGCATAACTGAGACAGCTGCATCGGCCACACATCCACCACTGGCCCACCACTCGGCAGCCCTCCACGCGACGGAGCGGGCGCTGGGCAGCCGCCAGCACGTGGGCAGGCGAACCCCTCCGCTCCTGCGCCCGGAGCAGGTAAAACAGGCTGAGCAGAAGCAGCAAGGAGCTTTGCTGGGGAGCAAACGCCAAGACAAAAGAGAAACAACAGCCAGTAATCAGCGACCTGGGGTTTACCTGCACCGCAATCCCTGCACTGCAGGGAAAAGGTACCAAACCCGCTCCCAGGAGCGCAGTGTGTTTTTCAGGCACAGTCTGGCTCACGCTGCTCCCGGGGCAGGTTTCCAGCTGATGCAGGCAGATCACCTCCACTCCCGCAGTTAGCTAATCATGCCGTGTTGCTGCCAAGAGGCACATCAGCCCAGTTGAGAAAATCATCTCACATCAGCCTCGTCTATGAGGGGACGTGGTGGTTCCGGAGGGCTTCACCTGCCCCTAGTTGATGGTCATGGACTCCACGCTCTTGGGTCCATGGCTTAAAGCGTTCAAGAAACAGAGATACTCATGACTTCACTCTGGTGGCCGCAGGGAGGCTTGTGTTAACGTTGCCTTCTTCCAGCTAAAGTGGTAGATCACCATCATCTTCCTACTTGTGAAAATGTCACTTGTGAATAACGTCATTACCCGGTTGGGTTTAGAGTCCGCTCTTGTGTTAGAAAAGCATCGAAATATCACCTTTACCAGTGATTTTGGGCACTAGTGAGCAAAGAAGATGCATTTATAGCATCCTTCAGCCATGTTAACACTGGAGAATGTAGTGCCAGATTAGAGATGAGGCCATCCAGAGTGACAAAATAGCACTATGCATTAAATCCAGCCCCTTAAAGACACCCACTTGCTGTCTCAAACTAAAAAAAAAAAAAAAAAAAATTCCAATTTGAGTTTCACTGCACATAAACATTAACAATGGAGATGCAATAGGCAGAGTAACTGGTCACACGTGGGACACGTGCTGGAGTAGGGCACCCTACAGAGCATGCAGAATTTGAAATTAGTGGCAGCGAGGTCCAGCAGAAACGCTTGCCAGACCTGCTGGGCCCCTTCCAAAGCCATCTCTCCCCTTTGGAAAGGGCACAAGAAGCATGCAAGGCCTCGAGCTGGGATGCTGAGCCAAAGGCTCAGCCCCGCACCAACACGTGCCGCTCGGGCAGTCCTGTGTGAGCAGAATTTGAGGTGGGCTGAGGCAGAGCTGCTGCATCCCAGCACCAAACCCCAAGCATGCTGCCCTCCAGATCATTTGTAATGAGACCCTGGCCCTTGCGATTAAGAAGACAGCAGTACGAACAAGGCAATGACATTAGCCATGCAATTAATGCGCAACCAGCTCCTCTTATTAAAAGAAAAGCAGGTGCTTGAGCTTGTACATGTTCTTTTTGAAACACAGAAGGTTCACTCGCAGCCCAGCTTCACATCAGCTTTAATCCAGGCAAGGCACGTGATTTTTACATAAGATACACTCATCTCGTCATAACCCCTCAAGCAGGTACAGTTACACTAGTACTGAATTGCCTCATCTAGGGAAGAAAAAAGCTCTGCCAGCAGGAGATAGCTGCACTGCTTTAGCTCTTCTGGCAAAGTTAAAACTGTGTGCTTAAACAAGGTCTGTGTCAAATTTGCAGTTTCTAAACAAAAGCTGTCACTTATCTCAGTACAGCTTCGGCTCTCTGGCACCCCCGACATTCTCTGTGTTCTTTCCTAGTTCAAAATTTCAAATCTATCTAGGAGGACTCTTCCCCGGGGTGGGAGAAGAAAAAAAGTAACAAAAAATACCCTCCCCTGAAAGTGTGCACCATTTCACCCCCTGAAGGTAAACACACACCAATACAGGCACTGGGTTATATTTGCCTCTCCCCAACTGCTGAAGAAGCACTGAGCTGCTGTCAGAGCATCCCCACTGCCCCAACAGCACGGTCACCCTTTTCCTGCTCTACCCAGGCTCGCTCCTTGCGTGTCTGTTAGAAACCGGCTGTGCCTTTGGCAGGACACCCTCGCTGTCAGCCTTGCCTGAAAATTTGAGGGAAAAAAAAAAAAATATTTGAAGGGGCAGGAGTGGGGAGAGAAAGAGAGGGGAAGGCCTTCCTGTTTCAACCTCACTGCAAAGAAAGATGCAGAAGAAACAGCTGCCCAGGTGGGGAAGCCCTAGGAGCAGGAACACACACCCCAGGACAGGAGGATCAGAGATGCAACCGGGGTGTGACGCTGGATTAAGGGAGACAGGCGTGAAGATCTTCCCCTGCCATTTGTTCCCCCACGCTTGCTATTTCCTGGCGAACCTCGCTCCCTGCCCCCAGCCCTCAGGCCCTCCAAGCCTTTTCTTCCAAATCCTGCTTTCTGTATCCTGGTTAACGGGACCCACCCCACAGGAAAAACAGGGAGCAGAAAGGGGAGAGGAAGGAGAACTGGAGCTTCCCAAAGGCAGAGACAAAAACAAAGCAGAAAGCTGTTTAACGCACCTGACTAGCACGTGGGAGACGAACTTCACTGAAAAGTCCTCCGGGCTTTGTTACTGGAAAGGTTGGGACTGCAGTACCCTGGGTGTTTCCCTGCAATACCCTCAGCATGCCGGCAGCATCCTCCTACACCCCGGGAGCAGGCTCTGCCGGCAGCGGGAATGGAAAGGCTCCAGGGGTGTGGAGAGCAGCGGAGGGCTGCAGGGATTGTCTCATTCCAGGCTAACAAGACTTCACAGCTTCGCAAGCTTGACTTGTCCATGGCGAGGCTTTTTTCTCCCCTTTGATAACGGCTAAAAAGTAATTTTGACTTTGAAAGAAACAGTCACGCCAATAGGCAGGCAAGTAAATTTTCCTGCTTTGACTTTTTTGTTGTGGTGGCTTTGTGTTTAGTGACAGTTTTGCAAGCCTGCTGTATGGGCACGCACACAACCGCAACATAAACAAGCAGCCTGAAGTACGTACTTTAATGGAAAGTGCCAGTTTTAAATATCAAGTCACATATTGCGCACCTCATGTCTGCCTTTCATCATCTATCAAAATAGCAAGCAAAGCCCATCACTCCCACTTCAGCATAAGCAAAACATGTGGGAACTAGAGGCAGTTAGTAGGAAAACGTGATACATCCTTACTAATAAAAGCTCCTGCTTTCCTCACTATGGTAAATAGTTGCAAATGCGTTTCTGCAGCCTGAAACTCAATTGCTGACAGCACGGCAACAGAAACGCCGCGCTTAGCTCTTCGCAACTCTCTAACTTAGGTGCTTTTACTGCACGCTACCCAGCCGGCCACTCCGCAAGCGAAGCGGAGCCCAGCACCGCTCCTGTGTTCGCAGAGCTGCCGGGGCAGGCACCGCGCTCCCAGCCGGTGCACCAGACCCTCCCCTCCCCACCTCGGAGCTTCCTAATACAGGGCTGCGTGCACACACAAAATAATTAAATCTTCAAACAGCTCACCCATAGCACCAATTAAAGAGACAACCTCATCTTTCATAGAATTTATTACTTTCAGTGCTGTTGCCACAGGTATCCAAGTTTGAACGTTGTTTAAAGCAGGCTTTCAAAGGGGATACAGACTCACCTACCTCCAGGGAGAATGCATTTACTTTGTTCAGTAGACTATAACTTAAAATTTGTTGCATGCACCAGCTTGTAACTCTTTGAAAAACTCCCTGGTTAGCCAGCTTCAAATGTATTTTATGAACTTGCCCCGATCAAAGCAATTCCCTCAACAATGAGCCTCATCTCACCATCTCACTAGCAAAAAAGCACCGAACAAATTTTGGGGGTGGAAATCACAGCACAGACCAGGAGGGGACTCTCCCTTCCAAACCCACCTAAGAGATCCCAAGCAAGAGAGCTCCCTTCAGCACAAAGCAAGAAGGAAAAGACATTTAATGGTGAATTCACTTACTCAAAAGGTACAGGGGGGAAAAAAAAAAAAAAGCTGTTTTTTTAGCAGAGCTTTTATTTGTTGTGAGCAGAATCATCTGTCAGCAGGAGACCGCCTGGGCTCCTGTTTCAATAGGACACAAACCTGGCATCGCGCACCATTTCCGACGTGAAGGGGAGATGGCTGCATACTCTCCGTATTAACCACGGATGCAAAGCGCTGCTCCGGGAGATGCCTTACCTCGCACAACCATTTGCCTCGGTTTTATGTCCCTGCTCCGCAGAGCCCCAACTCATTTGCTGAAGCAAAGGCGCAGCTGGCACGCACTGACCCTGCCGAAAACCCAGTAGCCACGAGGCAACAGCCCCGGCGCAGCCCCATGCTGCGGCGGCAACACCACGGCCCGGGCTGGGAAGAGACAATGAAACTTCTTTGCCTCCCGCCACTCCTGTCTTAATGTCAATTAAAAATGGTTATTTCCATGTGAAATTTAGCACGAGTGGTTTCCTGCTAGAGGCACAGTTTAATTAAGCGCACTGGGAGGGAGCTCGTTTCTGATCAGATTAGTCATTTATGAACTATGACATGGGGGGGGGACAGAGGACACGGTTTTAAATGTTTTGCTACTGCAAAGAATAAACAAACAGTTTGGCGAGAGGACGATGAAACCGCAGCCTTCTAGGGCCAGGACAATAGGCATACACTGAGCGTCCCGGCTAAAATAAAATACCAGCAGCAAATGACACGGCTTACGCTGGAAAACACTAGTTGCAGCTCAAAGCCCCAGGAAGACCAACTTCCCTGCGGTGACCTATATGAGCTATAAATGCTGCAGACACAGTCTGCATGACGTAAGCTCCATCCTAGTGGCAATTGTTGGGTTTCGCCTTGCCAAGAAAATGCAAAGCGGAGGTGCTGAATTGTCCATGCGGCAGGGTAGCTAAACCAGTTCCTCCCTGGTGCATTTAAGGACAGAAATGAGGGAAACAGCGGCAGAGCTTAAAATAAAACCAGGAGACAAATATAAAAAAAAAAAAAAAAAAGGATCTCAAAGCTGGAGGGCTTGCAATAACACTTTGAATTTTCCTGGCCTGAGAGAGGGAAATGGGTTTGCCCTCAAGAAGGGGCCACCTGCACGAGCGCCGGCAGCTTGGCCGGGGCAATTATTAATTGGGATTTGAAAAGGATTTGAATTTGGGGCAATGTTATCACTGTGATTTTCTAGTAGCACTGTTTCAAATGAATGCACTACCTCATTTACCAGCTGGACTTTGGAAGCAAGTGGGGCATTTTGGCCGGGAGTCATCAGTCACTGCCTTGCTCCCCTCACTCCTAAGTTCCTCTGGGGAGGAAAGAGCCTTGAGTTAATAGCTCCTCCAAGGGGAAAAAAATAAAAGCTACATATTGCCCCAGGATTTCCCCAAGGAGGAGAGAGATGAAAAGTGGGAGGCCATAAATTCACATGTCCAAGGGTGGGCAGAAGCATGAAACACCAATTTTTCTGGCACATAAGACAGCATCAGTTTATTATCTTGCGGTTACTACAATAACCCCAAATAATGAGATACTGGCACTATGGTGCACACTGGCAAGCTAAGACTTAAGCGAATCAGCGTTTGCTTCTCCTTTCCAGGCAGAGGGACAGCAGCGGAGGGGAAACGCTGCGCTATCTTTATCAAGGGTACAGGATACTGATTAAACGGGAGTGTTTGAAAAACACGAGGCACATTAAAGATGAAGCCTAGGCCTTCCTGCAAGGCAAGAAGATTTAGGGAGCTAATCTCCAGGTCCAGATTACGGCGTGGCTGCAAGGCGCTCTGCTCCCTCAGCAAGTCCAGGTCCCTAAATCCAAGGACCATCTGCTCTTCACCTTCTGACCACATCAGGTTTGGTGATGATTTGACTTCAAATCAAATTTTGAGCCGGATGGCTGGCTATGCCTTTGGGGATGAACTAGTATCTGATTGTACCTTGCTGTCAATTAGTGAATTAAGCTAAACCAACATCAACAAACTACGAAAACAACCACTCGCCACTATCTAGGACCTAGTTGAGACACCTTGGATTCTTCCAACAGACGCAGTGCACCCCTCTGCATGGCACATCTCATTAATGTCTTACTGTGGTTATTCACCCCACCAGCAAAAATCGATCATCAAACATTCAGGACCACACCAAAGTCACAAAGCCGACACGCAAATGAAACATGTCCCCTGCTCTCCAAAGGTGAGGCCAAGGATGACTGGCCAAGGGATAACTCTGCTGCCAGAGCAAAAGGCTTCCCCTAAACCAAGCCCCGAGCTGCATTTCAAACCCAGGATGCCCAGGGCAGGACAAAAGAGCTGCCACAGAGCCCTGAAACAGGGACAGCAGCGATTGTGCAACTGCCTTCAGTGCAGTTGTATAACACCAGTCCTCTGTTTTTATGAACTGCTCACAGCCAGATACAAAAAGCAGCAGCCCAGAGGAAGGGTGGTGTCACCATTACCTTTCACTCACCCGAAAGAAAAGAAGGTGGGGGGGGAATAAAAGATTTTGTGTTTCGGCTGCTGCACAGCCAAGCAGAGGGGGGTCCAGTTGCTGCGCGGGCTGTACCTCAGAGCCCTGCTCGCAGCCTCTCCTCGCTGGCCAGCACTATAAACCCGGCAGCCAAGCCAGCCTCCGAGCAGGAAACGAATTAATGCGAGCTGCTCCATTACTATTCTCTCACTAGCGTGTAGCGCGTCTTTTGTGGATTATTTTAACAGCAGAAGTCACACACACGAACACTCACTGGAGAGATCAGCTTCCATCTGGGTTAACCCGAGAGTTTTCTCCCCTCGAATTTCCTCCAGCACCCACTCAACAGCTTCCCTCCCTGTAAAAATGTTTGCTCAAAACCATCTTGACATGCAGCTAAACAGCCTGATCTGAAAGCATCAAATTTCCCTGGCCAAGCAGGGCAGGGCAGAGTACACCCCTCCCGTCCCGCTTCTGCAGGTTTCCCCAAGAGCTGCCCCACAGCACGCTGTGGCATCAAAGCTGCTATCCAGAAATCCCACCCCGTTCTCCAGGATGCCTCCTGGTGTCGGGGTACGGCCATTCCACGTGGCCAGGAGTTTCCCTGGACAGCTCGAGTCGGCCCAGGGTACAGAAGGTCAAATTTTAACCATCCACAAAGCGTCAGCGTGTTTCAGCAAGAAGGGCAAATTAACCGAACTTCCTGCATGCCAGGGGCCACAGCGAGCCCTGCACAGAGCGGCTTCCCCAGGCATCAAAAGCCTGGCACAGCACCGCGCCGTCCGCCCGGACGAGAAATTCTCCACTTCAGCCTCAAATTAACCAGCGCCATGTTTCCCAATCAGACATCTAAAGCTATGCACCCTTCAGAGAGTCTCCTATCGCAGACGGATCGCCAGCCCGCTCCTCCCTGCAGACGCCCTGCTCCCAAAGCCCTTTGATGTTGGCACCCCTGGCCTCTCCTTGGCATCCCGGCCGGCAGAGATGCAGCCGCTCAGCACTTCTGGGGAGCGGGGCCAGCTGCTGGCTTCGGGGGCACTGCGGCAAGGCAGGACAGGCGAGGCACTGCTTGACAGCACCCCAGAACCGCAGCGGGGTCCAGCTCGGAGGCTGGTGAAACGGCTCCAGCCACCCTTGCTGCCCACCTCCCCGGGGCGGCCGTGCTGCCTGGAGGCATCAGGCCAGGAGGGCTTTGCAAAGGTCCCTTTGGGAATGCTGAGATCCCACCCAACAGCAGGGAGCTGCTGGAGAGGCTGAATGGAGCAGACGCCCACGCTGCACCAGAGTCTCCCTCTGGGCAGCTGAGCCCCAGGAATTAACCACCACCACCGTGTCTTCTCGGTGACGTACAGCAAAAGTCTTCCAAGGTGTACGTTTGCAGACACGCGTTTGTCTAAGCAGCTTAAGCGAAGAGCATTGACTGTCTGCTCTCGGGCTGCTTCAATAGGAGTGGCGAGACAACAACCTTCAGCTCAGGTAGTGACTTCTTAATTGGACACAGATTGGCAAGAGCAGCTTTGCCTACCCGGAGACACGTGGAGCAACAAGAAAATCATCCGGAGAAACAGTAGCAGACCACTACCAGAAAAATATATAACACAAAACTACAGAAACCCCTCCTTTTGGGTCTCTGGAAGCAAACACAAATTTATTGCAAGAAACATTACGGTGTTAAGAAAAAAAAAAAATGTAAGATGACAGTACCTGATCCTCCAAACTGAGTGCTCGCTAGGGTCGTGGGTCTGTTTTTTCCATTAGCCACTGGCAGGGGAAACATCTAGAAAAACAAGAAGATGAGAGAGGAGGGAAGAGAAAAGAGATTTCAGTATGTTAGTTTTACTGTGCTGCTGCAAAGGGGGTCAGATTGGGCAGGCGGGGGGGAGCAGAGGGGGAAGAGAAGCACTTTATTGATGTAAAAAACTTTCCTCTCCTTGTGTCCCTGCTACATAGATCAGCTGCACGAGGGACAGGAGAGCAGCGCAGCTGTGTGCTAATATACACACACATTCCTACGTGCATAAACTTCTCCTGTGTACACAGCGTGTCTGGTTCCTTAGGTGCAACTGAAAACCATCCAAGAAGCATCACTGCTGTGGTCAAAACCAACTGTTTCTTCCCTAACTTATTCACCAAGGCCCAGGCTAGAGGGTGCCCATGGGGCCATGGGAGAAAGGCCGACTCCATTCATGAAAAGCTAGCAGGAAAACAACAGCACCCGGCAAACCTCATATTATCCCTCAACACCCCAGCACCCACAGTGGTCCAGGTCTCATCCAGCATCTCCCGCGCTCCCAGGCCTGTCTCCGGCAACGTGCAGTGCCTGGGGAGGACGCGGGCTGCCCGCGGGCTCCAGCTGGCACGGGCAGAGATGACTAAGCCACACGCTCCGGCGATGCTCGACCTCGACGCAGGAAGCCTCACGCCAGCTCTCAGAGGGAAGAACCCTCCAGCCTCGAGGAGCAGCTCCCACCCCTGGTGCTTCGGGGGCTCCAGCGCCACCGTGACCTAACAAGGCCCTGGGGTCCGGTGGGAGAAGCTGCGCCAAGGGCAAAGGTATTTAACTTACAATTAGGAAGATTAACGTATTTTACAGTATCAGTCCTTCTGGCTACTCGTTTGCTATGCTGCTGCAGCTTCAGTGTCACAACTAATCTTCTCCTGCCAGGGAGCTCCCTCAAAAATACTGCATACCTCGTCAGCTAACCTGTATAAATATTTTTAATATAAGTTGGGAGGGTTTCAGAAGCTGTTATTTAAAAATTTATATGCACCTGCGTGCAGCAGAAAAGAAAACTAATTCTTCTCCACACAAATGGAGCTCCAGCCAATAAAACAACTGGTGGGAAAACGCTTAGTGAATTAACATTTTAATATCCTTTTACTACTCAAGATACTTTCACCACCAAGTCATTTGAATTTTTATTATTTTTAGCCTTGCAATGTCTGAGTAACTCAAAAGTTTAATGCTTTGAAGATTAAACAATGTAATGGCACAAGAGCCTCCAGAAATGCAGCATTTCATGCCCTGACATAGCTGATGTCTGGCTGTGGTCAGAAACATTCCTTTGTACAAAACCGTCTGCCCAGCTTTGTTTTCACAAATGCTGGGGAGAAAAAAAAAAAACAAAAAAAAACCCAGTTAAATGTGGTAGAGATGCAAAGAGAGCAGTTAAGAAACCAACTGCCATTCAAAAAAAGAATACAAATTTGGGATCATATATATGTATGCACACACACACATCATGTATATGTTATATATATGTATTTAAATAAAGGTGTAAACAGTGTTTAAATACGCAGCCCGCGTGTGGACAACCACTCCCGCCAGCAGCCAGCCTGCAGACACCTGCCTTCCTACGGCTTTGCCCCCAGCCGTAAGCCCACTCTCCCTTCACCCTCCTACACGCAGCCTTGCAGTGAGAGCCGCTGGACATGCATCGCTGGGGGGGCTCCTGCTGCAACCCCCCAGGATGCTGCTGCCCACCCCGAGTGGGCTCCAGAGTCACTTGGGGTGGGCCAGCAGCCCAGCCATCGAATACGCCTTGTTTCCTCAGGAAGTCAGGCTAGAAAATAAAAACAAACCCTGACGACACCAAAGACTTGCAGCCTACCTTCCTCTGTAAGGCTACAGGTTTTTCCTGCCCGCCCCCCGCCTTTGCAGGGCAGCGTTGTTTTCTGCAAAGATCTCCAAAATTACTAAAAATGTAATTTATATGGCTGATCCCACCCAGCCTGTACTCACTCCCTCCTCTTAAGGTAGGGAAGAAGATTAAGTGAAGTGGTTAGAAACCCCCTTTCCAAGTGGCAAGAGGCAGTTCTGCATGTGCGAGCAGGGGGGGATGGGAAGTATGAACATAATGGTACCCAGCAGCAAAACCCAACAAACAAACAACAACCCCCCCCCCCCCCAAAAAAAGCACTGCTGGCTCTTTTTCACGAGCATTTCTGCCTAATACTTGCTGATGCTGAAAAACCCAAGGTCTGAGCAGCAAATACAAGCGGAGAAAATGAACAGCTTTGTTCCATTGTGCAACGAGCGCTTTCTATTTCTGCAAAAGAGGTGGTCCCCCCCCCTCACCGCCACGCTTGGCAATCCCCAGCACACCCCCGCACCCGGCCCCGCCGGGGGATGCCCTCCCCACCTCTCCCCTTCGCCCGCCTCTGCCTGCTTCGAGAGAGATATCTCCAGACTGATGCAACACCTTCCTGCTCGCCCTCCCCAAGGGATGAAGGACTGGCAGACCCCTCTGCACACCAAGGCGAGCGGAGATGCTAAAGCAGGGTGATGCCGGAGAAAGAGGAACCCCGGGTTACCCCTCACCTCAATACAGGCTCCAAACACACTTATCGCTTGCCAACTCCAGGAAGCATTTTGGGTTTGGTTTTTTTTTTCTTGCTGCCAGCTTGTTTTTCCACTGTGGTGTGGGCTGAAGCCGACCCGGTACGCTGCCTCGAGGAGCCTGGCGCAAGTCATACGTGAAGTGCCGGCTGCCTTCGCTGGCATATGTCACTCACAGGCAAAGTTCACCCACCCACTGCGAATTTCCTTTCTGCTTTTAAATGCTGCTTTAAAAATAAACGAGGGGGAGGGAGGAGACGAACCAGAGCTGGCACGTACCAGAGGGACCCAGGCATTGAGAAGGGACCCAGGCATGAGCGTCTGAGGAACTGTAATTGGGTCATTACTTGGCCTTTGTTGGATTTGAATAATGTAGAT
Source organism: Haliaeetus leucocephalus (assembly GCF_000737465.1). NCBI lineage: Eukaryota > Metazoa > Chordata > Aves > Accipitriformes > Accipitridae > Haliaeetus > Haliaeetus leucocephalus. Next base: position 169,966 of record NW_010972651.1, read on the forward strand.
TTAAACGGTTATGTAAAATCCCCCATCTTAAGTCGCTGTATTTGGTTTCTCATGCCCGATTCCAGCCTCCCTGACAGCTGACACCAACTTCTGCGTACCCTCGCAGCTCAATCTCCACCCCTCCCAAAGAATTTATCCTCCCTCCAGTTCTCCCAGGTTAAAAGATGCAAATCCAGCGCACGGGAAGATCCAAACCCCCGCACCTGCCACCAGGCAGGTTATAGCTAAGAGACCCCACACTTGCAACAGCGAACTTCGTAAGCAAGAAAGGGAATTTGCCAGACACAAGTACCAATATCAAGCAGCATTTTGTTTATTGTGTACTTCTACCAGTGCATCAGTGTTTTCAAATTAAATAGCTGTTTTCACTTCCTCTGCTCTTCCACCTTATGAACTCCAGGCTGAACCAACCTCAGGCCTGAACTCAAAACCTGAAATCTATTTTGCAGTGTGGAATGTATCCAGCTGTTAATTTGGGGAGAAAAGGGAATTTGACTCAATAAACATTGCCAGCAGGATATTTTATACATGTTCATTTAAGACAGACCTTCCTGACTACAGCCCCAAACGTCCACTGTGGCGTAAAGTCAAACTTTACAACTGCTTCACTCTAAACAAAAGCAAGAGTTTTATCATGGAAACACAGGCGCTGCGCCTTGGCCGGAGCAGGGCGCAGGGCACGGCTTCAGCATCCTCCAGCACGTCAGAAGCAGCAGCGGCGAGGGCAGAAGGAGCTTGCGTGAGCCCTGCTTGCCGGTAACAGTTTGGCTTTCACCCCCAGTTCGACGGCTGGAGCCACGAGGGCTGGCACGCCACGAGAGCAGTTGCTCGCGGAGAAATCAGACGGCAGGTCCTATGTGACTGCTCAAGCCCCTGCCCACCCTGCAACGTCTCATCGAGCTAGAAACCCACCCTGACAACTAGCATCCCCGCAGCATATGGTTAATACTCTGCTAATAATCATGGCTGTTAACAGCATTTCACTTCTGCCAGAGACCTAGGCTGGCACGCAGCCGCCTGCCTCTATCTAGCTTGGCAGGCACGCTCTGCGGTACGGACAGGCCCCCAACCCCGTCTGCGTGCCTCCCCCGGGCTGTTCCATCCCAGCTTTCCCCGTGCCATGGGCTGTCCCTGCCCTCCAAGCACCCCAGCCGAGCCAGGATACCTGCCCGCACCTTCCCACAACACACCAACACCGGCAGCATGACACAGCTGAGATGCCGCCCGGGATAACGACGGCGAGTCCTCGTGGCCGAGCATCTCCCGACAGCGCAGACCGAGGGCAGCTCCTGCCTTGTGCAGCCTGTGCCCGTCAGGCCAAGCTGCAAAGCCTGGCAACCACGGGCCAAAGGATAACGCACCAAAACCCGAGCCTAATAAATAGGTTAAGCCGGCAACTCGAATCTATAGGCAGGATGCTTTCTCGAAAGCTCTCCTCCAGATTTGCAAGCCCGTCCTGGACTATTGCCAGGCAGCGGTGGTGAAAGAAAGCTTACAAATTACCTGTACTTTGGGGCAATTATAAAAGGCAATTTGTTCAGAGGTAGAGGTAAGCACGCTGCCGTGCACACCCCAAAGCAGCGATCAGACTACATAGCTGGGTGTTTGGCTCTGGCTCACTTATATGCAGGTTACAGATTCCTTTGATTTTCACCCTTATTGGCAAATTACATTGGCACAAAGCTTTGGGCAAGCACTTTGCAGCTCAATAACTACCCAATGTACTTATTTATTCAAGAAGGCACGAGTCTTTCTTTTCAGAACTGTAAGCCCAATTTATAGCATCTCACACAACCCTGCCACTTACTGACCCCACGAACTCACGTCTGACTATGCAACGCCGTTAGGGCCGGACCTGAAAATCCACTCACTGCGCAGCAAAACATGGCGTAGAGCTGGACCACAGACTACTGGGGTTGAAGAGATTTTCCCTAGGAAAAAGGAACCAAAATACTGATGTGAAGCAAATGCTTCCAGCTGCTCTGAATCTCTCTCTCTAGTCTTCCCTCCCATCTACTCTCCTGGAGAGGATTAGCAAACCAACGCTCTACTCCTGCTTATTCAAAGAAAAATACAAATATACTTGAAAGAGCAAGCTTGGTGGTCAAAAAGCCCGCATCCCAACAACACAGGGAGAGCAGCCCATGGAGCAGCATCTTCGACAGACCCACACTGTGCACAACAAGCTTGCGATGCCAGGTTGAAGACTGTCTACTAGCTAGGAAGCTTTCCATTTTAGCTACTCATCCTTCAGGAGAGATGTTAATATTCCCTTTATGCAAACTCAGGAGAAGGGTGTGCATGTGCAGAGATGAGGGTTTGTGAAACCGATCTGGCTCAAATCCAGACTGCGTTGGAGCCCATCGGCCAACTTATCCTGGAGGGAACGTCTTCGAATCATTTGCTGGCAAATGACATTTGCAGGCCCTGATCCTGCAAGCAGCCACCCCCAGTTCCGCTGCTGAACGCATGAGCCTTACATGAACACAGAACAAGTTCTGGTCGTTCCCAGGTTTATGCCAGCGTAAGAGCATTGGAATTGAACCCAAATTCAGCCGTTAGGTGTAGAATAATCTCCAAGGACAGAAACATTCATGTACAGAGGGAACAGGTCAGGACCCCTCCAGGGAATACAGCTCTGAGCATGCAAATGAGGATGGTTCGTTAAATTAGAAAATAAGGTCTTAGGGTTTTTTTAAAGCTCTAAATGGTGAGTGGGATTTGATTTTTTTTGAAGGGGGAGAAAAACAAAGCGGGAGCCACTGCAGCCCTGGCCAGGGAGCAGTTCAAAACCTGGCACTCTCCAGTGCAGGAGATGGAAAGCTCCAGGGCTCCTGCCAACCCGCAGGACCTCTGAGATGAGAGAGGGACAAATAACCACGCACCGCTCCCCAGCAAGCCCTGAGCATATTCCTGTTTTTAAACACATACCATCGCTGCAGTCCCCCTACCAACTGGAAAACATACTACTGTAAAAATACATCGCTGGTAATTTAACGGAACTAGCCTCCCAACACAAGCATGAAACTGGGAGAACTGAGCCCCTCCTCCGGCAGCAGGACTGCTCTTCGGGGGACCGAGAGACCCCACCACTGACAGCCCCCTCCCAAGCGCGGAGCCCTGCCGGGACAGGTACAAGCCCCAGCTGTACAAAAAGGTTTATTTCCCATTGCTAAACCCTCGGTGCTCAGGTGCAGAAAAGCAGCCCAGTCTCAGCACTTCTCACAGGCGTTAAGAGGTACCAGGACAGTGGGTACCCCTAGTTCTGCCGCCGCTTTTCCCCCCGCCTTTACTCCCTTGTTCTCCAAGGGGCAGGAAAATCAGCGGGGCCGTGGGCTGGGTGACCCAGGACAGCCCAGAGCTACAGCAGCAACACTCATGGTTAGTCCTCCTCATGGGGCTGTTTCTTCTATCTTTGCAGCACGTTTGCTTATCTAAAAAGCAAGACGCGCGCTCCAAATGCCATGAGGGTGCAGCACACAACAGAGGAACCCAACAGAAAGTTATTTTCTTTTGAACACAAGTTCTCCCCTCCACAAGTCACCTGCCAATGACAGCCAGCACCGGTGCAGCAAGTGCACAGCGTACGCTGTGTGGCAGATTGCCGACCCTGGACGGCAGCACAGACGGATGTGCCGGGGACTAACCCTCACTCTGCTACGACTAGAAGGGACTTCTCCTCCCTCCGAGCTGTGCACACCCTTCTGGGGGAACTCTTAGGTCCTGTTTCTTTGAAAATAAACAGCTCCTAAATGCAGCTAAAGGTTTCCAGGATACAGAAGAGCAGAGCATGGGGAACACAAGTGTCCAACTCCTGCAAAAATAATGCACTGGAGAGCTTGGACACATTTCAAACTGTGACAAAATAACCTGTGGGAGCAAAAGTTTAATAGTCTGGATCTGGGGAGAGGAAAAAAGCCTGATTATTCAGCTACTGAAGTTACATCTTTGCATGGCTTCAGAAACAGTCACCCAGCCCATTTCGCGGTGAGCATTTAAACAGAGAACACACAACTCCCTTACGTTTCCCCAGAATTTCCCATCCAAAAAAACCCCAACCCACCTCTCTGTGCTCCCTGCAAGGAAACAATATACGTTTGAGGGGAAGAGGGGAGAGGAGGGGCAGAGGCTTTGCTTTAACTTGAAAATAAACAAGTTGCAGCACATGTGCATGCACACAAACACGGCACATCTGAAACCCATCATGTCCAATTTACAGGCTCACATTTCCTCCCTTCTGCAGCTCCAAAACACTGCACACAAGCAAAGCCCCGGGGCCTTTAAAGCCCCCCGGCCGCGCTCGCTTACCATACTGAAGTCCAGCAGGTCACTGAGCTCTTTGTCTGTCCCAACTGCAGCCATTCTCTGCTGCTGCTGATTCATACTCCCACAGACTCAACAGTGGCAGTCCTAGAGAAAGCGAGGGGGAGGGGAAAGAGATATTTTAATGACTAGAGCAAACTACCCACCCCATTGATGAATATTTTAAAAAGACAGACCGAGAGAGAAAGGGGTGAGAAAAGAAAAATCCTTTGCGTGTCTCCAGCATCCAAGTCCTCCGCTGAGAGCACAGTCGGAGTCCTCACATAGCACCCAGAGGCAGGAACAAGCGCTCTATTGACCAGACACACTTGTATGTTAGTTTTTTGCTGCCAATTCCACTAGTTCAGGCCAATTCTGTTCCTGGCGTGTGGCGAATGAAGGGGGGGGAAAAAAAAAAAAAGAAAAAAAAAAAAGAGTCAACTCATTTATCAAAGGGTTCAGGCAAGTTATCACTCAGGCGCTTGTCTGGCTCGGCTCGCCCCCTCTCCTTCCCCCACACTCACTCCCCGCAGGAGGCTCTCTTGTCCTTGCCTAGTTTTGTTTAAAAAAAAAAAAAGAAAAAAAAAGGTCTGATCTTACGCCCCTTTCCTTCGGGTTGCCGAGCACCTGCAGCTGCTTTTTCAGGGGCTGAATTTGGGGATGCCCAGCCAGGCCATACCCGGTGAGAACTGAACCTCTCCGCTCCCAAAAGGGACTGGAAAAAGAATTTTTGTTTTCGGAGGGTTTTGCAAAAATAAAGCCCTCCAGGCAACCTTGCAAGATAGGTAAATATTATTCTTCCTAATTTTACAGATTATTTGTTTAAAGGGAGATTGATCTTTTTGGCTAGCTCACTATGATAGAAAAATATTTCTTTGGGAGGGAGGCAGAGAGGCCTGGGATGAGATAAAAGATTCCATTTTGGGGGCTTTTTTTTTTTTTTTTTAGGAACTCATTCATGGTTACAAGGGGCAGCTGGCCAATAAATTTAACTCATTAATCATAAGGTTAAAAAAAAAAAAAAAGAAGAAAACTCCATGCGATCCAAGGCGTTTGTAGGCTGTGCCGGCACAGCCACCACATTTCAATGAAGTTTTACAAAAAACGCTGAAATCAGCCCAGCACGTAAAAACCCTTCGCCACTATAAAAAAAACAGCCGGGGGATTTTTTTTTTTTTTT
>NW_010972651.1:175466-175667 GCF_000737465.1 Haliaeetus leucocephalus
CTTATGATTAATGAGTTAAATTTATTGGCCAGCTGCCCCTTGTAACCATGAATGAGTTCCTAAAAAAAAAAAAAAAAAGCCCCCAAAATGGAATCTTTTATCTCATCCCAGGCCTCTCTGCCTCCCTCCCAAAGAAATATTTTTCTATCATAGTGAGCTAGCCAAAAAGATCAATCTCCCTTTAAACAAATAATCTGTAAA
>NW_010972651.1:178227-195374 GCF_000737465.1 Haliaeetus leucocephalus
CAGCACGGGGGACGTCGGGTCCCCCACCACAGGGCAGGCCCGAGCTGGGGGGGCCGGGGCAGCCCCACCACCCCCAGGCCGCGCCCAGCACCATGAGGTGACCCGGGGAGCACTTCGAGGCCCACGGCTGGTGACGCCTGCCCACGCTGCCCACACTCGGGCCCACCAGCAGCCTCAGCCGGTCCCCGGCAGCGCAGTGGGCGTTGTGATGTAAAGTCCATATTTTATATCCCCATCTTTACATCTTTCCGACCGTTTACCCGCCCGGTTTAACTTTGCAGCTGGGTGACGGCACTTAGAAGCCGGTCGGCGGGCGCTTTGTATCAAAGGTGCCGACCGGCCAGCCCCGGCACCTTGTGTAACGTGTCCGTGTGTCTGTCCGCCTGGTTCACCGGGGGCGAGGGAGGCTGCCGGTCAGCGGGATCTTTCCCTGGTGTCCCAGGGAGCTGCTCGCCCCACGAGGGCCGCTCGTTTGTTTGGTGGCTTTTGAAAAATGCCAGCTGGGGAGAAAGGAGCCGGGTTTGGGGGAGCCGGGGTTCTCCACAACCCGACGCCGCTTCCCTGTTCCGGGTCACGCTGTGGTGGAGAGCGGGCGCTTTGCCCCCGGTTCAACTGATTCAGGCAGGTGCAGAAGCATGCGGCTGCTGCGGGTGCAGGCAGGGGCTGATTTCATCTCATCGAGTCCCCACCGGCATCCGACGGACGGATCAAGGAGGAGCTGGGCTGCTGCCTGCCCTGGAGCGGGCGCTCTCCCTGGCAAAGGCCTGCTGCTCCTGCCCTGCCTAGTTGGCTTTAAAACTGTTGGTCAGGCAGGCTGCTTTCGTTTTCACTTTGCCTGACCCCCTCCTGCAGCCGGGGTCCTGGGCCAGCTGTCACCTGGACCTTCGGGCCATTTGCCCTTTTTTTTTTTTTTTTTTAAAGCAGAAAGAACTGCCTGCATTTAAACGGGGTCAGTGACCAAAGTCGTCATCTGTCATCAGGGATGGATCTTCCAGGGGTGAGAAAGGCCCCCACCCCGATTCGGCAAGGATGGGGGGCTGGCAGCACGGTGCCGGTTGTGGTGGCGGTCCGAGGCGTGCCAAGGGGGAACCGCCAGCCGCCATGCTCGCAGGCAGCCATCTGTGCCCCTCCGAGAGGAGCCTACTCCCCTGGGAGGTGGGATTCGGCTGCCCTGGGCACATCCTGCCCCGATCCTGCGTGCGGCATGGGGGACTGAGCATCACCCCTGGCCCCTGCCGCTTCCCTGCAGGCAGCCAGCCCTGGGCAAAGAGCCCGGCCGGGGGAAATGCCGCCTGGGCTCGGGGTGGAAATGGGTGCAGGGCACGGGTGGGGCTGGCCATCGCATGCAGCTGCTTTTGGGAATCGGTGCGGGGCCAAGCGCTGGGCTAACGGGACGGCAGAGGCGCAACTCCCCCTGCCCATGCTACGCGCTCCCCCTGCTCCCAAAGGATGGGGAGCGGTGCCTCGTGTGTTCCCACTCTGTAAAAGGAGGCCATTCGCCTTTTTCTCCTGCATTTTCTCCGTGCCCGATGGCCCCTTGGGCTGCTATCGCCCTACAGCACCCTGTGCCTGGCTGCTCTCCCCCACTGCGAGGCACAGGGCCAGTGCTTCCCGCCAGCATCACCCCTCTTCCTCCACTCCCCCTCTGCCTTCTACTCTTGGGGATGACAAGGAGAAGATGAAACATTTCCCTAACACAATTATATTCTAATTTTGCGTGTGTGGCCATAATTTCCCTGTCAACAATTGTAATTAAACATCAGAGCCTAGCTATCCTGCCACTGGTGGCTGTGCAAAGCCAAGTGATGGAGAGCCGTGGCGGGCAGGAGTTGGCGTGAGCCTCGCCGGCTTTCCCCGGGCATCCGTGCCGGGACGGTGCGGGGTGAAAGCAGTGGGGAGATTTTCCTGCTCCGAGCTGTTTCGGTCACCGCGTGTCTTTGCATATGTTGAAAATAGAATTTGCCTTTGAAGGCTTCTCCTTCCTGGTGGCAGCATCGTGGCAAGAAGCGTGTCCCCAGGCCTGCCTGTGAGGAACTGGGGAGGCTTAAAACTCCTCCGGCATCATGGTTTTTTCTTGAAGCTGAGAAGTTCCCCCTTCCACTTTATGGTGCGGCCCCCTCAGTTTCCTACTTTGGGCTATTTTGGTGTAAGGCAGGAAGAAGTGGAAGGGATGGGGGGGGATACGCAAAGGGGTACCGGGGGGATGCCATGCAGACACCTCTACCCAGGACGCCAGAGGGGCTCCGGTGACATTCCAGCCTGGAGATACACTGGAGCCTGCAGGCTCAGGAGCAACCTTGACGTTCCCTGAGCCCCTTGTGATGTGAGGTACAGGCCAACCCCATCCCCTTGGCCCTGCGTAATGGCATAAAACACAGCAGCGTTGCGTGGGCAACATCTCGAGTTCTCTTTGTTTCCATCCTCTGAACCTTCGGGATGGGGATAGCAGTTTTCATCGGCTTCACAACTGTTAGGCTAATAACGTACAGCTAATAAATAAGTCAACAGAGCTGAGATTGCATCGTAGTCCTACAACACCCAAGATCTGTGGCTTAAATAAAACAGTTTCACAATGACTCTTGCAGTACTCAGAGTTGGTGATGCCAGGGGAAAAAAAATCACTGTATAGCGGAGGCTCCAGGCCAGGCACCGTCTGAAGAAGGGCACAGAGACCTTCCCCCACGGGCAGGTTATCCCCCGGGGCTCAGCTCCTGAGCCTTGCTGGAAGGGGAAGAGCCCATCCATCCAATGCTCCCTCTTTGGAGGAACAGCGGCCGTTGTTGCAAAAGCGCTGCTAGCTTTGAGAAGGGCTTTGGAGCCCTGGAAGCCGGTGGTGAACCTGGCGGAGCTGGCAGGGCCAGAGCAGCCCAGCTGCTCTCCAGACATCCAGTGCGGACCCCCAGCAAAGAGCCTCCAGCTCTACCTGCGCTGGGTTTGCCGTTGTCCCACCGACTCCTGTGTCCCTTGGTTGCTGCATATAACACAGCTGACATCCCTCAACTTTGCTTCCAGAGCTGCTCGCTGTCCCCTTCCCAGGGTCCCTTCCCATCCCCTGGCCCCGAGCTCCAGCCCTGGGTCCCTGCAGCACGGTAGCCGCTGGCTGTTACACGAGGCAGAGCGCCGACAGCCCTGGAAAGTGTGGGTGACTTAATAGTTCTGCAGCAATCAAACAAATCCCACTGGAGCCAAACCCGGGTTCATCCATTGCCTCCCCCCAACGCAATGCCGTGTTTGCAGCACCACATTGGAAGAAACAAAAAGGGGTAAAATATCAAAAAGCCGGAGGCGCTGGCAGAGTAGCGATGCCCTCACCAGCCTGCACAGTGCCAGCTTTTCTGCTTCCCACTCCGGGGATTTCCCTGCATTAAAAGTTTTGCAGAGAAGCACCATCCCTTTATAGCCCTTGACTGAGGTCCAGGGGATCCGGCCAGCTCTAAGCTCCGGCCGCAACAAGCTCCCTGCCCTGGGTGTTGCTCCCCGCTTGCAAAGCGGAGCCGTTGCGGCGGCCGGCCGCAGGCATGCAGCTCCTGGCGTGGCCGCCTCCTCCTCGCTGCTGAGGCCTGGGCAGGTTGTTACATGCAATAATGCAGAAGACAGCAGAGAGGGGCCACAAGCTCCGACAGCTGGCAGAGCCACCCATCATCTCCGCAGGAAGATGAGCAGTTTCGCTGGTCGGGTCTTTCTGTTTACCTGTGGCCGCAGTCTCTGTGTCTCAGTTTCCCCTCCGTTTGATGCCAGCAGGGCCAAACTCTGTTCATGTGAAAACCTTGGAGACCTTTGTAGGTGCTGTTGGGGATATGGCAGTGGTGTGCCAGCCCACGCCAGCGTCCACGGACAGGGGAGCCCTGAAAAAGCCCTGCGTTGGAAACCTCGCGGCAGAAACCTGCCTGAGCTGGGGGGGCTGCTTTGTGTCCTGGCCTCGTTCCCAGAGCCAAAAACCAGCCAAGCCATTTAATTTCTCACCGAGGAGGTGCAGGACCCATCGCTGTCTGCAGAGAAAGGACTGCTGGCGCAGAAGAAGAGGCTGAAACCTGAAGCAAGATGGATGGAGACTTGCCCAAAGGTGGCTCTTGGGGTAGGTTGTTCTGTCTCTGAGCCCCCACCCTGGCCAGTCACTGTCCCCATGTCACCTCCCGGGGGTTCAGGAGGGTCCAGGAAAGGCTCGCTGCGGTCCTTGGCCAGGAGAGCTTGGGAGTGCTGAGCTGGTCTAGCGTTAAGTAGTGGGGCAATGTCTGGGGGAGGCTCCGGCCCCCACGAGGGCTGCGGGACACCGGCCACTGCTGCTTCCCTCGGAGCCTTGCAGCCCCCTCTTACAAAACTGAAAATGAATGAAAGGTCAGGTCAGTGCTGGGCAACAAAACAGGTTTAAAAAACAAAAAAGGTACAAAAAAAAGGAGCAAAATCCCCGTTTCCCTGGAATTTTCTTCGAGCAGGGCTGTTTTTCCAAGACGTGATGTGATTCCCTGTGTGCGGTGCTGCTTGCTGGGACCTGCCCCTCATTTGGGACCCAGACTCTTCCCCCATCTCTTAATGTCCCAGGACACCGTGTGACAGCCACCCGTACCGCGAGGGACCTGACGTCTGGCGCAGAGGAGACCGATGGGCCGGGACCACCCAGCGAGGCCAGTGGCTGCACAAAGTCCTCTGCGTAAAGCCCCCCTGCCCCTAAAAATCAGGGCAGCCCAAGGAGGTCCCCTCGGCATGGGGACGGCGAGGAGCGGGACTACGCGAGCATCTCCCGCCCAAAGCTGAGGTCTGGGGGTGTCCTCCTGCCCCCAGGCTCCCGCCTCGGTCCAGTTTCAGGGAGGTAAAACAAACGGGGAGGTGTGGAGCATCGCATGTCGCTGTCGTCGTGGAGGATGCTCCCACGGATGCCTTTCCCCGGAGCCACTGAGATGTGGGCCACCGCGCAGCAGGGCTCAGGCCACCTCGCTGGGAGACCCAGGGCGAGGGGGCCGGTGGGAGCTCGGGGCTTCGCACTGGATCTCAGCGACTTTAAGGAGCAAGTTTGAGTTCATATTTGCATTTAGTCACAGTGTGAGTCAGACATTCCAGCCCCGGCTGCCGAAATGCCTCAGCTCTGACTTCTGATTTCCCACTGCAACCTCGGGGGGTTTTTTTTCTTTTTTTTTTTTTTTTTCCCCCTTCCCTTTCCCTTTCTCCTCTTTTTCTTTCCTTTCTTGCCTGTCCTTTCTGGCTAGCCCTGTTTCAAAGGCAGGTCGGGCTCCCATGGGGACCGAGTGGGCACTGGGCACTGGGCACGGGGCAGCAATGATGTTGCGGGAGGGGATGGGACAGAGGGACAGTTGTGGGCATCGCAGAGAGTTTATTTTTCCCTGTAGCAGTGGGGAGCTGAGGCAGGGTTAAATCCTGCCAGACAGTCCAGCCACAGAGGGGATTGAGCCAGTGAGCCCCCCATATCCCTCCAGCAACAGTGTGGGGGGGGGACATGGGGTGGCAGGAGACCCGCTGAAGCCAGATTTTGGCTACTCCAGCCGTGGCAGGGCTGGGCAAAACTGGGGGGGAAGAGGGGGACGAAACAGGGGAACCTCTCAGGAGAAGCCCCCCCAGACCCTCCACTCCATTGCAGGGTATGTGCCAGGCTTGCGCAGGTTTATATGTCCTCAGCATAAGCGCCGGTTCTTGATTTGTAACATTTTTAATTAAAAAAGACCTGGAGCTCAGCCGGCACTGACCAGGGAGCTGCCCCCCCCAGCCACCCCTTGCTCTCCTCCTGCAGGCACCGGGCACCCAGAGCTGGGTCCTGCAGGAACACGGGGGATGCCCAGCCCAGACCTGGGGGCTGCTGGACCCCCGAGCCAGGGGCTGGGGGAAGGAGATATGCTGAGTATTTGGACAGAAAGGCAGTTTTGTTTTTGGTTTCCTGAATGATGCATTCCACATGGCGTTGCATCACGCACAGCTGTTACATCACTTTAGCCAGGAAATTTAAAACAAGTGGCCTCGGCTGGAAATGGTGGTTTAATTATTATTTATGGACAACAACAACAACAGGGACAGAGAAAAAAGGCCTCCAAACTCTTATTTTTCTTTTTTTTAAAACCCGCCCATCTCTCACATTACAGCTACTTTGTCCCCAGCTCCTTCCCAGCCTGCGTGATGGTGCAGCAGCCGAGCTGCCACGAGGATGGGCTCCCAGCGAGGGCAGCCTTTGGGCTCAGCTCACGCTCTCCAGGCAGCTCGGGCAGCAGTTCTGGACCTTTTGGCCACGCTGTCCCCCTTTCTTCCGAGGGTGTCCCCTCCTTCCCGGCCGCCCCTGCAGCACCCACAGCAGAGCGGGACACTCTCCGGCTCCTGGCTGCCGCTGCTCATCCCTGTGCACGGATTTTTCCTCCACCAAAGGGTGAGCGCGTGCCACCGGCAGCTCCCTGAAAGCATCGTTAGCTTCGCTCGCCGTCCTCCCTTTGGGTGCCATTTGTTATTAGCGACGGCCCCCGGCAGCCCCCGCAACGCGCGCCACTGTTATAATTCCATCAGCTGAGTTATGATAGTCAATACCTCCCGCGGGACAGTCTGGAGTCGCACGATAGATCCGAATTCATCCCTGCCTGCCGTGGCTGCCTGTCAGCGTGGCCTCCCTGCCTGTCCCACGGTGACCAGCCTTCAGCACAGCCGTGGGGGACATCAGTGGCAGTCACAGGTCTCCTTCTCCGACCTATTTTGCTCCTTTTCTTCCAGATGTGGGGACAGAAGTGATGCGGAAAGCGTGATCATCCTCCCTGCCTTCGCGTGGGGGCATTGGGGACCCTCTTCTTCCTCTCTTCCTTAACCCTCTCTTTTGGGCACAGCATGGAGTAGGGACATCAGTGGCCAGGTGTCCCTGTCACCGGCGCTGGGGGGAGGACCCCCCCCTCCACAAGGCTTGGGTCCTGGCTGAGCATGAGTGATGTCTGCTGTGGCCAGCCGGGGCAGGAGCTGCCCGGCTGCTCCTCCAGATCCCTGCTCAGGGGTTTCGTGCAGCCCCCAGCCCTGTTTGCAGGTGGGGAAACTGAGGCAAAAGATTGGGGTGGCCATCGAGCATCTTCACAGGCACCTGCCGGGCAGGGCCACATCCCCAGCGGAGCAGCAGCAGGATGGGGAAGGCAGCGATGCTGGGGGGAAGGCAGCGGGGGGAACGGGACACGGTCCAGCCCTCGCTCAGGACCCGCTGGAGAGCTGGGCGCTGGTGGAGCTGGCTGGATCCAGCCCTGCAGAGGAGCACGGCCATGGCATCCGCCTCCGCTCACCTCCCAGCCCGGGCAGAGCTAGGATGGAAACTTCTCAACCGCGTATTGAAAAGCTTCGGGGCAGCTCATTGGAAAATTCAGCGGGGAATTCTCCTGTGCACAAAACCCCTCGCTTTGTGCAAATGTTGAAAAATGCAAAAACGCTCCATCAAAACGCTGCCCCGGTGCAGCGGCGATGTCAAATGCTCCGGCCGCCTCCCACCACCACCGTGCCGCTTCTCTCCCTAATTACACCCGGAATCATGTTTTCCAGCCCGTCATCCGCAGACTACTGGGTGCTGATGGGACCCCTGGGAAATGCGAGGTCGTGCCACGGTGCAGCGCACCCCAGCCCCGTGGGCTCTCTTGGGGCTCAGGGGGAAGTGGTCCCCAAATTGTAATGTTTAGATGACTCAACTGTAAAGAAATCCCGTTCTGGGTGCCCCAGGTCAAGGGTGCTCTTTATCCCCCTGGCAGCAGGCTATGGTCCCCACAGCACAGCAAAGCCTGGGGATGCTTGTGTCTGCCCCAGGGGCTGCGATCCTGCCTGGGGGGGCTTGGAAAAGCTACCTTAAAATCAACCAAAACCCAACCGGGGTCATGAGAGAGCCCTCGGCATGGTGTGTCGGAGGAGACAACACGGTGTCCCCAGCCCCAGGTGGAATCCCCCCCCCAGCGCCACTGCAACCCGCGGCCCAGGATAGCATCCGCCTACGAACAGGAAACCCTCTGTACGTGTTTGCCGGGGCGGGGGGCCCGGGGAATCTCCTCAGAATGGAAAGAAAAGACACCCCCGCACCCAGAGACCATCGTAGCACCTTCTCTGAGGCGGGGGGGGGAATCTCCGGGGGTGCCCTTGACGGGGTGCCCCGGGGGGGCCGGTGGGGACCGTCTTCCCCCACCAGGATGCAGGGATGGAGGTTGCTGCTGGCTGAGAGAGTTTGTGGGTGGGAGAAGGTTAATTGGGGGGGGTGGGGTGCAGATTCTGCTGGGAAAAGGTTGAGGGGAGCCTGGTCCCTGGCTGTGCAGGCAGCTCTGGTCTGGGCAGAGGGACAGGCAGGAGGCTCCAGGGAAGGGGAATGGGGACAGGGGGAAGGAGAGGAGGGAAGGAGTGAGACAGAGAGGAAGAGGGAGAGGGATGGAAGGAAATAGCTATCACGGGAGTTGGGTGCGGAGCAGGGGACAGGGACGGGAGCCTTGCCCATAGGTGCTGTCCGGCATTGCCAAATGGGATGTCCAGCACCTCTTCACAGGTGAAGACGGCAGGGTGTGAGGGCAGTTGTCGAACCTGAGGGTAAATATTCCTCATGGACAAGGAAGGTGGCAGCCCCCGTCTAAAGGACTGCCAATATAACCCCTGCCAGCCGGAAAAGTCCCCTCCACCCACCCCAAAAGTGCCGCTGAGGAAGGGACAGGAGGAGAAGGCAGGTTTTTGCCTGGCTGAGCTGGGGGTTTGAATGCCGCTGGGATGTAAACGTGTTGTTAACAGGGCACCTTTCCAGCTTCTTCAAGCTAAACAGCTAAATAAATATGTCCTCACGGTGAGTGAGGCTCAGAAAGTTTCAATTTGCAAACGTGCCCCAAAGTGGAGGTGCTCCGAGCGCCGGGACACCGGGAATGGCAGTGGCCTCTCTGCCTTTGCTGCAGGGGAAGGAGAGGACACGGGCGGTGCCTGTTTGGGACCGGCCAGGGGATTTCCCTTCCCTACACAGATTTCTTCCCTTAGCGGGTTTCGTGATATAATGTCAAGTTTCAGCATCATTTGAGGAGTAATAGAAACCTCCCCGGTGAGATGAGTCCCTGCTCCAGGCTCCTTCCCCCACCGTGGGGCACGGCCATGGGAGAGGATGGTCAGATCCCGGTGGCAACTCTCACCGCAGCCGGAGCTGGCTCAAGCCTCCTCTGCAGCAAAGTGAGGGTTTGCAGTGGGTCCCGTCTCAGCCCCATTTTCCACCCTCCCTCCTTGCAGTCTCAGCCCAGGGAGGGGTTTGGGCACCGCCTGCCCCCCAGCTGCCTCCCCGCTGCCAGATCCAGCCCCACCGACATGGGGAAGATCCAGTTTGGCTCCATCCTTTTCTATGCTGTTCCAGTTCTTGCCATCTGCGTCTGCACCGTGACCTTGTCCCACTGCACGTGGCTCTGGCATGGGTGGAAGATGCTGAAAACTCCCCCAAAACTTGAGCTTGGGCACAGGAGCAAAGACCAACCTGGCTGTGAGCAGGCACCTAAAAACCGACTCGGTGCCCTGGAGAAACTTGGCCCTGAGTGACCTAAGTTTATAGATCAGCTCCCCAGCAAGGGGCTGAGATCTAGATGTGCTTCTCCTGGAAGGACACACGAACCCAGATCGCCTTGTTCCAGAGGGTGCTGGGGGCTGGAGCCAAATGACACCCCCCAAATCCACCTTTCTCTCCCGGCAAGGGCCGAGCAGGGGGATGCCATAGCTCTGCCGGCTCTTGCCCATCCTCTGCCACGGCTGCAGGTGCATCTCCACCGTGTCCTCCCACCCGGCCTGGCCCGTGGCACCGCTTCTCTTTCGCTTCCCTGGGCCGACGCGGCGTGTGGGTGGGGGAGCCGACCGCACTGACACGGTGGTATAATTAGATGCCGGCAACCCCAGGAGCTCACGTCACTTCTGCTGAGAGGAAGGAGAAGCAGAAACTCCTGGGACGGCTGCGCTGCCAGTGAGGGGGGACACACACACGGACTGGGGGGGCTGCATTTCAGTGGCCTGGGGACACGGCAAAGGGCAGCTGCAGGGAGCAGAGCATCCTTCCCCACGCTGTGCCTTGTCCCCACCTGTATGGCAGGGGCAGAGGCTGCTGCTGGGGGCAGGGGGGGTTGTCACAGGGCAATGTCCCTGGGCAGGGAGCAGCCAAAAATCCTGCAGCCCGGCTGTGGGTGCCTGTTCTGCAGCTGAAGATGTCGGTTCCCTCCCTGACGTTTTGCAGGGTGCTCCCCCTCCCCTACATCCGCAGCTTTGCAGGGTCTTTGGGGAACAGGGGGGTGCAGAGGGGAGATGGGACGAAATCCAAAGGCGGGTTAAGGGAGACTGGGGGAGGAGGAGGAGGAGGCTGAAGAGATACTTAGCCCTGGGCATGTGAAAGGACACTGCAGCAAAACCCATCTTCCCCCAGGGCTGTGGCCAGCAGGCTGCAGAGTGGTCTGCTCATGGCGGGGGGGACGGACAAGAGGGGACATGGGCACCCCAGAGCTGGGTTTTGGGCCGTGCCCAAGTGGCAGGGGACATTTAGGACAGAGCAGGGTGCTGTGACTCTGGCTGTGGGCCGGTGGGTTCCCAGCAGCCCTGCCAAAGGCTGGGGACACCTGATGACCCCAGTTGCACCATGGCCCCCTCCCTGTGTCCCCGCAGGGCCCTGTCACCCCCCCGCCTTGGCAATGGGGAGCTTGGGTGCAGCCTTGAGCTGTGGGGAGGTGGGCTGGGGGGGGGGGGGGCGCAGGAAGCCAGATTAACGGCAGCCAGTCGTGAAATCTAGGGCAGACCCATCTGTCAGGCGTCTCCCATTTGAATCCGGCTGCGATGCCTCCCCCCGCATTGCCCCCACCTCCTGCATCCCCTCCCCAACCCGCTCCCTCCAAACCCGCATCCGGGGGGGCTGCGGGGAGCATCCTCGGTGGGGGAGAGGAAGCTTGGGGTGGCGAAGGGGCTTTTTACCCTTATTAAACCCTGGATGTGTCTTCTGTCCCCCCAGGTAGCCCCTGGCCTGGGCTCCCGGACTCCTCCAACTCAGTTTTTGGACACCCAGGGACTTTCTCCTCTTTTGAGGAAAGCTCCAGGTGAGGGAGTCTGGAGGTGTCATGATAGGTTGTTTTTTTTAAATCAGGAGCTTAAGGGAGAAAAAAAAAGCACATTTGGAGAGGGGAGAGGAAAGGGCAGAAAACTGACCCCAGCTCTGAACCGCCCACGCGTGCAGCCAAGTCCTGGCTCTGCGGTTCCTGGACAGCCCAAATTTTGAAGCTGCTTTCAAAGCTTTCGGCGACTGGCAGTGTTGGAGCCTCTCCGGGAGCTGCCGGGGAGGGGGTGCAGGGTACCAGCTCTGCCAGCCCCAGGAGGTGCCAGGGATGCCGCCGGCAGGACCACGGGGCTGGAGTACGGAGGAACCGGGGCAGCGAGAGGAGGCTGGGAGTTGGCAGGATCGTGCCCTGACAGCCGAGCCCCACGCTGGCCCCACGTGTTCACACCGGGAGGGGAAGCCCCCGACACCTTGCTCAAACTGTGAAATAGAAAAAAAACTGGTTTTCCAAGAAGCTGCCCCTCTCCCGCAGAGCATCTTGCTCAGATTTTGAGCAAAACTAGGCAAAAAGTGGCTTGGAAAACCCCTGCCATCAGCTCTGCTCGACGCTTGGTGCTGTGGGAAAAGGTGCTTTTTTTATCAAACCCAGCAGGACAGCCAGGTAGAAGGACACAGACCTGTCTGAAATGAAAATATACATCTGGATGTGTGTGTATGTAACCTGGGGCTGCGGGGGCATGTTCACCCGCCTGGGTTTGCAGTGACCTCAGTTTAACTTGGCAGCCGTCAGACGCCTTATCTTATCTCTGCATCGAGCTGTGCTCACAGCTAAACAAGTGCCAAGCGCCTTGGCTTCCCCTGCTCCTGCCTGCTAGGGCACCCACATCATGCAGGCACAGCACCCGTGTGCCCATCGTCGTGGGGAGGGGGGGCAGCTGCTCCGTGCACGGTGCTCAGAGCTGGCACTACAGCTTCCCCCCAGATTAATTCAGGGGAACAGGGAGTGCTCCCATCCCTGCATCCCTCCTCCATCCCTCAGCATCCCGGGAAGGGGAGGTTGAGCTGCCAGGTATCATCCTTGTCTCTATTTTCGTGAGTGGTGAAGCTAAAACCAGCTGCGCTTGAGGTGCCCAGGGCACGAGGGTGCTGTGGTGTGGGCAGCCAGGATGCTCAGGGTTGGGTGATGGGCTGAAGGGCAGAGCCTGGCGTTTATCTCTACTCCTGCCTCCGCATGCATGCTCCCAAAATAAAGCACCAAAGCAAAAAGCTTCACCTGCTCCAACCTGCTGCTCGGCAGGGAGGATGTCACCCTGATTTATAGCTTGCTGTTTTCCTTTCCTGGTAGCTTACAAACCCAAATATTGGCAGGTTTTTTCGCCCAGAGTAGGGGAAGGAGACAGGGATGGGGAGCTCAGGAAAGGAACCTGTGAGGCCCCTGCCCTGCGATGTGCCCCCCACAAGCTGTGCAAGGAGGTTGGGGGGGGGTCATCGGACTTGACTCATCTTTGGTGTAACTAGTTGCCATTTTTTGGGTGCAGCCAGAGCTGGACAGGGGGATGTGCCCCCCCCCAGCCTTGCCTCTGCTGCCTCTGCGGTTTCCCTACCTGCTCCAGGGGCCCCCCAGGCCGGGGTGACAGCGAGACGCAGAAAGCAGGATGTCACCTCAAACCTCAAGAGGAGCTGCCACCGAGGGGGAGGGTGGCCGGGATGCCGAGGCAGGGGTGAGGGGGGGAGGATTTGCAAGTCACCGTATGTAAACATGGGTGCTCCTCTCCCAACCGTCCTCTTCCGCAGCCCCAGTCGCGCAGCTCTTGTGTCCCTGTGGGAACAGGGAATGGTCTCGGTACGCGTGAGCTCCCGGGGGAGTGGGGACACGATCCTTTGCCGGGGCGTATTGGGACCCCTGCCGTGACGATGACTGAAGAAAATGCCCTGATGCCCTCAGGGGTCCTTCTTGGGGTGGTGGCACAAGGGTGTCCCCAGGGTCAGCATAGCACCCCGACCCCTCGTCCCCCTGCCATCCACTGTGAGATGGATATGGTAGCTTTGGGGCAATGGTTGGGGACTCCGTGATCCCCTAAGCTCATTGCGGGGGGCTGGTCTGTCCTCAGGGCTGGGGGGGTAAATTTGGGACTCTGCCCTCAGCCTGCTCTGTTTCTGGGCTCCTCAAGAGCCAGTTTGATTTCAGTTTGTCAGCCATCACCACCGCAAATCCCTTTTGCTCACCCATCATCCACGCAACCCTCCCGCAGCCCCCCTGGGGCACGAGACCCCTGAAAGCTGGGAAACCCGGGACCCCCGACCACATTGGGCTCTTCATCCCCAGACGTGGGGCTGGAACACAGCAAGGAGGTAGCCGCACGTCATTCCTAAAACACTCCGTGCTCCACAGAGCCCTGCTGGCTTTAATGGGGCTCAGGAGGGCGTCGGGGAGGGGGACACCCGGGTGTGACAGTGCCCGCTGCAGCTCCATAACTCTGATGCTGCTTGGTGGAGGGGGTCACGGGGAGAGCACCCACCCGTACACCCACCCACAGCACTTGCGTGTGCAAGCACCCACGAGGTACCCCACCTCCCCAGGGACGGGGCATCGGGGCTATGAGCCTCCCCGGGGAAAAGGCAGCGATTCCCCGCTGCCCGACGGCGAGAGGGTGAACACGGAGAGGGCGAAATGGAGGCAACCCTCTGCCTATACCCCCTCCCCGGTCGCCCCCCCCGCGCCCCGGCTCTGGGCTTTACCGGGGAGTTGAAGGTTTCCGGCTTCGCAGGTGCACGGTGGGGCTGAGGGTGGTGGCGGGGGGGGGGCCCACGGCAGGTGGGGGCCACGGGGGACCGCTGGGTTGTGTCTGTCAGCTCAGCCTGGCTGCGAGGCACCCGCGTGCCACCCCCGGGCATGGGTAGGGGCACCCAGCCCTCAGCCGTGCTGAGGATGAGGACGGTCCCGTTGGGGATGGTGGGTCCATTTTCACCGGCCCCATGTGCCCTGCCAGCCCCCAGCCCCACCGTGCCCTGGGCAGGGAGGACCTGGGCAAGCCGAGGGGATGCCGTGGGATGGGGACGAGCTCAGCTCCAGCTCCCCGGGCCCTCGGACGGCAAGCATGGCTTCAGCCTCTGGCCACCAGCTGTCTGGCCACCCTCACCACAGCGGCGTGAGGCAGGAGGGGCCATGGGAGGGGGCTCCCGAGCCTGCGAGCAACAACTTTTGTGGCTTTGAAAGAAAGAAGAAAGCCCTGCATCTCCGGGGAGCAGCTGCTCCTGTTTGCCCGTCTCCTTTCCTGCCTTTTTTTCTTTTTTTCTTGCCTTTTTTTTTTTTTTTTTTTTTTCTTTCCTTTTTTTTTTTTTTAAAAAACCTTCTTCTTCTCTCGCCTCGACCACAGCAACGCTAAGATGGAGCTGGTTCCCTCCCATCTAACCAGTACGGGCTCCCTCCGCCTCCCCCAACCTACCACCTCTACCTCAAGGATGACAATGACAGCTGCAGGGGTTGCGGGTGTCCCTTCCCCCTCTTCCGCACCCCTTCCCGTCCCCCTCCTTGTCCCCAGCCCCCCCGTCCACCCCCCAGCCCCAGCAGCGAGCCCCCCAAGCCGGGCTGCCTGGCGGCCCTGCAGCCTTTCGCCTTGACATTTGAAAAATGCCAGGCTGAGCCGGGAGACGGCAGCTGCAGGGTGGCACCCGGCCAACTATTTCGTTTTGGGTGGGTTTCGGTTTGTTTTCTGTGGCGGACACCACTGACAGGAATGAAAGGGGAAGGCTGCGTCCCGGTTTTCGCCCTCCGGGTTTGGGGGCCGTGGTGGGGGCTGCTGGGGGGGGACGTGGCACCCGCGGGCAGCTCAGTGGCAGGGTTTGATCTGGCAAATGGGGACTGAGCCCGTGCCCAAGGACTGGTGGTCCTTTGGCTGGTGCATCACTTGAATAGCTCAGCGGTCCAGCTGCCCCCACTGCCCCAAACCCTCGGGGTACCCATGTGTCATCCCCCCAGTTTGGGGTCCCCACCATCATGGTGTCCAAGGGTCCCCGCCTCGGTTGGGTCCTGGCTCCCGGCACACACATGGGGTGGGAAGAGATGGATGGACAAAGTGTTATTCAGTGTCCAGCTCTCCCGGGAGTTTGGCCGGGATCAGGACAGGGGAATCCTGACAGGGTCAGACACTGGGTCCCTGTGGAGACACAGCCCTGGCTGGGCCAGGGTGCTGCTGGGGGAGCCCCACCACACAGGACCACTCGGGAAAGAGTCACCCCCTGGCTGGGGTGTCCCCAGTCCCTCTTTGGCCCCTGGAGAGATGGAGAGCCAGCACGGCCCCAGCACAGGTCTCAGTGCCAGTGGGTACCACAGGGGACGGCACTGACGCACTGCCGGTTGGTTGGGGGTTTGCTGGGGGATGTGGCACAGGGGGAGGGGGAAGGGAGAGGCTATTTTTTCCCCCCCATTGCAGGTACCCAAGTCCCCCAGCTGCCGCCTTGCCTTGGCGATGGGCAACGCCAGCCGGGCTGGCACGAGGGATGGGGACGTTGTGCCCTGTGCCCTCCTCTGTCCGGGGCAGGGGACTGCAGCAGGCAGCAAGGACAACGCTTTGATACTCATATTTTATATTCATGTAAGCAACATAAATCCGCCTGGCTGCTCTTTCCCTGACAATAGAATTCATTATGATGGAAATATCCTCCGGAGGACTGCAGCTTAATTACCTCCTGATTTGCATTTTTGCATATTAATGACTGCAGAGCTGCTAATTTTGCTGCATTATTTTAAAGGCAAAGCAACCCTGCTCCTCTGTTGTCTCGCCTGCCATTTTCTTTTCCCCTCACTTTCTCCCCGTTAGGGCCGGAGGCGGCACAGCCTCGGGCTCAGCAAGTGCCTCTTTGGTCGTGACCCCAGCGCCACGGCCCAGCTCCGTCCCAGTGCCACCGTTGGAAATGTCAGGCCTTCCTCATTAGCAGGGTGCCCTTGTCGGTTGCTCGGGCCACCCAGCACCGCGGGATGTCCCTTACGTGGGATGCCCCAGGCCGGGTGCCCTCGCGGGGTGTCCTGGGGATGCGCGTGGCTCCTTGGCGAGCGTTGAGGGCAGCGTGGCCGCCTGCGTCCTCCGCGCTCCCGACTATTGTTCTGGTGGCGGCTTTTTGGGCAGCGGTGTCACCGCGTGTTACTTCCACTCCACAGCTCCAACCGCAACAGGCTGGGGAGGAATGGGGGGGGTTTGCCTTCTCTCGCTGCCCTCTGGCCTCAGTCGCTCGCCAGCCCTGCATCTCTGCTCCCGCTGACACCCCCGGACAGGGCAGGGTGCCGGGCTGGGCATGGAGGTGCCACCTCCCGAAATAACTGATGGGAAGAGGAAGGATCCAGGAGAGGGATGGCTGAGCCCTCTCTTGCTTCTCTACAGGCCCTGCGGGCAGCGAGGCGCCGTGCAGCCCTGGGGTAACGGGCAGGACGGGCACTGTCCGATGGCTGCCCAGGTTGTAGGTGCTTTGCCCCTGGTCCAGCTTCCCTGGTGGCAGTGAACCCCACCCTGTGGGTCACTGTTGGTGTTTAGGGCTTCCCATCCTGGCTGCCAGGATCCAGCTGAACCCCAGGCATGACCCACTGCCCCGTCCCCAAATGTGCCCTCACCCCAGGCCTTGGGGCCGGCGTTGAGTTTCGCTCCTATTCCACGTCTCACCCCACGTCAGAGGGGCAGAAGCAGAACTGAGGGCTTCCCGTCCCAGCTGAAGCCCATGGTGTGGCTACACGTCCCCGATGGCAGTCTGACCCAGGTGCCACCAACCCGGGGCTGCCCAGGGTGACTCAGCCTGCCAGATGCCACCAAGGGCCCGGTGCAGGGAGAGCCTGGCGGTGTCACACGCCTATGGGATGCTGAGCATCAGCCCAGCATTAGGCAGTGGGGTGGGCAGGGCAGGGAGAGCAGGGGGGTACAGGGTCAGGGCTAGGGCTGGGGACAGGGCTGGGGACAGGGACAGGGAGAGGATCAGGGCTGGGGACAGGGACAGGGCTGGGGACAGGGACAGGGCTGGAGGCAGGGACAGGTCTGGGGACAGGGCTCGAGGCAGGGACAGGGAGAGGATCAGGGCTGGGGACAGAGCTGGGGCTGGGGGCACGGACAGGGACAGGGTCGGAGCTGGGGCTGGGGACAGGGACAAGGTTGGGGACAGGGCTGGGGCTGGGGACAGGGAG
>NW_010972651.1:195579-253696 GCF_000737465.1 Haliaeetus leucocephalus
ACTCCCCTGCGCCTGCCCTGCGTGTCCCCCCTCCTTCATCCTGCACCCCTCCATCCTGTCCTGCACCCCCCACTCTCCACCCAAACCTCCACCCTCCACCTCTTCCCCCTTCCCCTTCCACGCCACTCCATAACCCTGCTGCCCCCACCCCCCGGCCTTTCTTCCCTCCCATCCGAGGCCAACACTCGTGGGTTCCTTCTGCACCGCACAGGCATCCCTCTGTGCCTCAGTTTCCCCAGCGAGCACACCACACCAACCCTCACCGGTGACTTCTTGCACCCCCCCGTCCTGCTCCCTTCGAAAGGGACTTGCCCCTCGGGGTGCCACCCGGGGCTGGGAATTTAACCCTTGCCCTCCCCATACCAGTAACATCCCACTAACGCACCAGCCTTGACACGCTGACCTGTCCCAGCCCCCCCCCCCTGCATCCCGGAGCCCCCCCAGTCATCCCTAGGGACCGCTGGTGTCACCGTGGCAACCAGTGATGGTCAGCAGCCGGTGACCCAGGCGCCCTGGAGTAAGCCCTGGCCCTGGCCAGGGTCACCGGGGTCAATCAATCTCATTGCTATGCACAGAGCCCTTCGTTACCACCAGCGCTGGTAACGAGTGCCAGGGCTGGCAAAGCACAGGAAAGGGAGAGAAAAAAGGACAAAACGGGGGAAAAAATATATATATATACAAGGGATTCAAAGAATTTTGTTTCAAAAGCTTGTCCCAGTCCCTCCCAGTCCTCGCCCCATTAGGGGACCCCCGAGATGGGTCCCTCCAGAGCTCTGCAGGGCCCTTAGGGCTGTGGGGGTCTTGGGGCCGGGCAGGGATGTGCCTGGGTGGGTCTCCCTGGGCAGGGTGGGGGGGTCTGGGTGCCCAGGGTCGGGTAGTGGTGGAGGGGAGGCCATGCTGCCCGGTACACCGGCGTCTGAGGGCTGTCGGTTCCCGAAACCCCCTGCCCATGCGGGTGAGCCCGCTCCCACCGGCGTTACCGCATCCTGCCGGAGAGCGTCAGCAGGCGGCTGCGGGAAGGGGCAGGGGAGAGGGGGGGCTTTGCTGCACCTCACCAGCCTCCTCCTGCCCCATCCCAGAGGAGATGGGGGGCAGGCAGCCAGGTGCCCCTCAGCAATGGGGACATCACCCTGGGGAGGGCTTCGGGGGGTCCCCGCTCGCTGAATAGGCAAGCTGATGGCAGCCTTCCTCCACCCCCATTGCTCTGAGTCTTCCGTCCTGCCGTCCGCATCCAGTCCTGGGCTGGGAGCCGCAGCTGTGGGGTCTCCTGGCCTGGCTGAGGCCCAGCAGACTCATCTCCCCGGTGGGATCCCTGCCCACACCTCCTGCTTGCCCTGCCCCGGCACTCAGTTGAGTTCGATCAGCCGCTGCCGGGCTGTGCTGGGATGACTCTGGGCAGCAGAACCCCCCCCCCCAGCTCCCAGGCAGGGGGATGGGATGGGGCACCAAAATCTTCCCCAAAATGGGGTCCTGCTCCTCGGGAGCACCCCAGCCTGGCAGGGAGGGCATCCCTGGAGGCTGTTCAAGAGACCAACTGGGTGGGACCCCCAACTTCTTGGGCAACCTCCCATCGTGAGATGCTCTGCGGTACAGGGGGGCAGCCACCCCTGGACAAGGTCTCAGCCAAAAAAGCCGCCAGGTCCCAGCAGATTCTGCTCAGGGCAGCCTAGCCCTGAATTGCCACTTTGGGGACGGGGCAGCAGCCACCCCTGGAGCTCTGCCACTGCCCACTGTGCCCCCCCCCCCAGCTCGCCCG
Organism: Haliaeetus leucocephalus; assembly: GCF_000737465.1. NCBI lineage: Eukaryota > Metazoa > Chordata > Aves > Accipitriformes > Accipitridae > Haliaeetus > Haliaeetus leucocephalus. The sequence continues at coordinate 197,336 of NW_010972651.1, forward strand.
CTGCTCCGGTCTGTGGCTGGAGCCTGTGGAGGACAGACACGGCGTCTCCAGCGCGCAACCACACTCACCTCGGAGAGGGGGGCTGCTGGGAAAAGGCTCCCCCCGCCTCTGCCGGGTCACCCGCAGGCAGGGGCATTGCCAGGATTTACCGGTACTGGGTTGACAGCACCGTCTCAGGGCCTTCCCAGTTCCTCCAGGGCCTCCCCAGGAAGGCAGGGGGTCCGAGCCCGTTGGGGGTCCCATGTCCTAGCTGCGGTGACATCCCAGCCACTCGATGCTCCTGGGGACCCCTCCATCCCTCTGCCGAGGTATGACGGACCAGCAGGGTGGGAGCTGGGTGCCAGCAGTTGCTTTTTACCCCCCGTAACATTGCCCCAAGTTCCCATTTTGGCTTCAGCCCCGACAGGGACACTGGGGATCCCCCCCAGGACCAGCAGTGCCAGGATGCTCCTGCGCCGGCTCCCCCCCCCCAGCATCCCGCCTGGAGCTGCACATGAATGGCAACGAAGGCAGATTGTAGCTGACGGCTGGAAGATGGATTTATTGCAATGATGCAAAAATTAGTTTATAGAATATATATAAATAAAGATTTCCTTCCTTGATGGGCGAACTCAGCACAGCAGCAGCTCTTCTGGCAGGATTTATTAATCACTCCAGCGTGCTGCTTGTGCAGTGGCAAGTATTTCCCTAGGCAAATAGGGCCGGCGGTGCCCCAGAGGGGGCAAACAATCCTCGATTTTAGCTCTCTCCTCAGCCCAGGACCACTTATTGCTGCTGTGAACAGGCCTGGCAACAAACCAGGGCAGCCTGGCAGAGCTCAGCCTGAAACCAGCTGGAAGGGAGGCATCCTGCTAGTGAAACATGGGGAAACTGAGGCATGGATGCAGCGTGACTTGTCTGGAGCCAAAGAGAACTGGAGGAAGGATACGGGAGCCTGTGCTGGCTGGAACGTAAAAGGGGAATGTGCTTTCTCTTGGATATGGGAGGAGAAGACAGTTGTCCTGGTGGGGACTGTCCCCTGCCAGACCCCCTGCACCTGCCCTAGATGCCACCTCCCAGTCCCCCCGCTTTGTCAGAAAAGGAGGAAGCCCCCCCAGGCCGCCTGCACCCCCGTTACCACCCATCTCCCAACCAGCATCGCCCCATCCCGCGGGGGAACCGAGGCACGGGAGGCACAGTGGCAGGGGTGACAGCGGGGGCCACCGGGTCCCTCGGTTGCCCCGTGGGGCGCCGGGCGCAGGCGGGGTGCTGGCTGCTGCTCTCTGTGTCTCCTTGTTGTGCGGTCGATCCCCAGACAGACTCCTCGCCTTGCTGCGTGTGCTCTTTCGAGCCCATTGATTTCCCTGAGTAAGTGAGTTTGTATGGATCATGCAGCATGCAGCCCGGGCTGCCCAGCGGTGCAGCAGCCGGCGGGGGGGAGGGCGTGCGAGGGAGGGGGAACCGGGGAGAGAGCAGAGCCGATCAATATGGACAGTGTGAAGTGAATTAATGGAAGACGTAGAGGCTGGCTGACAGTGCTGCCGAGGCCGGGCTGCCCTTCGGGGGCTGCTTGAAGGCAGCTGGCGATGCCGCGAGGGGTCCCTGGGGACCCTGGCTTCAATCCTGCCCGGGGGCCGAGGGACACCAGTGGGGCAGGGGACTGCCACGGGGACCTTGTGGCTTTAGAGCTTCTCCCCGACAAGAAATTTGGGATCCTCTGGTTCCCGAGACAGCCCCGTGCGCCTGAGCCCCAGCTCTGCCAGGGCAGCACCGTGCCCGGGACACCGTAGGGTGCCCAGCTCTACAAGAGCATCTGTAGCCATTTCCCCACAGCCAGGCATCTTGGCTTTAAAAAAAAATGATATTTTCTTGTGGCAAACAAAAAGCTCTCAGGGAGGCTGTTTGGTCAGGATTTTCATGAAAACATTTGGTGGGGTGTGTTGAAAATAAAAGGACAGAAAAAAAACCCAGCTTCCAATTAAAATCTGTTATCTTTTCTTTCAAGAGGGCTCCCCATACGCAGAGAAGCCGAGTGGAACCGGGACCCTGCTTACAACCAGCCTGGAGCAAGCACGAATGTTTCTGACGTCTCCTTTGCCTTTGCAGAACGTTTGGCGGTGAGCTTGAAAAAAGGCAAAGGCTCAAAAATCCCCCCAAAATGCGCTTCCCACAGTGCCGAGGGGCCAGGAGCAGCATGGGGCAGCCGCTAGCAGCAGCATTTCTCTTTTGCAGGTCATGGCCGTTTGCTGCTCTGCCCTGGGTGCTGGTGGGCGATTCCTAGTACTGGTAATGCGAGTTAAACTGAACCACCTGCCACACAATGATCAGTGTAGAAATCTCCCAAACTCCATCCAAGATGAGACAATTTGCAGTCCCTGCCACTTGCTGAGGTGCATCAGGGTCTTAGGGCATAATTTCTCTTCCCCTTTCTGGTATGTCTTTGCTGGGATTGAGATATACAGGAAGCAAGCTTGGCTGGCATCATTAGGTTTCAGTGTTAACAAACTTAGGGAATGGAGGGATTCCTACCAAAATAGACTCATGTGGGGATTGTCTGACTTCTTTTGCTCAGGCTGCACAATGAGGGGCTTGGGAGGCACCGCAGCCACCTGAGAAAGAATCTCCAGGTCCTGCTGCTTCTTTTTTGCTTTTATAATGGGAGCAAAGTGGGTGAGCTGGGCTCAGGGGAGCATCAGCAGAGCCTGTCTGTAAACCTACTCCAGCCGGGACCACAGGTGCTCGAGGAAGGGAATGGCGCCTTGAGGGCACAGCGTTGGGTCTGGTAATTCACGATGCAGAATGGGATTTGTTACAGTGATGCCCGTGTGTGCAGTCCTGTGCAAAGTTGCTCTCAGGAGGTTTTTCCCTGGTGGGGGGATTAAAGCCAGCGAGGGCTGTGGGGAGGCGATTGCCATTTCTGGGGCTTTTGGAGCTTTTTCCCCCTTGTTGTTTTAGGAAGAGGAAAAGCTATTGCTAGAGATGCTTCTGGAGCTGAGCTGGAAACGCGCCCTGGGGCTTTCTGTGGCACCTGGGGGTCCCAGGTGCTTTGGCAGAGGAGGGGCAGCTCCCCACGGGTTTGCCTAAGGACATGGGCTGGCAGGGTGCTGAGGTCCCCCATGCGACCCATGCCCATCCCCAAGCCCACTGTGATGGGAGCAGGGAGCTGCTGGGCAGGGGCTGGAGTGGCTTCAGGTGCTGCCTGATCCTGTGTTCCAGTTGCAGCCCGGACACCATCGGCTCCCGGGAACTGGAGCGATGGCAAATCCTTTTGAGCAGGTGGGTTGACAGACCACGACCTGCTTTTTGCACGCTTTGCCCACTGCTAGCGTGAACGTGTGTGTGTGTGGGGGGAGGCTGCCCTTGGGGATGCTGTGGTGGTTGAGGAGGGGAAAGCCGTGTCAATGGTGGAGCTGCAGAGCAGGGAAGAAAAGATGCCGCCGAGCGGCGAAGGCAGAGCCGTGCCCTGGAGATGGGCGCCCACGTGTCCATCCCAAGCTACGCAACAGGGACATGGCACAAAGGGGACGTGATGGGTGAAGAAGGGTGTCACCACCAGCCCGGTGTCGTGTCCTGCCCGGCAATGCCTGACACAGGAGACCTGAGGGCGAGCGGCTCCTCTGGACCCAGCGCTGGGTACCACGAGGCAGATGGACCCGGGGAGGAGGAGGAAGAGGTGTGCTGGCCCTTTAAGAGAATAATTTCGGAGCTGGCCTACTGAGTTATTGATTGGCGCTATGGTAACGTATATTAGATTATGTATGGCTGGAAATGTGTTGTGGACTGGGAGGCTTGTTTGGGAAGCCAGCACTCTTCTTCTTGTAAACCGGCTCCCGCAGAGGGTTTGGGTTGTGAAGGGTCTGCGGCGTGTCAGCTCAACCGGAGCTGAGGACGGGCAGCGCTCGATGCACATGTGATACCATGGGATCCGGTGCGCCAGGGCATGGCTGGGGGCATCTTTGGGTCAAATGGATGGATGCTGAAGGGTTTGTGTTCAAAAGGGCATTATCGGATGGATGGGAATACCTGTGGAATTGGTCAAAAGTGGGAAAACCCCGCAGCCGGCCCCTTTTCTTCCAAACCAGCCACCAGTAACTCCCACCTCCCGTCTTCCTTGGAAAAGATGGAAGACCTAGGGAAGGACCCAGCCCTGCTGAAACAGTCCAGGTGAAATGTCTGGGTTCACCCCAGCCTCTCTAGCCCATCTGCAAGGGCTTTGGCTTTGGTTTATTTGCGTGAGCTGGCAAAACACCATTTTTTCCTATTGCTACGGCACAGAGCAGGCAGGTGGGCTTCAAGGGAGGCAGATTTCCCAAAAAACCTCCTTTGCCAGCCAACTGCTGCTTGCAATCCAGGTCACTCGGTGAGTCCGAGCCCTGCAGCTCTGCATCTCGGATGCACTCTTGGCTTGCAGGGGAGGCTCCTTCCAGGCCCACCCCATGAGTTTGTGCAGACCCATGGGAACAAGACGAGGGGCTGAGAGTCAACCCACGCCTCTCCCCCGGGGAATGCCAAGAGGGAGCAGCTCCTATTTGGGCGGATAAAGCTCCCAAATCCCAGCAAAAGCTCTCCGTGCTCATTCCCTCGTCGGCAAGTTGGTAGGACAGGACACGACTCATCCTGCTCCTGCCGCATGGTCCTCTCCAGAAGGAGAGCCCGGAGGTGCGCAGACCCCGATGCAGAGTGCGGCCGGGAGATGAAGGCACCGTATTGATCCCGGCCTCTCGCCGTCACCTTTTGGCGCTGACCGCGGCCAGCCGCGGGGCAGCTTGGGGAGGCAACGGACCATGCCGCCGTGCTTAGAGCGCGGTTGGGGGTATTGTGCAGGAGTAATTGGGCTTAGAAAATGAGAGGCTTTGCAATCGTTTAAAAGCGGGGAGGGAGGGGAAGGCGATGGGGAGAGGCAGCTGCTGGAGGAGCAGAGGGAAGGAGGGGTCAGCCCAGGGGAGGGTCAGGGAGCTGGGGGGGGGTGGGATGTACTTTGGGGTGCCCCCAATAACAGCCTTGGTGCTTGGGTGGCAGTCGTGCCTGCTCCCCTCTTTTTCTACTCCCAGCTGCCCTGAAGACACCCCTTTGCCCTGGGGTCACCCCGGCTCCTGGTGCTGCCGGACCCAGGGGAGCAGCTGCCCCATGAGGGGCCCCGGCAGTGTGGGGGTCCCCAACCACCCCCACTGCGGTTCTGCGACCAACAGCCGCCGTGTCCGGGGTCAGGCCAGCAAATCCAGGCAAGGACAGGGGTGCCCTGGGGACAGTGAGGAAAGGGAAGGGGACAGGACCCTTGGGGCAGGAGGTGGTGTCCGTGCGGGGTACTGGGGCAGCGGGAGACTGGCTGGAGATGGGACAAGGGAATTTGAGGGAGAAAACAAGGTTATTTCTTGCATCTTGCAGGGCTGCCTTTTGTGTCTGGCACCAGTGCTTGCAGCTGGCAATTCAGCAGCGAGATGGGGATCTCTGGGTCCAGCAGCCACCAGGCATTGAGATGTTTCACTCCAGACAATTATCAGCAGCTGCTCCAGTGCTAAACACGCAGTCTTCTCCTCCCTCACCTTCCTTTTTTTTTTTTTTTTTCCTTCTTCCTCCCAATGTAACATAAAAACCTATCGATCACTCAGCTGGGTGCTCCGAGCATACATGCAATGGGAGGGGGACAGATCCAGGGGGCTGCCTGAAATGCCAGCGGCTGAAGCACATGCCCTCCCCTCCATCCCAGATGCCCAACGGCATCTCCCAGCTCTCTGCGGGACAGGCAGGGATGGGATTACCAACTTGGGCTTGAGTCAGACCCATCGAGCCCAGAGTGTTGGCCCTGCAACTGCAGGGCTGGCCTGGGAGCCGCTTGTTTTCGGTGCACGGGCTGGTGCTCCAGGCTGGTGCTGAGGTCATGGGGAGTCTGAGCTGCTTTGGGAGCTGAAGTTGCTTGGAAAGGGATTGCCTATGGCAAGGTTGGGGTTTGGTTTTTAAAGCCTCAGGGCCTGAATTTTGGGAGGTTTTCAAGTGCATCTCTGGCTTTTCCATGCACAGGGAATTGCCCAAGTAATTGCTTGAAGGGCTGGAAACCCTCGGCAAGCCCCTGCACGGGTTTTGTGAGCTCAGAGCTGGGATGGGTCCTGGGTACCACAACCACAGCAGTGCTGGGGTGTGTGAAACCCCCAGTTCCCAGCTCCTGCTCCTGACTGGGCTGGTGGCTCCAGAGGCCCTGGGTGAGTCTCTCTGAACTCCCAATCCTTGTGCAAAGTGGTGATCCCTACTTGTCCCCCCCTTTTTTTTCTTTTCTTTTTTTTTTTTCTTGTGTTAATTCTTGTTCCTGCATCCTGGCTGGCTCCAAAGGCTGGAAGAGAATTAAAATAAAATAGAAAGTAACACAATGAGAAAAAAACCCATCCCTGTTCCCCTTGGATAAGCATATGCAAACATCGGTGGGTGCACACAGATGCTCTGCCCCAAATCCTCGCAGGTCCTGGGAAACGGTGTGTGGTTTGGGGTTTTTTGGTTTTGTTGGATTTTTTTTTCCTTCCAGCTGGCTTAAGCTGCTGCAGGGAAGGGTTCCTGGTGCCAGAGCCAAAAGCGGGCCTGGCAATGTCAGATCCCCTCTGTGGGCAGCAGGTATTGCTTGGGCTGGGGGAGAGGAGAGGACCGCGCCGGGGTGATGGATGGAGGAAGGCAATAGTGCTTGGCTCGCCAGCACATCTCCGATATGCAGCTTGAAGCACTTGCCAATCAATTAAGCCAACGCGCCCGGACTCCTTCAGATCTATTTAAAGAGTCTGGCTGCCTGGCCCTGAAAGGGAGAAGCTGTTAATAACCCCCCTCCCCTCTTCTCCTCCCCTGCCCCTCGCTCCCTCTCTCCCAGGAGGTACCAGCCAAGGAGGAAGGGAAGGATGCCCACCCCGGCTCAGGGTCCCTTCCCTCTGCCAGGGGGACGTGCCAGCCTTTCCCTGATGTCCCCAAGGGTGCAGCCCTGCTCAGTCCCTCCTGGGCCAGTAACAACTGCCATGTCGTCCTTTAGTTCCAGTCCCTGAACTGGGACAGGAGAGCATCCCTGCTCGGGTGCCTTGTGGATCTGGAGGAGCTGCTGAAGGTTGGTCTGGCCCAAATGCCACACATTTGCCGTGGTTGCAGTTCTGGGAGAGGGGAGGACCCGTTCCAGCTGATGGGACCCACCGGCAGGGACAGGAGGGGTCCTTCTAGTGACCCTCTCCATAGGAGAGGTGGCCAAGACCTGAGACCCCCTGGGGTTAATCCTACCTGAGGGTCTTCTGGAAAGGAGAGGAGCCTGGGGGCAGCCAGCTCTGACTGCCAGGGGCACGGAGACACAGCCCCACCTGGCCATTGGTGCAATGAATGCACCAGGTCTCAGGGACGGTGGCAGCATGGAGCAGCTCTGGATCCAGCCCCGGCTGGGCAGTGGGTGCAGGCAAATGAGGAGGCTCTGAAACCACCCGGCTTCAGGGATTTCTGGAGAGGATGCCTTTTTTTTTTTTTTTAACTTGTTGAGAGGAGCTGGCAGCTCCAGACCCAGCAGGGCATTAGGGAAAACAAATGGGCCAGAGTGAAGAGGCAGAAGCCCTGCTCAGGCTGCGTTTGTCAAGATCCATATTGGCAGGTGGCCCATCCCTCAGCAGCCCATTAGACCTGGCAATAGAAACAGGTGAACGCTGGTGGCGGGGGGGGGGAGGAAGAGGAGGGGGAAGGAGAGGTAAGGGCTGCTCGGAGGCATCCCCTGTGGCATCAGTACAGGGCTGAGCTGCCTGCAGGGAGGGCAGGATCCGTCCCCTGTGGGAGTAGAGGCACGTGCCGAGGGATTGCAAGGACACCCCCTCCCTCGCTAAATGTAGCTGTGCCTCCATCCATCCCACATCAGAAAGGGCCACTGAGACACGAGGACCAACACGAGCCCTGGCCAGGGACCTTCTGGGCTGATGTGGTTTGAAGTGAGACCATTATTTCTACAGTGATGGTGTGCAGGATGCGGCCCCAGTCTGGGAAGGCAGCGCTCCCCCTCCACCCCAGCACCCAGAGCTGGTGGCACTGGGACTGGGGATGCCCACGCCGGGAGGCAGCTGGGGAACCCGCAGCGGGTGCCAGCTGGGCTGTTCCCCTGGTGCCAAGACAGGAGGGAGGCAACGGTGCTCCCAGCTCCCCGCGGCAGTGCATGGAGCGGTGCCAGGGCTGCCATCGAGCTGACCTTGGTGGCATAAATGGGGAGGGAACAGGCCGCAGGGAGGAGAAGCGGGGGGGGGGGGGTGTGTGCAGGGGTGCCCTGTTAGTGTTCGTATAGATTTTCAGCCTGGGAACAGTTGGCGAGGAGGAGGAGGGTGGGAGAGGAGGCAGGGTGATGCCTATTGACTGCGCTGAGCATACGACCTTCCCCGGGAGCAGGATGCTCTGTCCTGGGGATCCTTTCTCACTTGCCCACCCTGGGGAGAGGGATACAAACCTTCCTGTGGGAGTGTTAAGTCCATCTTTGGCTTTAAATGCTCCATTTTGGCTACAGGGCAGAGGCATCCTGGGGGGTCACCCATGGCCCCGTGGGTTTGCTGTCCCCAGGGAGGGCAGGGACCTGCACCCATCAGCCTTCGGGGAGCCCCGTCCTCCCATCACGCTCCTTGGCACCTCGCTCCAGCTCTCTTCTCCTGATCCCCTCATTAGCTGCAACATGGAAACTGTTTTGAAACCTTTGCAGAGGGGTCTCTCTCTCTCCCCCCCCATACCCCCCCGGCCTTGGCCACTTTTCCCGTCACGCTCATTAGAGCCCTGAGTATCAATCAGGCGGAGATGAAAGCCAGCTGGGGATACATTACAACACCTTGGAAAGGGATGAAAGGGCCTCTTTAGTCCTAACAAACCTCTCGAAGCCGAAATGCATATGGATGCGAGCCTCGCGCACGCTGCCTTTCATCTCAATTTTTGCCTTTTGGGCTGTTTGGCTTTTGCCCCTGCAGCAGCAGGACACGGTCATCCCAGTGACACTGCGCGCGTGACCGGCACGGTGGCCTCGGGTCCCCGGGGATGGGTGGCACAGGGTGCTGGACACGCTAGAAAGATATTAGGAGATTTTACGGGGTTTACTTTGCCCATCTGTCCCCTCTGATATCTGAGGACCGAGAGGACAACCCAAAACATCACCGGCCAGAAGGAACCTCCATGGACACCTCTGGATGCAGCATCGGTCCAGTCCCGACTTCCCGGGATGGCTCCCACTGAGGGAGGGTGGCAGGATCAGGCCTTCGCTGTGTTGCGCTGTGCAATGGATTTTAAATTTAGAAATTGTTCAGATTTGTACTTTGAAAAAAATCCATGGGGCATTAAATATTTACAGAAAATCAGCAGCTGTGTAAATAATAGAAAAATCCAATATTCTGCGAGTGGACCGGTTTTCAATAAATTTGAAAATTTTATGATATTGTTATTATTATTTATTGCCTATTTTATTTGTCAGTGTCTCTTTTCACAGGCCGCATGGATCTGGGTGTTTGACCACCTCGTGCCAACCCAGCGTCCAAACTTCCCCGGCCGAGAGCCGCCGGCTCTGCCCCAGGGGCGTCGCTGCCTGCTGAGACCTGGCCTGCTCGCTGCACTGATGGGCCATGCCCAGGAGCGGGTGCCAGGGCGAAGTTTCCTTGGCCGTACCCTGCCCTGCCAGCGGTGCCCATCCTGGCACGGCCCTGCAGCAGCGGGACGCGGTGGCTCAGGTGGTCCCGGCGGGACCGAGGGTGCAGCGGGAGCCCTGCAGGGGTGGAGGGCTGCGGAGGGTGATGGCGACGTAGCACCTACTCTAATGGGATCCTCTCCACAAGTAATTAAGCCTCGGCTAATGCTAACCGTAATGTGATGTATGTATGCCTTTAACTAATCATTTATTAGCCTCGTTGATGGTTTGTCAATATTAATTCATTTATTTAAACAACTCCGAGCTGTAATGAAGATGTTTGCTTTAAGGGGGGAAAAAAGAGATGGAGCTGCCAGGAGATTTTTTTGTTGACTCGATGGATGTCGCCCTGCCCTGGGTGATGGGACTGAGGTGGGATGAGGAGCTGCTGCCGCTGCTCGTCCCCAGGCCGGTGGCCTCTCCCACAGCCCTGGACTGTGTGTGGAGCTGCCATGGCGAATGCGGGTGTAACCAGCGACCATGGGTACCAGAGGGAGCTCCGGGCTTCCCATACCACCCAGGGAAGCAGGATCAGGCCCTGTTCCCTGCCCCTGGAATGATGGGAGCACCCCAGGGGGGATGCCAGCAGCAACTTTGTTTGGAAGAATTTCCTTCAGTTTGACCTTAAAATGTTTGAGCTGTGCCTCAAAGCCTGAAATCAAACTCAAACGTACTGCCTGACCCAGAACAATTGGTTTTTGCTTGACTTTCGATTTGCTAACGATTTCAAACCGGTTTTCATTTCGAATCAAATTACTTCTGTTTAATTTTTTTGAGGCAGGGAATGGGAAATTGCCAATAAAATGAAAAAAAAAAAGAAGTATTTTTGGTCCTGTTTGATAAGCTAGGTTGGATTAGATTTGGTCCTTCTTCTGTACCTTTTGGGGGTTAAAGCAGGTGGGATGCACGAGAGGGGATTCCGGGGAGCAGCCCTGGGGCAGCCGGGTCCTGCCCTGAGGCCGAGCTGAGCAGATCCTGAAACGGGGCCTTTGGCCAGACATTAGATCAGCTGCTTCCAGCGCTCCTTGGCAGCTTCTTAATATCAACTAGATCACAGTATTAAAGTTAACTTTTTCTTAAACAGGCTTAATTAGGCTCCTTCAGACAAACATAAATTAATCCTGGGTTGCTCTGGAGGATGCGGAGATTCCTCTTGATTGATTGCCAGCCCTGGCTCCAGATAAACTCCTCGGAAAGCCAGGTCTCACTTTTGGTCATCCGTAACGTTGTACCCAGGAGCTGGTGAGCCGGTGGCATCCTCATGTCCTTGGCGGTCAGCCCTGCTCCAGGCTGTGGGCACAGAGATGTGGCTCTGGACGTCACCACAGCCATGTATGACCATGTGTGACCATTCACCACCATGCAGGGCAATGTATGACCATGCACGACCACTCACCATCATCCACGACCACACACAACCACACATGACCATGTAAAACCATATATTACTGTGCACAACTGTAACACAACACATGACCACTCACCACCATGCATGATCATGCGCAACCATGGATGACCATGCATGACTTTATATGATCACATATGACAACGCATGGCTGTGAAATGACCACCACCACACATGCAGCCACCCTGCCCGAGCTATTCTCTCGGCCTCCCAGTTGTAGGGATTCCCTTGCTGGGTTGATGTCTTGGCTGTGCACAGTCGTGGACGGTTTGTCTCCCATGAATGTGCTTCTTGGCTCTGACCACCCTTGCAGTGCGTACAGCATCTTGCCATTGCAGGGTGACATATCAGCGGAGAAAGACCTTCTCGTGTATGGTTTGATTCTGTTACCTGCTCTTTTCCTTTGATGCCCTTCATTCTAAATTAGAAGGGCCAGAAAGCGGTCTTTCCTCATCTCCTTCTCCAGGGGAAAACAGGGAAAAAAAGGATGAAGATTTGGTAGAAGGTCAAAGGAACCTGGGGGTGAAAATCACTGTCTATCAGGAAGCTGCTGAAGGGCTTCCAGCACAGCAGGAACCTACATCCCAGGAAATGGGGATGGAAGAAACCAGGTTAATTCACCTTGAATTGGTGGTGGCATTTGCCCATTTTGGTAAAAGCAACACCCAGAACTGCTTGAGCCTTAGTCTTCAGTTGCCCCAGTGCAGAAACCTGTGGGAAAAGGAGGAGGAAGATGCTCACTTTGCAGGCAGGGAAACTGAGGCACGGAGGATTTGATGGCCTTTTTGGGGTGCAGCACCCATCCTAGCTCAAAAGTCCTTGAGTAGGGGCTGAGAGTTTTGAAAGTCCCCCAGACTGAAGCACAATTTCCCTTTGGGATTGACCCAGCACCGGGCGCAGAGCAGCTCCGAGGCCGTATCCTGCTCGGCATCACCCGATGAAGCAGCAGCAGGGAGGTGAAGGGGGGGACTAAAGGGCCCATGGCCATGGGAGGACACGGTGCCCGGGTGCCCGTAGGGTGTCAGGCAGGCAGGGAGCGAGGGATCCCATCCCAGGTGCAGACAGAGGGATGAACCAGAGAGCAGGCAGGAGGAAACGCGGGGCGGCCAGAGGCGGGGGGGGCTGCCCAGCCTGACACCGGGTCACAGAGCCAGGAGCGTTGCGAGGTGCCGAAGGGATCAATAGCAATTCTAATATCATACGAGTCAATTTTGACCTGTCATGGGCAGCTCGGCAGGCTGACTCCAGAGCTGCAGGACCTGATAAATGGGCTCTCAAAACCATATTTATAGCAAGAAAAAGCTCATAAAATTGAAACAAGGGCAGAGCGCGGGGAGGAGGCTGCAGCCCGGCCGCAGCCCGGCCATTACGCTGACCGCAGGAAGGGGAAAGGCAGGATGCAAAGTGCAAAGTGGGGGGTGGGAAGCTGCCCACCCTGGGGGGTTGTTTAAGGGTTGGGATTCGGTGCTGGAGGGGTTGCGGGGTGGAGAGCCAGCCCACGGGGCAAGGGAGCACCAAATGATGTCCCGGGTGGGGGGCCAAGGGCAAGCATGGCAGGGACATGACTGTCTGTGTGGGGTTTGGGGGGTGATAACCCTAGCAAAATTCTGCCCCCTCCCAGCCCTTTGCAAGCCCCCATCGGCCACGTGCAGGGACATGGGGACAGAGAGCTCTGGGTCCAGCCCAAGCCCTGCAGTGGGTTCTTCACCTATTTCTGGGGGAGACACATGAAGAAGGCCCCTCTCCCCCCTTATTGACCCCAGGGCAAGCGGGACCTGCAGCCGCTCGTCCCTGCTCCCCTCTTGGGGCAGCTCCCAAGAAGGAATCTCCCCGTCCTGTCCATCCTGCCTCCATGTCCCCCAAGAGCAAACCCTGCCCAGCATTTCCAGGAGCTGCAGTTTTTCTCCAGGCCTTGATGTGGAAAGAAATTTATGAGAATTGGGGGAAAAAAAGAGGGGGGGAGATGGGTTTGTGCAGGGGCGAGGAGCGGAGGAAGCCCCTGCCCTGCCCACCAGTGCCCAGCTGGGTAAAGTGACATTGGCTCCTCCGTGCCCCAAAAACCACCTTGGGGTGGTCTCTCTTGCGGGGACATGGCCAGGAGAGGCATGAAGGGCCATTGTCCCCCTGCACTGATTTACTTCTTCATGCCTCTCCCCCTTCCTCATCCTCCTTCCCCCTGTTTCAAACCCCACATGGTGCCGGGCCACGTTTCCCTTCTCCACCTCTATTGGCACTTTCCCTGCTGTAAATCCTCCTCCAAATATCGCTCCCAATTAGCCGGGGAGATTTATCGCTCCCAAATGACCCTCCCAGGAGGCCTGAGTCCCACTCAGCACCCTTGGGGTGGGCAGGGTGAAGTGGGGCGTGGGAGTGAGCACCCCTCCATCCTCATTGCGGCTCCCTGGTCCCTGCGGATGCCCATTGACACTCAAGGAAAACCAAACGGCCCTGGACATGGGGCATTCCAGTGGTTTATTCCTGCTGCTCATGTGGCATCAACTGGGCCGCTGGCCAAGCCTGGTGGCTTCACTGGGTGTGGAGCCCACGATGCCCATGAGTTACAGGTGTGATGAGTTGGCTGGTCTCAGCTTGAGTCCTCTGGGGGGGTTGTGGGGGAGGGTTTGAGAGGAGGAGGAGGAGGAGGTGCTGAGGGAGGGTGTAAACATGAACAGGGCTTGAATTTGGGGCCCTAGGTCCCCCAGTAGCTGGGGATGATGCCTCTCAGCTGTGCTCTTTCGCTCCAGGTCCTCCATATGCCTTGCGGTTGTCATTTTTGGGATGCTCCAGGCTGGCACTGAGGTGAGTCTGCTGGGAAAGAGGGGAGGTCTGTTTTTTTGCCTCCCTCTAGAGCAGTAGAAAGGACAGGAAAATACCCACCTCCGGATTTCTCCCTCTTGCTATTTTCTTCCCCCCTGCCCCAAGCTTTTCTCCCCCTTCCCTGTGCATACAATGTCCCGATACCCGCAGGATCCACGCAACGTGAGTCATCACCCCAAGAGGGACCCTACTGGAAACCCGTGCCCTGTGCCCCGCTGGTCCTCCCTCCTCTCCCTCCTCATCCTCCTCCCAGTGGCCTCACACTCCCCTCCTGATCCCTCCTGTGGGGGTTGGCGGCAGCCTGGGGAGTCTTTGTGCCCCCTCACCAGCTCCAGTTTTGCAACAAAGCAGTGGACTCCCTGTGCTGCTGTTGCATGAACCGAGTCTGCCGGGTCTCAGCTCCAGCTGCTGTGTGTAGGGGGGGGCTGTGGAGCGGGGAGGGGTTGCAGCAGCGGAGCTGCTTTCCTACTCCGTGCCTCAGTTTCCTTTATGGCCCAGGAGGACAACGCACTTTTCTTCTTTATAGCCTGCACTGGGGGCAAGGTGGGACTCCTCTGCTATGCAGAGATAAAATCCTCCCAGGAGTATCCCCATGGGATTCCTGGGTTGGTGTCAACACAGGAATCGCTGTAAGCTAAGCGCAGTTCACCCGGGGCTGGCTGGGATGGCTGCAGTGAGGTCTGGGCAGGTTTGACACATACCAGCAGCTGACACCAAGCAGGTCAAGTCCCGAATGAATAAAATAACACAAAAATCAGAGGGATTTATGGGCGAGACAGTGGTTGCCTTGCTGCTGCTGCCTCGCTGGCCTGCTCCTGTCCAGGAGGAGGGCTGAGAGCTCACGTGGGCAGCGGCGATCATGGAGAAGGAATCAACTTTTTGCTCAGGTTTTCTTCCAAAATGGGAAATTTTCCGCTTCAAATAGGAGAGAAGAAAGAAAAGATCGGTATGTTGGAACAGACAATTTCAGTCTTGCCTTCCTCCCTCCCTTCCTAGCAAATCCACTCTTTCTTTAAGAATTAGGCTCCCAAAGACCTTTGTGCATCTGGGGTTTTTTAAGTTAAAAAATGCAACATTCCTCCCCAAAGGCTTTGTATATGGATTTTTTTTTTTTTTTATAATTCTCTATGGAAAAAATTGGCTTTGACACCTCATTTCTCACCATGTGAGTGAGTTTATCAAGCAGATCATTTGGCAGGGATCTTGGTGGGGGTTTTTGCAATCCCCTTGCCCTGGCGCCGGTGCTGCCCAGGAAACGTGTGTGAGTCTGAGCACAGCCCAGGTCTGCAGGAACAGGTTTCAAACTGTGCACCAGGGAGGAGCTCACTCCACTGCCCACCTCCCTTGGAGAGGAACGGATGGCGGAGAGCTTTGGAGGTGGCTTGGATGCTGCTCTGATTGACCAGGGAAGGCTACAAAGAAGAAACAGGGCAAGGAGAGATGCTTTTCCTAAGCTCCCTGTTTGTAATTGCCAGGGAAAGGAGTTTCCAAAAGGCAGATGTGAGCTGGGCAGCCTTTCGGGATGAAACAGTGTAGGGAGCAGGTTGTAGGACTGGATGGGAGCATTTGGTCTTGCTCAGGGTGTTTATTGCATTGCAAAAGCCCTTTCTGGTCCTGGCTGGGTGAGACCTGGATGCACAAGAGAAAATGCCCCATGGGACTCAAAAGCCACACTCCCTTTAGCAGCGGGAGCCCTGGAGCTCTGGTTTTCCCCTCTGGTGAGGATTTCAGGACAGCATCTGAGCAAGGGTTGGGCCATCAGGACCTGCTTTCTGCCCCCACCCCCCCTCTTGGTGGGTCCCTTGAGGGCCTGAGAGAGGCTTCGTGGCTGGGTGGGCTATGTAAGATGGCCACCTCTTTGCCATTGGGCATCAAGAGCCTCACACAGAAACCTGAGTCCCCCAAGAGCTGCCAATGTGCAGGTACCAGCACCCTGCCTTGTCCTGCTGTCCTCCTCTCCATATTGCTACTGCAGACACAACCCAAAGGCTCTCAGACAACCCCAGTCCCGTCTTCATCATGCCCCATGTGCTTTCCTGATGTAAGGGAGGTTCTTTCTAGATGGGACAGAAAGAAGGCAGGAAATATCAGTTTGGAGCTGGTATCTGGAGAGCCACCACTATGGTGGGAGATGAAGCAATGACCAGCATCTCCTGATCCTGAAAGGAGCGGAACAGCTTCTGGGTGTCCCTTATTGCTGTGCTCGTGGGGACTTTTGAGCATTTGCATGGTGGTGGTGGGCAGCTCCCTGTCACTGGTGACACTGTGTCCACCACCAGCTGCACCACCTTTTGCTTAAAGGGTCTTCACCCGCATCAGTCTGGTACCAACACCCCAAGGAGTCAGCACCACAGCAGCAGCTCCTGTCCCCACGGATGGACACAAAAAGCCTAAGGCAGACAAAGGCCAGGAAGAAATAGTTTCCTGCAGTGGTGAGAAGTTGAGTCCAAGCTCCTGAGATGTGCTCCCACCACTAGGCCATGACACATTCCCTTGCGGATGGAGACAGATATGTCCCAGAAGTTCTGCTCCATCCCTTCTGCTCCTTGGACACCTGGGAGAGCATCTCCTTTGGTACAGACAAGAGCTCAAGCCTGGTCTGTTGGAGACAACCCAACCGCTGACATCCCAGGCCTACATCCTCCATGTAGGCCCATTCTCCTGCTCTCCACTGCCTCCATCATTTGTTACCCTTGGGACCCACTATGCCAACGTGTCTCTGGAGAAATGGGGGCAGTTGCGTGGAGAACCCATGCATGGCAAACAACGATGAGCATTGGGAGAGGACAGGTCCGCATCTAGCCGCTCTGCCAGCCCTTATCTGGGGGAGGCGCATCCGGAGGAAACAAGGAAGAGCTAAAGGGGACATCTGGCTGCTCGAACCCTTGGCCCCCATCTCCACGTACCAGGTGAAGATCCTGGCGTCCTCTTGACTGAAGCTAGGCAGAACGGCTGCATCTCCGGCCTTCCTATCTCCTTGCAAAGCGTGGCAGTTCCTGAATTGCCCGGCCGCAGCGGGCCCTAATGGCCCAGAGCTGATGTTTTATTGTCGGGTTTAAAAGTGTAATTAGTTCAAGTGTAAACAAAAAAACCTTGCTTAATTAAGAATTTTTAAACAGGGCAGAGAGAGATTCCGGAAACATTAATGAACCCCAGGCAAGCACCATAAAATTGATCGAGGGAAGAGAGACGGCGGGGGACGGGGGAGGGCTGGGATGGGGATGCGTGATGAGAGGGTATTACCGCAGAAATCGCCTTCAGTTTACTTTGGCCACTTAATGCCGGAGTGCATTTGGAAGCCTGTGTTTATGGCGATGGGTCTCCATAGAAATACCTAATGATTTTTTATGCATTAATGGGAACGATGGACAGCGGTAATATATAGTTTAAGGAGATGGAGAGGATCCTTTTAAGGCTGACATGTTATAGATCAAGAGTGACAGGACCAGCCCTTGGTTGAGGTTCCCCATGCCACGGCCTGTTGGGCCCCATGCCTTAACAGGGATCAAATGCCAGCCTGTACCTTTAAGAGTCCATAAAAAGAACAAATAAAATCAAAGTGCTGTTTTCCCACCACCCCATCCCTTCCTTCAATGCTCTTTTTGGCTGGTGCCAAGAGAAGCTAAATATATCTGCCTTTCCCGTCTGCAGGTGATCGGCTGTGTGGATGGGAACAGGGTCTGAGTGTTTCCCATCCAGACAGCTCCCAGGACCAAGCAGCAGATGTGTGTCTCCAGGTTGGTACATTCTCTGTATGTTGAACCCTCTGGAGCAGGGCAAGGTGTCTGGAAGGTCCTTCTTCTTCCCATTGACTAGGAAGCATCCAAAGGCTCCGTTGGGCTCTGCTCAAGGCCAAGTGGCCCCTCTCTGGCTGGCTGGGTTGTTCAGCATGAGGTGCTGGTGAAGGTCGGCAGAAGGAAGAGCCTTGAAGACCTCTGTGCGCGCATGTCCTCTTGAAGTTGATGGGCAGGAAAGCTCGAAGGGTTCAGAGTAAAATGAGAGAAAGAAAAGTCAACTTCTGGCTTGGGAAAGGTCACCCCTCTTATTCTACACACAGGGGCGAAGAGCCCTCTGCTCAAATCAGGAGTCCTGCTCTCTCTCTCTCTTGGGCTGAGATCCCAGCTCAGCTCAGAGTGAAAGGCAGCCCATGCTGTTGGCGGCTGAAGGACTTTGAAGAGCAAGGTATGTTTTGGCTTTTCCCTTTCTGGCCCAGCAAAAGGCCCCAAACATATCTTGCCCAGTCCTCTGGAGCAGCCAAGTCCTGGAGAAGTTCAGCAATTTTCTGTCCTTCTGGTCAAAGCTCCCTTTGCCAGACCTCCATACCACAGGCAGTGCCTCTTGGAGTTCTGCAGGAATATCCACCTTGACCTCTAGGTCAATCCCCCAATCCTCTGTAACAACCATGTTTGGTGCCACCACTGGCCACCAAAATCCTTGGAGAGAAATTGGCTCCTGGGAACCCACCTTCAACCTTGCATGGTTTCTCCTGTCCTCCCCTTAATAGAGATGGAGAAGAAACCAGCCAGTGTTCTGTCCTTACTAAGCTTGCTGCTAATATCTTCTCCCTTCTGGAGTACATGAACTCACTGTCTTCCACTCTTCCTCAAAGGCCACGTCTTCCAAACACCTTATCCTTATTCCTTCCCTCCATGGCTCTTCAGGTTGTCTACATTTTCCTTGTAAATCTGGTGCCCAGCCCAGGTGAGCTGCTCCAGCGGGGACCTCACTAAAGCTGAGTCAAACAAGAGGGTGACTGCCAGGTCTGGCACTTTGCCTGGCCCCTCTGCATTCCCCAACCTGCTTGGGCCTTTTCCCCAAAAAGCAGGGCATTGCGGGCTCCCTTGAGCACTCAGGACTAGCTTCTCACCTTGAGGGATGGGAACGCAAAGGGCCACCAGGTGACACATCGGTCCTTAGTGAGACACCACTCTGTGAGCTGTCAGCTCCACAGCAGGGCTTTGCTGGGCAAGGAGAGGACCTGGATGACTGATGTGAGAGAAGACAATTCCTCATTAGATGAGCCTTGCTCTAACTTACTCATTCTCCCAACAGCTCTAGGAGGCATTATCTAGAGGTAGGAAAACAGAGGAGTTCAGACCATATCTACTGCTTAGGTAGATACACCACCAGCCGTGTGGGACGGGCTGTGCTGCTAAGGGAGGGGATGGCTCCTGCCGGCAGAAGGAGGTGGAGTTACACCACGAGGTGGTGGAAGAGAAGATCCAAGGTCAGCAGATTATTTCCTGCATGCTGTTTGGATCTTGCTGGGGTATTTTTGACAGCAGAGCTCTTGGCCACAGTGGACAAGGAGGGACAATCTAGCAGTGCTGGTCCAGGGCGTTTTGCTGTTGCTGGGATGCCGAGGGTGCCCACGCACCTGCAGCAGTGACGGAACCCACACCTCGCATTCAAAAGAGGATTTAGATATTTGCGTAGGCGCCAGGAGGTCCCTGCCACGCCTTCGCCTCGCCCGACCCGTCAGACCTTGCGGCACGCGAGGCGTCCGGGGCTGCATGCCAGCACAGCACCTACCCGCAGAGCTCCCACGGGGCAAGCTGGGCTCTGCGGGGCTTTGTCCTCCTGCCTCCTCTTCCGTCCTCTCCTCTCTGCCTCTTCCTTCATTATTTCTCCGCTCCTCCCACCCTCTCCCTGCCTCTCCTCCCTTCCCCTGGCTTTTGTTCCTTCTCTCCTCTTCCCCTCCCTCCTCCCAGAAGCCTTCCCCCATCTCCAATCCCTGCTCCGGCTGCCCAGCCTGTGTCAATTAAGTATCGATCCCCTGTTCTCTATCAGTGGTCAGCTGAGCTAACCAGTCCTGCTAGGTGCTTTTCACAGTGATGAATAATAACAATAATAATAAAGGGGTAGGGGGGGAGGCAGCTGCACTTCGTGCCTACAGCCCTTCACCTCTCCCTACCCCGCACCCGCCCGCCCTCGCCCCCTCCACAGCTACAGGCAAAATCGATAGCGTGCGGAGTCAGGAATAGAATATTTTTATCCTCTAATTGGGAAATGTGCTTTGACAAAGCCCAAGGAGCAGGGAGGGGGCCGGGAGATACTGTACGGAGAGCCAGGGAAGGCATCGGAGCCCGGCCAAAGCCGGGACGCCGGGGATTTTCTGCTGCAGCTGGCGACAGCTGGGAGGAGGTGGTGGCGGTGGGGACTTTGTCTGGGTCCAGAGCACAGCTCTGGTCCCGTTGAGGAGCCAGTCTTGACCCAGGGGATGTCAATGCAAGGATAAAAAGAGGACAAAAAAGCCCATACCCCCGCCTCAACTCCCTGCCACTGCTTTGCTATCACAGTTGCAAGGAAGAAAGTGCGTGCGTTACTCCTTGCTGGCATCCAGGGGCTCCACATCCCCTGCCACGATGTGCCACATGTGCTTGCTCAGACCTGGTGGTGCTGAGCAACGTGGGACAGTTGTGCATGGAATGCCATCGCGAGGTGTCCCAGGAAGCCACCAGCCCTCCCTGGGTTATCCTTGGGGAGACCCTTATCGTGCGATGCTCAAGGCAGCTGGTACTGATGCGCCTGCATGGATGCAGGTTGGACTCGCTGATCTTAAAGGTCTTTTCCAATCTAAATGATTCTATGACTCTAAATGAGTCTATGATTCTAAATGATTCTATGCCCACATAGGTGGCAATCCTGCAATGAGCCTCATGCTGCAGCTCCAAGTTTATCACGGCTAGAAACATCTTCCTGTCTCCAACCGCGTGGGCTAGGTGAGTTGCACCGTCTTTAAAACATCCCCTTCCTCCAGTCAAACCAGCTACCGGTGGGTTCTCCAGCACCATTGGGTCTCCAGGCCCCACCGGGTGTTCAGGCCCCCCCGAGCCGCATCCTGGTCCAAGACACAAGGGTGCAAATCACCCGAGCTCAGCGTAAGGGATGCCAGGGAAGGGCTACAGCCCCGTATAGAGGTGGGCAGCCGGGATCTATGGTTGAGCCCTGGGGAGATGGTTGGAGACCCTGAGGACCCTCAGCATGGCTAAGGAGACCAGACAAGACCACGGAGGGACACCAGGACACAAGTCCCAATCCCAGGCCAGCCTCCCCCACCAATCCCGTGCTGCTGCTTGGCTCCGGCCCAATCCCGTGCTGCTGCTTGGCTCCGGCCCAATCCCGGTCCTGCTTCTTGACCCGTGGGGCTCGCCTTCTCCACCAATCCTGTCCCACCACCCGCCTCAGCCCTGACCAATCCAGGCCCACCTTAGTGGGTACAGAAAGCCATCCCTGCCTCACCCCCATTCTAGGGATGCTGTGGGTCCGGGGAGGGGGGAAGGAGGATGAACACTTTCAGGGCTCTGCTGAGCCTATTTTGGGGCAAGTAAAAAAAACAATTCTTCCCTAGGAGCTGTGAAGTACCGGTGTCTCTTTAGGGCCGTAAAAAAAAAGATTAATTCTCATTCTAGGACCATAAAAAAAGGGGCACCAGTGAAACCCAGTGCGGTGCTGAGCCCTTAAAATTCTCCTCCCCCAAGAGCAAGGGCTCCCGCAGCCACTGCCAGCTGGAATATTGGGGCCGCACTGGGCAAATTCTGGAGATGAAGGAGATTTGAGTCCTGGCTCTGCAATACAACCCCACTCCCTTCCTCAGGCTGCAGAGTTTGGGGTGAATTAGTGTGTTGCCTCTGAATTAGGTTGTTGCCTCTGAATTAGTCTCCAGTCCTCAAATTGGGAGCATGTTGCGTTCTGCTTGGCTCTTAATTAGAGCCTCGGTGCTTAGGCAATATCAGCGCCCAGTGTGACGGGCTGGGGAGAAATCCAGCTGGGGAAGTGTGCCAGGCACTCAGGACCTTGTGCTTTAAATAGCTGGTGAGGCAGGAGCCTGGCTGCTCGGTTTGAGGAAAGCTGATGTGAAAATCAAAGAAAAAATGAGCACAAATGGCTCAGGAACCTGTGCAGCGACAACTCCTTCATCAGACAAATACCAGGAATGGTGTTGACTTCAGCTGAATGAAGTGTACGAGGGAAAGCTCCGGAAGGAAATGACATTTAAAAGCTGAAATTAAATACTTTGACCTGCCAACACAGGATGTTTCAAGTGATACTTAATTTCCACGTTTAAGGTGCATATAATGTTTCTGAGTAAATCAAGAAGTTACTAGATTTTAGTCTAATTGTATCTTCCCCAGTTTTATTTCATAGATGTTGACAAGTTGTAGTTTAGAGGAAAAAACCTAAAGGCCGAAGGTTATATTTCTCATTGCTCTGCGCCAGACCTGTGGAGGTTCGCTGCTCCCACCCAGTCCTGTTGTGCTGGGCTGGTGACCCTGGTCCTCAGCAGAAGGGTTGAACCTGGCTTGTCTGCTTCAAAGGATCCTAATGGAAGCAGAGTGTGACCCCAAAATATGGCCTTTCTGCAGACCTTGGGACGGATGTTAAAACCTATTGAAATTCTGTCTTCGGCGATAAGTGGCAGGTTGGAAAAAGCCATCGGAGTCCTCGAGTGCAGGTGCTACTTTGCAGAGGCATTTCAGAAGACCTCAAAAAGAAGGAGTTTGGGTAAAAGTCCGGG
Organism: Haliaeetus leucocephalus; assembly: GCF_000737465.1. Taxonomy (NCBI): domain Eukaryota; kingdom Metazoa; phylum Chordata; class Aves; order Accipitriformes; family Accipitridae; genus Haliaeetus; species Haliaeetus leucocephalus. The sequence continues at coordinate 219,701 of NW_010972651.1, forward strand.
ATGATCCTAGTGAGGCACCCACAGCATGAAACCCACAAACAGCACCAAAAAAATCTCCTTATCCAGTTCTGGGAAGGAGCTTGTGAGCGAGGTCTGGGCTCCCCCAGGGTGTCAAGGAGATGGGGCTGGGCTGGCCAAGGACCCAAAGGGGTGATGACTGCCCATGTGCAAGGCAGGGTGGCTGGGCAGACCAAATCTCACCCATCTCATTTACTTTAGTCTCAACCAACCATCTCCTTGAGGAGTCTGAAGCGATCTGGAGAAGCCTGGGATGTTTTTATACCATTGCAGTGGCTGTCTTTTTGATCTGGTTTTAGGTTTGCTTTCAAACCTTTTAAACATCTCATCTTCCTGCATCCAGCCCATGCCTTTGCCATAAGAGCACTCTTTGTCTGCCTTTGGCTGGTTTATTTTTAGGCATCTCTGTCTTGTTGTGACTGTGTACACAAAGCCTTTGCAGGGGTGGAGGGGGAGACCTAGCACTGAAACCGCAACTCTGCTCCTTTCCACCCAGCTCCAAAAGCTTGCAATCCCTAGATTTTACTCGCTTCTGGCTGCCCCTTGCCCTGCCAGTGGTGCCCAGGACTTGCTGTGCTGCCTACGGGTGAGATGCCAGTTTGCCCACCCAAGGAGAGACTGGCTCAGTGCATGCCTTGGGCTGAGGCTGAGCCAATCTTCTCGGAAATAAAGACAAATCAGCAGCTCTGCCTCCCACAGCAGGGCAGGGAGTGATTGCAGTTGCCATAGTAGTGGGCACAGTCCTCTCCCTCCAGCCTTCCCTGGCAGCCTGGTTTATTTTTGGCTATTATTTTCCAAGCTGTTTTGAGTGAAACCAAGAATGAGTTGGAGGGAGAAACAAAGCAAAACTGGATTCCCCTGCTTCTCCCCGTGTCAAGGAGCACAAAGGGAGGTGTATGGCAAAGGTTACTGGGTGAATTGGTATGGTTGTGGGCTCTGCTGCACCCTTCAGGACACAGCGTGGCTGAAAGCCAAGGGGAGGTGATGCAGCATCTCCATGACTTGGTCGGGAGTGGAGATGAAATGGGGTGCCTTCATTCATGGGGATGGGTAGGGGTACAAATCCCAGTCCCCTCCTCTTTATATAGACCCTGTGAGAGCAATCAGGTCCCCCTTTGGGGAGAAGATGCCTGGATTAGGAAGGTATTTGCCTTCATCTACAAAGCACAGGCTGACTGTCAGCCTGGCTGCTCCATTCTGCTGTTACAAATCTATGAGTAGCAAGGAAGGGACAAAGACTTGTGCCGGGGAAGATAGGGTGGGTCACGGGCAAAAAGGCAGGTCTGAATCCCCTGCCCAAGGACAATCTGTCCCTGAGCACCTTTGCTGGGCTCGGTGCCCTATGCTGTTCCCCAGCTGACTCAATCCCAGGGATTGGGGCTGCATTGCCTCCACATGCTCCTGGAGATCACCAGGGTCAAGGGCCCTGCAGACATTCCAGGAGAAAATCCTGCTCCACAGGTTCCCAGGCCAGACATGCTCAAGTGTGATGCCAGCCCAGGGGATAGATGAACTGGACAGACATACTTCAGGATGGACATGCCCATGAAGGAGAGCAACAATGGCTTGAAGACAACATCTACATGGGCAGAAGCCTTGTGCCTGGGTGAAGGACCTTCCTCAATATTCCTGATTATCTTATGGAATCTGTTGCTGCTCACTTCCATGTTCCCCAAAATTACCCCACTTCTTACGCAGTGTCCTGGGCCTGAAATAGCTTTGCTTCTCCTGGAGAACCTGAGACAAGGAACGTGGTCAGTCGGTGCCTGGATACCGCTCCTTCAGCCTGAGGCTGACCCTCATGGAGGACTTCCATGTGGGGTTCACAGGGGTCAGTGCTGGGACCCACTTTGATCCACATGGTCTTACATAATCTGGGAAAAAAGCAGAAAATAAAGTGATACGGCTTGGTGGGGAGGCAGAAATTTTCAGGGTAGTTAACACAAAGAATGACTGAGAAAGTTTGTGGAAGAATCTAAGGACACGAGGAGACTGGGCAATAAAAGGGCAGATAAAATACAATGTTGATAAATGCAAAGTCATGCACATGAGGAAAACAACCTTAACTACCTATATACCACAATGGGCTCCAAATTAGCTATTACTGCTCAGGGAAGAGCTCTTGGAGTTAATGTGGGTAGTTCTCTGAAAATGTCAGCTCAATGTTCAGTTGCAGTCAAAAAGGCAAATCGGATGTTAGCAATGATTAAGAGAGGAACAGAGGAGAAATCAGAACACATCATTATAGTCCTGTGTCAATCCATATTCGATACTCTCGTCCTCTCTTGCTCTGGGAGCTGAGCAAGGAGAGGCATTAAGGGTGGAATTGGCTGGTACCCACATTAAGGGGCATATGAGGAGCCCTAAGGATTATGAGGAGCCCTAAGGATTGTGAGCAGCCTGGAGAAGAAGGCAAATGGTTATTTTCTTGTTTTCCTAACAGAAGAATGAGGCAAACCCCCAAATCTCTCTGATAAGCAGGCTCAGAGCAAACCAAAGGGAATCCTCTTCCCTCTGTGTTTCCTTGTATTTAGGAGCTTCCTCTCATTGGGCTGCCGAGACCCAAAGCATAAATGTGTTTAGAGGGGCTGGAACAACCCTTGAGGCTGGTTACATGGGATGGCCAGTACAGCCTCAGCTAAATAAGTCATTAAGATGAAGATAAGGAGAAGTGGTTCAGCATGCGAGTGTCACCTTATTTCTTACCAGTTTTCCCCTGGCATCTGTCCCTGGGGATAGGGATGGGCTGAGGGTCCCAAAGGTCTCCTGGGGTTCGAGGGAGGGAAGAGCGAATCTGCAGGGCAGGAAGAGGGTGGCAGGAGGAAAAATCTCTCTCCATGAGACAGACTCATGGAAGCCCATCGCTGCTCTGGGCTGATCTCGGTGCTGGGCTGGGAACCGGGGCTGGGTTTGGTCTGTGCCGCCCCAAGTGAGCTCTGAACCCAGGAGATCTGGTCCTCCATTCCCCAGTACAGCTGCCCCCTTCCTGATGCTGAGCACACATTGGACTTGAAAACTAGGAAATCAGCTGTGAAAACTCCACATTTCTCTCCCATGCCTCCCTCCTCACCATGCAGGAGCAATAAGGTCCCACTTGCAGCCCAAACTGGAAAGCTTTAAAGCCCAAGGAACATCTGAGCAGGGGCCTGAGGGGCATCCCTCCTTTCCCAGCCATTTGGAGCATCGTTTAGCTTCTGTCTTCACCTCAGTTTGGCCATTTGCGTGGCAAGGAAGACCACAGGATGCAGGGTAAAAGCCAGAGGAGAGACACTGCAGGCTCTTCAGGAGAAGTGGGCTTTAGGAAGGGGGTGTTTGTGCCACTGCTCCTGCTCTTAGCACTTCGGTTAATGCCTCCACACTACCTTGTCTTTCAGTGGCAAACAATAAAGCTCAAGGTGAGCATCACCTCTGCCCTATCTCTTAGATTCGCCTCTCTCCTGTCCATCCATCACACGCTTGCTCTCCTGCAGCCGATTGCAGCCGACCTGCATCAGCTATTGATTTATTGACAGAGGCCGGGTCTGGAAGATTCAGGGAAGCAGCTCCCCACAGAAACGCTTTTCAGAAGTAGAGATTTGATTTTTTATTTATTCTTCTCTTCAATGTATGGATTTAACAAGCTCTAGGCAACAAAGAACTTACTCCTCCAGCACGCAGGCTCTCACACTCCCTCCATCTCCTCCCCTTCTCCGGCAGTAAAGTCATCTTTAAGGGATTACTGTTTAAGGGCAAAACACAGCCCTGTGGATAGAAGCAGCCCACAGCATCCCCAGGGCTCGGATGCTACATAACCTCTGTGCTGACCTCTTTCAAAGGGGTAAATGTCTCCCTTGGCCTCCGTGTTTGTTATGTGTATGTGGTGGTGTCAGCGTGAGACCAAAATTCCTTTTTTTTTTCTCTATTGCAATGATGAACTTCCAGCCCAAACAGGTACTATGGACCAGGGGCACCCATGGGTGCAGAGGTTTCCCAGGGCCACTGGCAAGGCAGGGCACAGCTGGCAACATCTGTCTCTTCCCCTTTCCCATGACTGCAGGGTGGTTTGCTGCTTGGTTTGGATTTTCTTTCCCCACTCCTTCCCAAAAGCTCGCTGGCCAGGGGTTTGGAGAGACCGAAACCAGGAGAAAAGGCCCTTTTCCCCTCTGTGCTTGCTTTTCCCAGCTCCAAAATGCCAGCCTGTCACCCAGGCTTGAAGCCCATGCGATTCTCCTGCTGCACCAGCCAGGATGCCACTACAGGCTTTGCTTCTCCCAAAACATCACCAGTGTGTCCCCAGTCCCACGTGTCCCTTCTTCTACCTGTGCCTATGGGTGCAGTGGGGCTGCCCTGGAGCTCCGGGACAGGGTGACGTGTGGGCAGGGGGTTGTGACGAGGAGGAGGTGATGCTGCCTCGCTCGCGCAGTACTCGTAGCCAGCCCTGAGGTGAGGAGGTGGCAGAATTTACGGGGCAGGGGAGATGCTGCTTTAACAAATTCTGAAAGACAATTCACCAGGGACTCAGGAGGGCCAGACGCCTCTTGCAGGGTCTGGGACCCGGCCTCACTGACACCTCATCCTTCCCAAACCAGTATTTTTTTGACCAGTATCTCTGGTTTTGCTCCAAATATACCAGCTGGGCTTTGGTTCATCAAAGCCATCCCCCTCCATGTGCTTTTCAGCCTGGTGAAACCCTCACGCTCAGAGCACGGCTTTTGGTGCTCCCAGGTGGCCCCGTCCCCCTGTCCCCATCACCAGCTCATGGCCCTGAAGAGGTGACTCCAGCCCCTCTCCGGCTCCCCCTGCCCTCACTCCGGGGGGGATTTATTGGGACGATCCTTTACAGACCTCTTGGTTTGAATAGTTAATGATGGGTGATTTCATTTGCAGCTGCATTAACCATCTGATTACTCTCCTGTGGAAGACTAATTTGCAGACGATGGAGACAGATGCTTCCCAAACTATCAGCCAAAAGGCCTAATTCCTGCACAGCCAACTTTTTTAATTTACTTCCTGGCTGATTAAAAAAAAAAAGTTTTAAGCAATAGCAGGGGCCAAGCTGGTGCTAAGGCAAACCCTGCCAGAGACACTTCAAAGCCAGATCTGTGTGCAAGCTGCCAGCACCCGGGGCAGCTGCTTTGGCAAACAGCTCTGGTGGCTCCAAGGGTGGGATTTGCCCTTGTGGAGGACAACTGCCCATCTTCAGGGATGGGGAGGTGATGCTCAGGAGCTGCTCTCGAAGCTCTCTCCCTGTATGCTTCCAGCCTGCCCCTCTTCAAACCAGTTCCTCCCTGCCCTTCTCCCACCACCCTGTGCCCCTTCCTTCCTGCAGGAGGGACATGACTGCTTTAAGCACGGCTTGGCCACAGTTGCCACCACGAACCCTTTGACTCCTCGCGAGGAAACCTGTCTTGCAGCGATCGCCCATCCCCAAATTCAGAGGAGGTCCAGAGCCAGTCGCGTGGTTCATGCCTCGCCAAGGTCAGCCGCTTTCTGCAAGGACATTTGCAGCAGTATCTCACTCGCTGTCTCCCCCAGCTCCACGCAAGCTGCATTGCTCGTAAGGGCTTAATGATTACCCTTAGATAACTTTATTGGCTGAGAAGTATTGGCTGGCTTTGCTGCAAAGACAGCCTCCTGCCTCTCTGCGCAGCCAGCCACAGGTGAAGCCCAGCATGAACGGTGGGCGAGAAAACCCCAGGAGCCCATGGCCTGGGCAAGCCCCAAAGGGGTGGTCTGGGGGCTTTGGTAGGATAGGTGGCTGAGGGTGTCTTTCCTTGTATGGAAACAAAGCAGGGGATGTCCATCCTTGGCTGGGCAACCTCTGGCTCCATTAAGGTTTCTGACCACTTTTTTCAAGTGCTTTTCCTTCCCTGAGCACTTTAAAGACATGATCTAATTAATTCCTCCGAGCCCCCGGGGAAGGAGGCAGGTAGGGAGGTGGAGCTGGGGATCCTGCACGGGCACATGGGTAGTTGGGAGCTGTGATTTCAGCTGTGGCCTGTCGGAAGGAGAAAAAACAGGATGAGGCTTTTCTGCACTGCTGGCCGTACCGTGGTGACACCCTGTGTCACATCATGTGAGGGGCCTCATCCAGCGCGCAGGCAGAGCTGACCGGGGGGGGTTGACCCCCATTGCTGTGGCCATGAGGGTAGCTGGACCCCCATCATCCCTTGGTGGAGAGCCTGGTGGGGTGGTTGCCTTGCCTTGGGGTGCTGAGCAGGGTCCCCAGCATCACTGCGGAGGACAGGGTGGCGGGAGAGCAGCCCATCACCATGGAAACGGTACATCCTGTGGTGATGCGCATCGTGGCAGGGTTTTTTTTATTTTTTTTCCCCTCCCTTCCTCTCCTTCTGCAAGACCTCGGCATTGATCCGGGAACGTGCTCTTCGCATGTATGATCCATGCAAACACCGTGTTCCTATTGATCAGGCTCCTTTGCTGCTTGGGGTCCGCGCTGGCAGCAGAAACAAAGGCTGGAGGAAGGAGGGGAGAAAATTACCCGGCACTGCACCGAGCAAATAGCATTGCCAGCGTCTACGGGGTCTCTCCGGAGCTGCCTCCTCATCCCTTCCTATTCCTGCCATCTGCCCTCAGTTTTCCCCTTGTTCATCCCTTCTCCATCTTCCCTTCTGCCATCCTTCTCTCACTCCTGCCCACTGAAAATGGCCAAAATCTAACCCCTTTGCTCCGATGGTGATTTATTGGGGGCTATTTCCAAGAACCAAGGAGCTAACTTGTCCCTGCATGGCAGGGGGACCAGTGTCACTGCCATCACCCTCCCAGCCCTGTCTGGCACGGGGGGAACATGCGGGGTGGGGGGGGGGTCCCAAACCTGCCTCCTTTGCCAGCCGAGCTCTGTGTGAGCCTTAATAATTACAGTGACGAGTCAATAACAATTAGGCCTAACAGCCACTCAGCAGAATTGACGCAAATTATTTTAATTTTATGTTTCTATCGATGAACTTTTCTAGGTTGGCACCTTCTCCCCCATTCCCGCGCCTCCAGGCCCCCTGCTCCCTGGGGACACCCCTCTGCCTGCACCCTGGCTCGGGCGATCGCTGCTGGGCGACAAGGTGGAGCTCTGCCAGCCTCTTCTCGCATCCTTGCTCCAAAAAGCCATATCCAAAGCCGGAGCTGCCTGCAGGAGAAGGTGTTTGTGCATGGGCAAGTTTCTCCACTTGGGAGGAAAAGCTTTGCTTTTCCCGAGAAGGTGATTCCCAGTTGAAGTTGCTCGTCAGGCACAGCCGGAGGGAAGAGGCTGGTTTCAGGTTTGGTTTGCTGGGGAATGGGTACCAGGCTTTGTTTCAGAGCTGAGTGCAACCTCCTATGACATGATTTTTGTAACGTTTTACGTGCATATCTTCTTGTTCGTGATGGAGGTACATTGCGTCAGGTTTTGCTGGTATCGGGTTGTGTTTATTTTTCATGCTATTCTATACAATTGACCCACTGAATATGTCTATATTACATAGAAATTACAATGAATCTAATCAAAATGATGCCTCAAAAGCAATCGTTTTCATGATCCCACATCTAAAGCTGTCTTAAATGGCCTCAGATGGGAAATACAGCCACACTTCCACTACCCAGAGGTTGCAGCTCATCCCACAGGTTCAGGCTCTGCGTCTGGGGTTTGCAACACCTTCCAGTAGCCTAAGAAACCCCCCAGCATGGGATGTATACCCCCATGGGCAGCCATTCGTGGAAAGCAGTAAAAAAACCCATAGATAAATATTTTTTTTATGCTGGCTGGCGATCAGTGAATGATTCTTCGGATTTTTTCCTTTCCTATTTATTACAGGACTGAGCAGCTAATGGCATGACCTGCTCCACACCCCCTGAGATGGTGGGAGCTGCAGAGCTCCACAGACCAAGGGGTGACCCTCACGCTGTGGTCATTTGAGTTTCCCACCCATCCCATGAGGGAACCCTGGGGAGACTTCTCAAGGTTCCTTTCCTCTTTCTGCCTTTTTGGGTGTTTTTTTTCCACCCTTCTCAGAGCTGGGAGCTGGCACTGCAAAGCTGTAAATTGCCAGCATCCCATCACTGCTGACCTGCATCTTTTCTCCTCTCCTGTCATTAGGGCGATGCAGCCCATTCAGTGGGTGACAGGTGCTCAATTGCTCTTAAGTGGCTCCCAGATAATTGGGGAGGTCTTTAGCTACTTGTAACTTCCAATAATAAACAATAGAGAGGGGGAAAAATATCCACGCAGAGCACTTAACCGATGGTCTCCTTGTCAAAACTGCATTAGGGCTCTTCTCCTTCCTGTGGGCCAGCCCCAGGCCATCACTTGTATGACACTGTGCCTCCTTGACAAGCAAGAGCAACCTCCTTGCCATCACTTAGAGATGGTGGAGGATGATGGATGAGACCCCGGATTCGGCCTCAACATTGCTGGGTGTCGGGAGCTGGGGAGGCTGTGCAGGGTCTTGGGGGATGGAGGTTTGTGAAGCCCTCCTTGATTTTTTGGGGGTGGAGGGGATGGAGGTCCAAATCTCAGATCCAGAAGCCAAGTTTTACATCTCAGGAAACATTGCTGGAGGAAAAGCTGATCTGAAATCCCCCACGTTCTGTGCAGTTTGCAGGTGGCAGAGCCCACTTTCAGATCTTTTCTTTAAATCTAAAACCAGGGTGTTGCTTCTGCCAGCTCTGAGCCATCCGCTGTGGATCACCCTGTGAGGTCCCTCTGCTCTGAGGAAGGCTCTTCCCATCCCAAAAGGGGTGAGAAAAGGCCTTTTCCCAAAGCTCCTCCGTGGCTCTGCAAGGAGACCTGTCCATGAAGACTTCACCCAGCTGCTCTGGTGTTAGCCCAGAGAGCTGCTGGTGGGGGCCACGTCCTTGGCAAGGGGAAAAGCAGAAAGGAAGGGTGAAACCCTTCAAAATTACTCAGCTCAGTGGGCAGCTGCATTAAAACTGCAGTTCCTTCAAAAAGAAGCTCTCAGAAACATATCTCCAGCTCATCAGCTGGTGTAAGTTGGCCCTAGGAGTCAACAGAGGGCTGCGTATTTCCACTCCATCAGGATTTGGTCTCTGTGCTTACCCAGGCCAGGCAAAGAGGAGGCATGGACCCACACGATGTGAACCCCGCTCGGCAAAACCATCCCCTGCCCTTCAGAAAAAACCCTTTGCAAGGGCAGCAGGCTCACAGAGCTGCAGGGTTGGGATTTATCAGACACAGCAGATGCCAGAGCTGGAAAACACACTCTGCTTTCCCACACCTCCCCCTGGCCCCTTAGTGAGCCGAGATTGTGTCTGCGTTTGTGTCACAGCTTCATTTTCTAATTAAGATCCGACTCTTGGGAATCACAGAAAGAAATAACTTCATTCACTCTGGCTTGGGCTGAGAAGGGAAGGCCCCCCCTCCTCATCTTCTCCTCCTCCAGTGACCAGGGATGGGGATACCTGGGATGGGATGGGATGGGATGCAGGACTCATCACAGCATTAAGTCCCCACATGGAAGCAGGAATGAGATTTCCCCTTGCCCTGCTCCAGGCTGAAGGAAGCACAAACTGAGACCTTGGTGCTGGTGGCAGAGCTGGGAAGAAGGTCCACATCTTCTCCTAGGACTTTCCTTGGACTGCTCAGCAGTAACCTAAAGCACTGGAGTAGCTGCACCGTGTACGGAGCTTTCCCGGGAGCATTGCTCTGCTTTAAATTCCTCTAGAAGAGCTTCCTCACAAAGTTAAGCCCCTGCTTCAGGTTCACAACCCCAACTTCCTAACTAAGCCCCTGAGGATGTGAAGAGGTAGCTCGGATAACATTGGGCTCTGCCGGGCGACCTCTGAGCACATGTGTCCGTAAATGACCCCATGCATGGGGTGCTCCCTCCAGCTGTTCAGTGGTTGCTGGGGGGGTCTGAAGTCATCCCTCCCACTATGGAGCATCCTCCCCTTCTGTTTCTGTGCCATCTCCAGGCAAAGTCAGGCTTGACTTTGGCCAATGACGAGTGAAATCCTTGCGGCTGTGCCTGGGGTGAGGATCTCTGTGCCCTGAGGCCCAGGGAGAGGGTTGCAAATATTCCAGTTTTTGCAAATGCTGCTGTCCACACAGCAAATGGTCCCCCAATAATGGGGACCCTCTACCATAAATCGCCATTGATTCACCACGAGAAGAAAAGGGCAACAAATATTATTCCCGATGAATAATTCAAGCAGCTCTAAGCCATGCGTTGCGCGTTCATTACCCTCCACGAGGACCTGGGGGATACAGCTTGAAAGGCCCTATAAAAGGAAACAGGGGAAGATTTATTTTTAAGGTTGGGCAAATCCCGATAACCCACCGCGGGAGGGGTCGCGCTTTGCACCGGTGCAGGATTTGCTCGGAGGCCATCATGCTGCTTAGCCCGCACTCCCGTCCTCCCGCCTTGCTGATGCTTTGTTAAAAAAAGAAAGCACTTACGGTGCTGTTGGGGGATCAGTCCATTCGCCTTTCTTCCCCGCCAAAGCTTTCAGGGATGAAAGCACTCTAAAGTGCTGGCTTCAGTGTTTGGAGCTGAGTAGTGAATAATACCCCTCCTTCATCCCTCTGCCTGCTTGGGAGGCAGCGGCAGGGTCACCGCGCTCGCACCAGCCTTCGCGGCACAAGCCAGGAGTGAATCTTCACTCCTCGGCACGCTGGAGCCAGTGTGGGGTGTGGGTTGGTGCCTTAGGGAGTTATTGAGCCCACTGGGGTGGTGTGACTTACCCGGTGCCACCAGGAATTGAGTACCAAGATGGGGAACATGGTCAGAAATGAGCATCCTTCTGCCTACCCCATCTTGGGGCAGTGATTTCCATCACATCCCGCCAGGGTGGGGAGACCAGGTGTGATGCTGTGGGGCACAGCTTCACGGTGCTGCCTTCTCTGCACAACCCCTTTAATCAACCTTAACCCCCTTCCTGGGGAAGCCAGGACAGCTGGAAGTTTGATTTTTGGAGGGGGCTTCCTGAAGCCACATGGAAAGGGAGGCACTTTTCCTGGAAAAGTTGCCTTTTCCCTTGCAGGAAAGCTACGGGGTTTTGCTTTTTTATTTTAAGAAAAGTGGATAAAAAGGCAGGATCATACAGTTTTGATGCAAGTCTGAAGCTGCTGAGATTTGGAGTCAGGTGTCAGCTCTGCCACAGAGTCACTAACTGGCCACCGGCTCCGCAGCTCACCGGCAGTGGCCATCTGTCCATACTGCTGAGCTCCTCGGAGCAAGTACTGACTCTCCCTGGGTATAACTCCATGCCTCAGGATGCTCCTGTAACAGAACTAACAGCTGCTGGTGACTCCATTTACCTGCTCGTTCATATAAGCAGCACCATTTCACTAGAGCTGGTTTTGCCTTGCCCAGATGGACTGGCTGGGCTGGGATGCTTTTGCTTCCCTGACTTGTACTTCCTGCTCTCCTCTCTGTTTTCTCTGCCAATAAAACCTGCTTCTGAGATTGAGCCCTTGATCAATGATGGCAGGCTCCATCTCCCATCACCTGAGTGGGATGAGAGTGAGGTGGCCGGGGCGGCTGGATGGGGAAGACACGGCCTCCTCGAGAGGACAATTCATCCTGGCTATTGGACATCAGCCGTCAGAAGGGACAAATGGCTCTCTGAAGGTGGCAATCCTTCTCTGCCAGCATCAATGTGGGTAACCAGTCTGGATTTAACACCTTACTTTTGGGCAGCCAAAGCCCGAGACTCAGCTGGGGAAAGCCACTGCTGACCTGACCTCATGGAGGTCCCCTCCACCACCGCGCCCATGATTCAAGAGGACAAGTGCCACTCAAGGGCTCAACTCATTAGGTTTTCAGTCCTGACAGTCCTTGACAAGGAGGAGGACTCTGCCACCTTCCTCCATGTCTAACTGATGCCTTTTATGTGTTTCACTAAGGCAGCAGATATCTTTGATTACTCACGTGTGGGTTGACCCACCATCTGTTGAAGCCAAGGGGAGATCCCCCATTGCTCCCCAGGCTCAGTGGTGTGAGGCCACCAGGACCATCACAAGGGACGCTGCATGTTCATCTCTCTCTCAAGCCATAATTTCTGTCTGAGCCGAGGCACACTCAGCAGGAAGGTGCCCAGTGGCGACTTAAGAGTCCAAGTGATGGAGAACCTATCTCTAGCACTAGATAACCACTGATGATTAATTACCCTGGCTATTAAGAGCATCCACCCTGTTCCCAGCTTGGATGCCAGCAGCACAAGTGTCTCATTAGGTCTTTGTCACAGAGACCCCGTGTCAGGATTTGCAGAACAAACCCATCTTTTAACCCTTCTCGTGGCATGGACACCAGCCTTTGCCGAAAGATGGTCCCATGTTGTCAAACCCCGATCCCAGCCACAAGCGAGCGGGTGTGACATTGCAGGGACCGTGGATCAGCAGGGAAGGGCACGGCAGGAGAGCGGCCACATGCCATACACGTGCACGAGGGGGACTTCACTATGGCACAGAGCTGGAGGCTCAGCAGAGGGGGCAGGAACCCCCATCCCTCCCCTAATCAGGCTGCTAGTGCAAAAGCTGACACCCACATTGTAAACCCGGGCTCCCGCTCCCTCCTGAATCCGGGCACCGCACTCCATGGGATGCTCCTCAGGCCTGGCCTCCATCACCGCTCACCCCCAAACAGCACAGCATGGACAGACCCATCAAGTGAAAGGTGGAAAAAGGTAATTAATCTACAGAGAAAAAAGTGTTAATACCTCTAAGACACCAGGGACACTGGCTGTCAGCTTCCACCAATTAGTCACCTAAAACCCTGCCTGTATGATCTCTGTGGTACAGCTGAGTTGATTACTCTAATTAATTTTGCATTGATCTGCATGGATCTGCAGCACCAGGGCCTATCACGGGCGAAGGAGGAGATGGATGCGTGAGCCCTGCTGAAGTGTGGAGGAGGGAGTGCATCCTGGGCATGCCGCTCCCGCTTCCGCAGCCCGGCTTTGACGGCTCATCCCGGTCCCCTCTGTCCCAGGGCTCCTACAGCCGGAGGTGACAAATCTGTCCTCAAAGGAGGACCAGGGCAGAAGGAGCAGAGACTCATTTTGGGAGCACCCTGTCAAGGGTGGGACATCGTGGCGGGTCTTGTCCCATCTTCTTGCATTCCCCGTGGCTGTCCCGACAGACATCCCCACACCCTTTGCTATTTTCCCCATTTCTAAGCGGTACCTTGGCAGTTTTTTTGGAGCAAGGGTACCCTTTGCCATCTCACATGCAGCAAACACTGTGGGGCACAGATGCCCACCCATAACAGCCCCGGTGCTGGGGACTTCTCCTTTCCCCTGCCTTGCTCGGGTGAATCCCAGCCCTCCCACCAACGGAGTCCAGCCGGTTCCCTTTTTGCATCATGCCTAAATTCCAAGGTTTATTCCACCTTCAGGCAAGCTCAGCCTCCCCTTTTTAGGGACCTTTCTCCCTGTGTTTATTTTGGGGGATGTTTTGTGACAGTGGAAAGCTGAACATTTGGCATTTTCTATTTTATTTTTTTCTCTCACACATTTCTCCCTCCCTCCCTGGCTGAAATTTGACCCAAATTCACAAACCTGCTCTGAAAATCCCACAAACCCCAAACTCCTCTGCACCCTCCCTGCCAGGCGGCCCTGGCAGGACCCACACAGGGCAGGATCCGGCACCACCCTACTCAGCAGAGGCTCTTCTCCTATTTTGGGATTATCTTCTCCCCTTCCCAATCCTTTCTTAAAGCCTTGCAGTAGGAGGGCTTGCTGACTGCAGTGCTGGAGGCTTCACAGCTTATTCTCCTATCTCTTGGGGCTCTGTGCATCCCATGCTCCGACTGGCCCTGGGGACCAGTGCTCACCCTCCGACCCTGCCCCGACGGCACGGCCGATGGGCTGCACGAACCCGGCATGGTTTGCTGGAGGAGCACATCCTGGAAGCCAGGACAAGCAGGTCCGTAGCTGTCTTGTCCCCGAGCGGCTCGCCACATCCCAGGGACCTCTTGCTGCCTTTGATGTGGTTTTTTTGCCAGGGAGGCAGCAGCGGGTTTGCAGGAATGCCGCTGCTCTCAGCAGCTCTTTGATCTCCTCTTAACACTTCAGGTGCACCAAAGGCTGTGGCCATTTCCCCACCGCATGTAGTTTGGCACAGAGACACACAACTCCCTGCTCAGCATCATCCCGGAGCCACAAACCAACAGCCAGCATGAAACCCCTCCTGGAGCAAACCCACCCTTGGGTCGAGGTCTTGCAAGACCCCCCCAGCAGCCCCCTGAGCCCACTGCTCCCACCGCTCAGCCCCAGCCATCTCCTTGGCAGTTCATTAAAGGTTCGGTGCTAACGAAAGCTCCTCGCTCAATGCTTTAACCAGTGCCACTTTCAACCTTGTATTTATTCATCTTGAAGAAGGAAAACTGAGGCACAGAGAGATCTAAACCACTCGAGGATAGGATGAGGCAAGCGAGTGGAGCATCGTCCTCGCATAGCCCTAGCATGCAAAGGGTTAGCCACTGCCTTCATAAACATAATTTCCTGGGATTAATATTAAAAATGTTTCTAATGGCTCCCACTTGTTTACTAAATAGCCAGCGCGGAGATAAGTTATCAACTGCGGCTATAATTCGCTATTAATCAAATATTCAAATCAGTACTGCAGTTGGCCGCAACGGGACACACACATAATTCTCCAGCTCTGGTAATAATTAATCTTTTTCCCCCCTTTTCTTCCCTTCACTTTGGACTCTTGCAAATATCTTTTGGTGTTAAGAGGTCCCTAGAGAGACCTGCCTCTAAATGAGGTGTAAAAATCTAAGCCGCACAAAAAATAGCATGCGGCTGGGATCGATATTCTCTTCACAGCTACATCGATTAACAACAATATTCTTCATTTATTAATTATGAAGGGGAATTTTCCATCCTTGCATCTCTTTCTCTGCTTGTTGCTTGGGTGGGTTAGCGAGACCTCGGCGTGCCCTCCTGTCCCTCCCCGCGCATCCTCTGGGTACTGGCCAGGCGAAAGGGGAGATGGCAGCTGTCAGGGAGGTTGGGGATGGACAGAGCTTGATGGGTGCAGGGGAGAGGGAGGACAGTTTGTTTGCCTGGGAGGTCCGACCAGCAAGAGGCAGGCCTGCTCGGTGGGCTGAGACCTTGCGTCACGAATTGATGTGCAGGAGAGGGGCTGGAGAGCAGCTCCGCGGATGCAGAAGGAGGAGAGGAGGATGAGGGAAGGGGCAAGCTCCAGAGCAGCTCGTGTGCTCGGGGAAGGAGGGGTATGGCCCGGCCGAAAGCCCGCTTGCTGTCTCTGCTCCGTGCAGCCCCGATCGGTGTTGCAGGGTGGGCATCCGACAAGTGCCCTCTCCCTGCCGCTCCCTGGGTGCTTCGCTCCTGTGGAAGCCATCTCCAGCAAAGCTTCCAGTTCCTGCAAGGGTTTTTGCTGGGCTGCGGCAAAAATGCGCAGAGCCCCCAGTAGACCTCGGCCATTGCTGTGTGTTTTATTTGAGGACTGCAAGCTCCCTGGCCAGATGGGGAGATCCTGGTTGGGTAGATGATGCTCGGAGCGAGACAGTTCTCCCAGCCGATTCACTGGACAATTCCCCCATGGAGCTCCCTGGCAGCTCCCATGGGAAAACCCACTCTTCAGCAGAGGGCTTTGCCAGGGACGTGACACTGCGGAGCCAGCCCAGCTTCTCCAGGGTGCACAACGGTGACTCCTGGGTCACTGTTCGGGGTCAGGGAGATGGGAAACAGCAGGGACAGAGAGCAGGAGCGGGCAGGGGAGATGAGAGGATGTGGGCAGCAGGGTCAGAACCCTCCGGGGCTGAACCCCTTTCATCCTGCATCGTTTTTTCTCAGGGTGCTCTCTGGAGCCCTTTGGTGTCACATCGCACTCTGGGTTTCAGAGATTCTCCTTTAGCAAAGCCCCTCTGCAAGCAGTGATGGAGCTCGTGTCACCATCTCTGCTTAAGAGCTGCATCAGGCCTGGCGTCAGCACTTACAAATAAAAAGTTTGCTCCAAACCCCTCCTTCTAAATATAAAAAGGACTGACACAATGGGTGCAAATAGGAATTACACTGGTGGAGCACCGAGCACTGTCACTTGGGTCCTGCCCTGAGTGAAGAGAGCAGGCAGGGACCGCTCCTGGTGGGGGTACTCGTCCAGAGCCCAGGCACACCTTGTACTGCGAAGCGTGTAATCGTTATTTAAAGTGAAAATTACCACCAAGCTCTATTAGACTTTAAAATAAAAATTAGAGATTTTTAAAATAGATTTTCCCTAACGAGGAGCGTGACGGATGGGCATATTGGAGACCGCGCGAGCGGAGTGCTGCTAAGTGAAATGAAATGGCATTAGGTAGCATCCCTCGCCCTCCCCACTGCTCACCTCCCTCGAAAATCCATACCGGCACTGTCCTCCCGGAGTGGCATTGGGATGGGGGCCAGGACATATCCTTCCCTGCAGGTTAAAGTGAGCAAAGACATTTCCTTCCTCTCCAGATACAGACATTTCCCTTCTTCTAAATCAAAGGCAGCATTGGAGAGGCAAACGGTCCATCCCTTCCCCTCTAAATGCATTTGCACCTCCCGGAGCAGCACATGTCTCCAGGCATGGGGAAACAGCCCCAGATGGTCTCCCATCCCCTCCACCATTCATTCCCAAACGCCCTCAATTTTGGAGGAGAATTCTGTTTAGGCGGCAAATTTCTATTAAAAATTCAGCAGGGTTAAAATACAGTTTGTTGGTTTTTTCTAGGTGACCAAAATCTGAAAACTTGAGCTGTGTGAAAGTCATAAATGTCAAACCTGGGGGTGCGGAACAACATTCATTTTTTGTTCGGTTCCTGCTGGTTTTCTTGCTTAAAGCACATTTTGCAAATCAACGTGTGGGGCTTTCATATCTGTTCCAACGCTGAAGCATTTTCATGGGGAACGTGGAAATGAGGTCTCTGCAATGCCAACAAAATACAATTGACGTTTTTCCCAGCTTCATTAAATGTGCTATTTTTACCTTGCAAGGTGTAATATCTATCCATGCCTCGGTAGCGAAGGGGTTGGGACATGTTTAAAGCAGCAGCTCTTAATATGAAGTTCTGTTTAATTTCTGTGTTATCTTTCCAAGCACCTTATCAGCCGCTCTGGGCTATCTGCCTTCCCAATCCCTCCCCTCGTGGACTGTCAGGGAGCTGGAGGATGCTAAACACAAAGATCCTTTTCCATCAAAACCTCAGTGCAGGCAATGTCGAGCCAGCCTTTGGCCAGCCCTGCTGAGCCAGGAGAATATCCTATGGGTTTCTCCTGGGAGCTGCAGCCCAGGAACACTCAGCCAGGGCTGAGGACCTCCAGAGGTCCTTTCCAGCCGGATCTCCTGCAATGCCACTGAGCACGGGGTAGGTCCTTGCTCATCTTGCCCTTTCTATCCGAGCACTGCCAGGAAGGATGGGCTGCTGGAGGGTTCCCCACTCCCACCTTTGCCTTTGGTTCAGCCCCATGAGCTGCAAACAGTTGTCCTCAGCCATCCCCTTCCCACCATCACGATGACCTCAGCTCATCCATCCCCATCCCTGGGAATCTCACAGCTCAGATGTACCTCTCTAGGAGTCTCTGAATCCCATGAGTTGTCCCAGAGCAAGGTGGTCCCTTGGCTGCGATATGAACCCACTGTGATGAAATGCCCCTGGGAGCTGCTAACTCTCCCCTCTCCCTCCAGCTGAAAGTGCCACCAGTGACTCGAGTCTGCAAGGTCTCTGCTTCCTCCTGGGAGCAGGCTGGGTGCCCCTGCCAGCCCAGAGGGGGTGGCCAGAATGTGTGCTGGGAGGGGGCAGCACAGCTGGTGTTGGGGGTGATGGTGCTGGGGGAGAGGGGGATAGCTTGGGGCTCTGGCATGAGGTTAGCACTGAATCCGCAAAAATCACCGTACCTTGAAAAGTGCTCAATACGCCTATTGATCAGTCCTTTCGCCTTGATCAGTTTGCTGGTGTGTGCTGCCGCAGTGCTGCTTTCGGGAAGGGAGGGAGAGGCAGAGGAGGGGGCAGGGAGATGAGAACACGCCTGCGCCGGAGATGCTCCAACTTCCCAAGGCCAACTTTGTGTTCTCCTGCTGGCCTCAGGGCCTCTCAGCCCTTCTGCGGGAGGCAGGCTGAGCTTCGACCTCACACATCGGCTCAGGGGGTGTTTTCGAGGCAGGAGGGTGGAAGAGCAGTCCAAAAAGCTTCCACTCTCCTGTCCAGCAGCCTTCTTGCCAAAGCCTCCTTAGATGCCTAAAACTGGGCGTCCATCCAATGCCAAGAGCAGAAGCCAAGAGCCAAAGAAGGGAGAGGTAGGTGTGGTTTCCATCCTGGCTTGGAGCCCACTGCGGGCACCCAAGTGAGTGTGGGGAGCTGTGGGGCATCTATTCCTGTTCCCCAGAGGACTCATGTCTCTCTATAGGACAGTCGCTGTGTAGGAGCAGATATGGGGTTGGGGTGGCCTATCCTGCCCAAGGACCTGTGCATGGCAGAATCAAGGGGCAGTCGGATACCCAGAGGCATCCAGAAAGGTGTCGTGGGACGGAGCAGAGCAGGGAAGGTGGGTTGGTGTCAGAGACACCCTTTGGGCACAGCCACGGGGCCAGGACAGCTTTAGATGTCCAAATAGCCTGGGCTGAGGTGCCTCCATCGTACACCATTCCCATCATCCGAACGCCCTCAGCAGCCTTACGGATGTCTGCTGGGAGCTTGTTCACAGGAGCAGCCCCATTTCTGCTGAGAGGTCTGGTAAAACACGTTGAGCTTGAAAGTGGAGGGAGGCAGGGAAGTAAAAACCCACCCCCAAAGGTCACGGAGTTAATTTCCAGCTCGTGTCCCCCTCTCACACCTCGCTGATTAATAATTGAAGAAAATGTATTTCTTTTTCGGCTTGGCATAAATCAAAAATAAACACAGCATCCATATTCTACCCCAGGGAGAGAGCAGGAGCGTGGGCTGGAAGATGCTGAGCCGGCTCTGCAGCGAGGTCCCCCCAGCCTCTCCAAGCTGCCTTGGAACAGTGGGAGGATGGGATGGCAGTGGGGGCTCTTTGGAAGATGTTGGCGTTGGCTTCCAGCTTCTCCCATTGAAATTGGCATTAAAATTGGCTTCTTGAGATGAGACCTAAAAGAGGCCAGTGGAGCTGGACTGTGAGTCCGTTGCTGCAGGGAAAGCCTGAGGTGTTCTTGGGCAATTCCCAGTGCCCAGGTCCTCCATCCCTCCTGCTCCCAGGTCCTCCATCCCTCCTGCTCCCAGGTCCTCCTTTCTGCCCCCAGCCATGGCTTACCTGAGCTACTGGCACTCTCTGGGGAGACATTTTTGGGTTGCTGGAATAGTTCTGGGGGAAGTCACCAGTTGGAGCTGGTGTGTCAGTGCCTGCCACCTGTACAGTCCAGAAAAACCTGGAAATGAAGGAGCAGAAAGCGTAAGGACACTGCCCTGCCTCTACCAGGGCCACCTGCCTGAGCAGGTCTTGAGCACCAACCATCTCTCCTTGCCACTGGTTCCTTCTCCCTTAAGATGCTTGTCCAAGAGGGTTTTGGCTGGAGCATGCCCGTACTGAAGCGTCTGCCCTATCCATCCATGCTCCCAGGGGTGACCCCATCCCCAGCTGCTTCTCTCTGTATTTCTGTCCTCTGCCTGCACTGGCTCCCTGCTGCCCATCCCCTGCGCTTCCCACAGGAGCTGGCCCCCAACATTTTGGATTCCCATAACATTGATTTGCTATGAACCAATTGAAGGACTCCCCCGCCACGCACAGGCAGCCCGGCGGCCTCAGCCGTGCGCGCAGGGGCAGTGCTTTAAACATAAAAGGATGATTGCATCTTCTTTCATCTAAGCAACAGGGCTGCGGTCTAGGGAGGCTTAAAAACACGATTGGGAGGGAGGGGTGCGAAGGATAAATCAGGATCGGTTATGGCCCAGCTGGACGGGGCCGCGCAGGTGCCAGGGCTGCCTGCTGCCGTGATGGATGCTTGAGGAACGCCCAAGGAAGATGCAGGCGTCCTCAGCTGGATCCAGCTCCTCAATATTCATCTTCCAGTTGTCGTGGGTGTGTACGTGTTGTCTGTAACCTCACATCTGGGGGTGGGTGGTGGGTGGGTGTGCAGCGCTTCCACACGCACACATAATTATGCAGATCCCCATTAAGGTGGAGCTTAATTTTGCCCTTCCGGCAGCAGTTGAAGCCCTTTGTTCGGAAGATGGAGTTGTGCATGTATAGCAAGGATGGGGTGGAGAGAGACCTCAAGGTGGAAGAGCTGCCGGAGAGCTGGGTGCTATCACCGACACCCTCAGCACCCTCTCATCGGGGCTGGGACCTGCAAGGCTGTGGGTGTATGGGAGCATCTGCATCCCCCCAAATACCCTGGGAGCCTGTCCACTGTTCCTTGCAGCTGGGAGGGATCTGGAGGATACGACTGTGCCCGGGCAGACCCTGGGGGCCAGGTTGCTCTGATTTCTGGCAGCCGCCTGCCGGCTCCCTCCCCTTTTGGTTAAATAAAGCTTTGGGCTGTGATGAAGCCCATTAAAGTCAGAGGCAAAGGTGTGGGATTGAAATGTAGGACAGCAGCCGCTGCAGAATGTGGTTGCATGGGATCGATGGGAAATCAATACCCGGCTCTGCTTCGTGGGTTCCCGCCAGGCCCCGCTGCCGCTGCGCTCCCTGGGCGCTCCCCAACTTCCCGCACCCTGCGGAACAGCCCCTGGCGAGACCCCCCGGCCGGGCAACCCCTGTGCTACCCCTCAGAAGGGAGAAAGGAGGAGAAATTTTGGCATCACGGTGAGAAGCTCCGCCGAGCTGCTAGTGCAAGGCTAAGGACAAAGATCTGTGTGGCAGCAGGGGGGCTTTGTGCTTTCTGGGGGGCTCGGATGGGGCTGAGCCGTAGCCTGACTCCCCGTCGGGACCAGAGGGACCGGACTCACACCCAAGCTGAGCCCCAGCCACTGCATTTCCCCAGCTGATTCGGAAGGGTGCTGAGGAAGCAGTCCTGACCCGCAAAGGGGGTCAGGGTTTGGAGTCGGGGCCAGCTCTGGCATGGGGTCCCTGCTCCCGTTTGCACCTCGGGATGAAACTACAGGTGGTCCCCGGGGCTCGTCCTCTCCGGGGCTCCCGAGCATGGCAGCCAGTCCACAAAGCACGGGCCATGAAGGAACATCCGCGTCCCTATGATGCACCGTTCTCCCGGCCAGCGTTGGTCTGGCTGTGGCAGAAAGGAGCACCCTCCGAGCCATCGCCATCGCCCTCGGCCAGAACAGCCCGACGGGGAGACGGAGACACAAAGGGATCTATCAGAAATGATAGTTTAATTGGAGGGA
The DNA here is from genome assembly GCF_000737465.1 of Haliaeetus leucocephalus. NCBI lineage: Eukaryota > Metazoa > Chordata > Aves > Accipitriformes > Accipitridae > Haliaeetus > Haliaeetus leucocephalus. The sequence goes on from NW_010972651.1 coordinate 240,931, forward strand.
GGTGAGCACAGCACTATTTAACCACTGCTGCACATTGATGGATTGATCCAAGTCTAGTTACACTGTGTTTGTGACATTCAGAGGGCTCCCAGCCAGCGTCTGCCGGCTCCGGTGATTTTGGCTGGACGGAGACCTGCACGGCTGGGGGCCACTCCTGGGAGCGACAAGTTGGGCAAGGGGCTGCTGACTCCCCCCCAGTGCCACCCAGTGGTGACACCCACCCGGTGGTGTCATCCTGATGCCCTCCGTCACGGCAAGGGTGCCCACCCAGAGCGCTGCTGTCACCCATCCTGTGCACAAACACCCTGCGACTGCCTGCTCCCAGCAGAGCCGCCCCCCCCCCAAGGTCCCACTGTGCTGTCCCCCTCCCGAAATGGCTCCTTGGATCTCCTGAGGTGTCACTTCTGTCCCTCCTGCAGGAGAGGGGACAGCCCTGGGGAGGGCTGGGAATGGGAAGGGATCTGCCAAGGCACCATTAAACAGTCAGTTTTATCATCCCAACTCATGTGAACACGGCAAAACCATGACATGATCAATCAGGGCTGAACATTAATTATGATTACACCCTGGGATCTTGATTGCGATTGATTAATTGATTCCTGGGCCCCTTGCAGCAGCAGCCACTCCATAGGAATTGCATGATGGTGAGACGGCTGGGCTGACCGTGGGTGAGATTTGGGGACGGGGGCTCAGAGGAAGCTTGAGAAGAGAGAGAGGACATTGCTTTAGAGAAAAGGAAAGAGGGAAAAGCCAACATCCCCCCTAAGCCGTGCCCAAGTGCTAACACCGCAGCACTGGCTGCATAACGTCACCTCCTCCCTGCAGCCACTTGCCGCAGAGAGGGGACGCAGCCGCTGGGGACCCCGGCCACCACGCAGCAGCTGGGGACACTGATGAGATCCTGAGAGCAGATCCCGGGATGGGATCCCACTGAGCCGCAGGCTGACGAAGCCTCTTTGTTGCAGGGTCTGCGCACCCCACCCGTGCCTCCCCGCTGCTGATTTCCATTGACCTGCTATCGAAATCAATGCTGGCCGTACCAAGCCCTGCTCCAGCGGGGAGGAGGGATGGGTCTGCAGAACCTAATAGGTATTTTTCCATCATTAGGCTCCTGAAGGAGATGCCTCCGGGCTGCACACGCTTGGTACATCCAGCAGTGCTTCCCAGCCCGGCTTGATTAGCAAGGCCAGGAGAACAAAGCCAGTGCCGGTGCCCCGATGGAGTTTGCGCTGGGGATGTCGGGATGCAGGACCCTGCTCCAGGCATCGAAGGGACATGCCTTTGGGGCTGCGGTCCAGCATAATCCTCCTCGCCTCAGCTTTAGGGCCATCCTTCCAGCTTGGCATCTCATCAAACCACCCAAACCAGCAGTTTGTCAGCTCCAAGCTGCTCGCAGCTGGCACTTAGCAGGGCTCCAATCTGCTCCCAAAGCAGTATCGGCCCTGGATAAAGCATGGACATGGGCAGAAAGAGCAAAGCCATGAGCAAATGCTTGCTGAGCTCCCACGTGTGCTCCTCAACCCAGTCTATAGGCTGTTCCAGGCCCTGATCGTGGTCTCGGGCACTGGGTGCCAGCTCACCCATCCATTCCAACAAACTGCTGCCAAATGATGCCCAGAGAGCTGCCAGCCACGGGGCTATGGTGTCGAGCTAAGCCGAACCGATCACTTCTGGGGGGCAGCCAGGCTGCCTGAGCAGTGGGAAAATAAATGATTTCAAATAAACTGGTATTAATAGGATATTGATAAACAGACCAGGGCAGCACTGAGGGGAAACAAGCGGGGAAAAAGCTTCCTAGTGAATCTCCAGGGGAAATTTTTGCAAAGGTTAAAAAAAAAGGAAAAAAAAAAAAAAAACAAACCAAAAACTGCTGGGCAATTAATTTATTTTAATGGTAATTTTTCTGGCTGCCATTTAAGGCAGACACTCGGGAAGTGCTGGGGTTATCGACATACAGACCGAGAAGATGGCAGGACCCCCATCTCCCTGCCCCTCTGCAGCAGGCTGTAAGTGGAGGGCCTGTGATTTATTTAGTATCCATGAATACTGAGTGAAATCAGAATAATGGGGCACTTAGCCGTGTTACTGAGAAATCACTATTGTGATGCAATTTACTTCAATTAATTAAGCCTTTTTTGTTACCATTATTCCTTGTTTTACATTTTGTTTTAAATTTCAAACGATTGGGCGCATTGTGGTAGGAAGCTGATAGCTCTGGTTAGAGCCTTGCAGCAAGAGGCCATAAATACCCCCACACTGTTTGCCCGATGTCCCAGTCCCACACAGCCCCTGGGCCTGCTACCCTCTCCAAAACTCAGCAAATGCAGCTGAGATCCAACCTGCAGCTTCTCCAGCCATGCCTGGATTGGTGCTCCGGTGGATTTAACATGATGGCGATGCAACTCCTGAGGCTTCTCTGAATTTGGCTTGCAAAGAAAAAGCCTGAGCTTTGGGTGGCACAAGTGAAAAGGAGTTTTTTTCTCCCAGTATGAACAGATAGATACTGGCTTGGCTCTGGCAGTGTGGAGGGAAGGATGTATCCCTCTCCTGTGGCTGCAGAAGTAGCTTTTGCCAGGGTGGGAAGGCAAGTTTCGCCATACGTCCTTGGTGTTTCCACACTGCTCCTCCCCAGGAGACCTTGGCCAAAGCCAGACCTCAGGGAGGAGAAGCCAACAGCAGAGCAGCCACCAACAGGGACCGTGGAGTTGGGCTGGCCCTGGAAGGTCAACACCTCCCTGTGCGGTTGCTGAAGGGCAAAAACCTGCAGCAGAGGAGCAAGATGAGAGCTGGGACCATGCTGGTCTCCTCCTCCACCACCAGCCATGCCCAGACCCCATCTTGGCTCGTGGTGGGAGAGGAGACCCATGTCCCGTGGGACACCAGGGGCTTCCCACTCCTGCTGGCGGGCGATGAAGCAAAGCTGCAGCTGGTTTTGGTGTGCAGATGAATTCCTGTGTTGCTGTTTTCCTCTCCTGGTATGTGTGGGGCTGGGCCACAAGCCTGAGGACATGGGTCTGGTGGGCAGGACATGAGCACTGGGCATTTGGAAAGTCCCCTGCTTGGTCATGCTGAGCCCTGGGTGCTGGTGGTGGCCCCTGTGGGTTCCTCCCCAGGGTGAGCTCCTCAGGGTGAAGAGTTTAATGTTAAACTTGACCGGGAACTCCCCAGAACCCTGCATCTCACTGCCTGCAGCCTGGGTCTCTGGTCAGGATGAGTCCCTTCTGCAGTTATCGATCCCCTGCAAAGGGAGCTGAGGCTCAGCTACGGGGCACCCAGCTCAGGTGAATCCCAGCACCACGGGGCCAGCAGATGTTTCGGTTCTCCCAGATCTCCAGTTCAGCATCCCTGGGACCTGCTCAGCATCCCAGCACCGCTTCCCTGCGTCATCCCTGCTCCTCTCCCTGCATCCCCGGCCACCAGCATCACGCAGAGCCAAGTGATGCAGGAAGCCACTGGCAAATAAAAGAAGTCATTTGCTACAGTCGGGAGTTTTCCTTCCAGCCCTCCGGGTGATACCATTTAACTTCCCGTGATTTTTATCCTCCGTGTCATCATACCCACTGCTGCGGTGTAACTCCTGTGGTGAACACGTGGGGGGCCTCTGCATTGGGCTAGTGCTATCTCTTTAACAGAGGGGAGAGAAAATATTGGTGCCTCGGACCCCCCTGGGAATAAATTCATACTGCCATATCGATTCAATTTTTTTTCTCCTTTTGCCTGATTCCTACAGCCTCCTGGGTAACAAAGATTAAGCTTCAAGCCCTTCTGATATTACTTTGAAATGCAGAAACCTTCAGAAAAAGAGACTACATCTTCTCTCTTCTTGGAAAACGGCAAATATCTTTGGGGACGGGCCAGTGCTTGTCTGTTTTCTCCTTCTCCCGCCTCCAGAGTAATCGAAACACACATGCGCACACTCACGCATGTGCACCCACACGCTAGTGCATCTGCACAGAGGTGCCCATCTCCCTTTTGCTCCCTCTCACACCATGGATCACGTTAAAGATTCAAGGACTCACTTGATTTAACTGGTGTTAAACTGCGGCAGGGAGCTCGGGTGAGCACGGAAGCCAGCCACCTTAATATCAGATCAATTAATTATCAGCCCTGTTATGACGAAGGCTGCTGAAATGTGGGTTGAGAGATCTCAGAGTGCAAGCAAAGAGCTCTCATTTCCCCAGTCCCCTAATCGCTGGAGGCAGACCTGGCCTGTGATCTCAGTTACATGGGCATAAATCTGGAGCAGCTCTAGTTATTTAATTGGTGTCGCTTGGGAATTGCCACAGATGCAACCAAGAGCAGCATCCAGCCCTTTGGATGGGATCCTTGTCCTTCCTGCCGGTGATTTAACCGCACCGACCACAGTAATTATTCAGCTGGGTGATGGCAGTGGCTGGAGGTTTCACTGTGCATGGACCTGGAGGTAGAAATTTAGGACATTTAGGAAATTGAGGAGAAAATGGGTAAAGCTGAGACATAGGGAGCAATAGCTGGAGGGTCCTGAGCCTGTGGGGCTCCTCGCTGCAGGGAGGTGAAGGCTGGCAAAGGAAGAGGGGATGGAGATGCTGCAGGAGGAGCCATGGGGATAGACCAGGGAGCAAAGCAGCCACACACAGAGGGGTGGAGGGGGAACAGGGACAGGGACAGGGACAGTGCAGCAGGTTTTGACTTGGCCATGGGATGTTTGTATTCCAGGCTCTTGGCCTGCAGTAGGCTGGGCACTGCAGCCCCCGGGTAGAGGGCAGCTGGAAAACCCCAAGCAATGGAGGGTTTTGCACAAGCCTGACCCCAGCTGAGAGGCTGGGACCTACCAAGTCAGGTCTTCATCAGTTGAGCTTATTTGGGCTCTTCCTTGGTCTCAGCCACACACTTCCCACAAAAGCAGGTCCTTCAAGCTTGGTTATGTCCCCCCAAATGCCACCCTACATCCCTTTCTTTGACATCAGAATCCTGGATCAGTCCAGATTCCTTCTTGCCTGGTTCAGCTCTCAGCCTTGGCACCTCCCTGCAGCAAAGTCTCTCTCACAACCGAGGCCAAGTCTGCTCCCTTCCTCCTCCTGAGCATCCTGCAGCTCTGGACATGTCCTTCAGGCTCTGCAGCATTCAGATCCAGCTTTGCTGCCTGCCCTGGCATCTACAAAGGGGGTATTTCACTGTTCCCAGCCCCTTTCTGAAGGCTGGCCTGCGTTCCATTTCCCTGCAAGAAGATTTCATCTCCCCTTTCGTCCCCTGGAGATCTGGAGGAGACTCATCACCTGAGTCCAAACTCCTGAACGTGCCCACCTCCATGTCTGCTACAAATGGGCAGCTCTGGACACATGCAGTCCCTCATGAGCCTGTCCCTGGCAAAACTCACTTTGAAGGACCTCATCATTGAGTCTTGGACGTGCCCAGGGAAGCTTGGGTAGGCTGGGAGCCACGTTCACCACATGTGTCCATGGGTCACCACTCTGCAAAGCCAACCTGCATTTTTGAGGCAGGGACTTTTCCCCTCCAAACCCTCCCAGGCTGTGAGCAAAGTGATATTCTGACTCTTTATTTTTCTATCAATAAAGTTTATTGTCCTTTTCTTGCAAACCCTTCAGCAATTAAAAAAAAAAAAAAAGAAGAAGAAGAGGAAGAAGAAGACAAAGGGAGTTGATGTTTGACTGCTGGGCTATCACTTAAGTCCTTGTTCCTGTTTACTCAGGACTTATTAGAGCTCATTCAATGCCTATAGCATGGCTGGATCAATACCTGCTGGGAGCAAGAGAGATTCCGCTTGGCCACTGTAGCCCATGTTGCAGAATTGATCTGCTTGGCTGCTGCAATCTGAAAATCCATCTTTTTTGCGCTCTCTGCCTCTCTCTCTGCAGCGGGTTGCTAAGCAACGGGGGCTCCTTTGGGCGGCCATTGGTCAGCGCCGCGGCCGGGCGCCGTGGTCCTCCGTGGTCACTTGGCCACTTTGGGCTTCAATTCCTCCTCCAAGGATGGCTCTGGGCCGCGGGGAGGTGGGGAAAGGGCAGGGAGGAGGGGAAAGGGCCGGGGAGGGGAGGGGGGGTGGCAAGAGGAGGGACGGGGAGAAAAGGGAAATCGATATCACCTCACATTTAACCTTTCTTTAAAAAAAAAAAAAAAAATCTTTGAGAAAACTATATTGACCCATTCCTTATCACTTTGCGCCACTGCAGCCTGCTCAAACGGGGGCTTCGCTGCCTGCGCATGTACTTCACACACACTTCTCCCTCGCCTCTTTTTAGGGGAGATCACGCTGCCGCCTTTCCTTCTCCCTCCCGCTCTCACCTTGGCTGGACACAAAGTTATGCCAGTTTAGCTAAAGGTGTGTTTTTAAACTGATTTCATTAAACTGGGGCAAAACCTTTGTGCGGATGTACTGAAATCAATGTAAACCCCATTTGCATCGATTTCGCTTCGCTTTGGTAAAGGAATCGAATTATACAAACCAATACCAACCTGCTTTAAAATGATTTAAGAGTGTCTACACAAGACCAATTTTGGCTTGCAATTTTGTGTGTAGACAAGGTCCATCCCTCCTCTCCAAAGAGCCATTCATTAGGCAAATCTTGCTGCCACAAAAGCCTCCAAGCTCTCGCTCCCGTGGCCTCCCCAACAGCATCATCTCTGCAGCCTCCAACAGATCATCCTAAAAATGATGCCAGGCTTTGCTTCCCTTCCATCAGATGAAGATCGGGTGGCGGGGGGCTGTTTCCCAGGTGCTGTAGAGTATTTACCGTACAGATACTGACTCAGCTCTCAAGCCGTCCCACTGTAGATCCATGCATCTCGTTTGTTTGTGTGTGTGTCTCTCTTCTAACGATGCCTTTTACTATGGTCCCTAGACGATGTTGTATCTAGATCCCAAAGTCTTTGTACAAGGGCTTTACAACCCTTATTTTGTGATTATCTTCACGCAGGCAAAGGACAGAGGGGTTAATACTAGAGCACAAGTGCTCATAAGTGGACGCTTTCCCTTGTGAGACACCTATGTGAAGTGGCCTCATTTCCACAAGTGCAGATCGGCTCCCTCAAAAGCCAGGAAAAGCCACATTTCTCCAGGGTCATCAAAGCCAACCACTTTTATTAACTACTACAAGAGGTAATTCACATGCAAAGATGCTTCCCGGATAGAAAACCTGAGACCGGTGCTTGCTCAAAAAAGATGGACCTCAGATGCCAACCCTCAGCCCTCAGCACAGCCTGTTTGTCTCCAGTTAATCCCAGGGTCCCCCACACTGGTATGTCCATATTATTGCTGGGTCAGGTGTTCTCTGGGTCACCTCTTTCGCTTAATTTTTGGGTTCAACACATGACTCTCTGGCTTTCCCTCAAAAGAGTTCAGGGTCAACCTGCAGTGGAGAAGCTCACTAACCCATTCCTGATGGACAGGTGAGTCAACAAGTACCTGCATCGTATATTGGTAGACTGCAGCTCACCAGTGGAGACAAGAAACCCAGCTAGATGGGTCTTTGAACTGACGCCCAGATACTGTGTGCAGGTTAATGGACCTTCATCTGACCTTGCATCCTTCAGCCAAATGATGAAGCATCAGAGGACGTGTATTATTATCCTATTTTAAAGATATATTATTATCCTTAAAGATACATTATTATCTTAGTGTAAATTAAAAACCTCAGTAGTTTCATCTCAGCTAGAAGAGCTGAACATAACTCAGCCCAAGGCAGGTGCAGTTATGAGTTCTCACTCAGACTTTACATGCAGGCGTCCAGGTAGGGCTGAATTTCAGCTGTGGGCCCCATCCTGCCACAGGGTGATGAAAGGAGCCAAGTCCTTTGCCATGAAGAGTCGTCCTGACTCTGCTGCTGCAATTTCCTCCTCCTCCTCTACAATTGCCTTTTTGAATTTTCTTGTCCTACACTATTTTTTTCACCTGGAAGGAGGCAGTACACAAACCTTGGAGGAGAGGAGCAACAGCTTGAGAGCCCTGTCAGTGTAGGGCTCCATTTCTGGGAGTAGCAGAAGCCCTTCCCCATCAAGCAGAGATCAGGGATGTTCCAAAAGTTCTGCAAATCAGAAAAATGTCACTTCATCAAAACAAATCCTTTTCCCAAAGGAGCCAGCTGCTTCATTAAATCTCCCTTTTCAGACATTTCATTGGCCACATGAAAAGAGTAGGAGTCATTGGATTGTCCTGTTTCAGCATTTTCCAAAAGAATAATTTTCTTCTTCCAGCCCCGTGTGATTTTATTTTTGTTTTAAAATCATGATTAATTTACACTAAAAGGAAATTTGAAAAACCGCCCAAGCTTAAATTTAGCTACAACTTTAAAGCTTGTCAAAACCACCTGCTTTGATTGACAGTGTCTGCAATGGTTTTGATTTTTTTTTTTCAATTTCTTGCTTTTTTCCTAATTGAAGAAATTAAAATTCACATAAGTTCTTGCAGAAGGAGGAACACATCTCCTGTCAGGTCCCAAAACTCTTCTCCAAATTCCCAGGACAGTTTAAGCAGGTACTTACAGGCTCTGATGAATAGCACCACTTCCTCAAATTGGGGCAGTGCTTTTCCTCTTGCCACTGGGATTTTTCAGATATTTTGTTTTATTCACATGTTAATGGGTGCTGAATGATCACTTTACTAAGCAGCGCATCAACCCGTCGCAAATCGTCCGCCCCAGGTTCTGCAAGGAGTCCCCACGCCAAGAGGATGGCTTAGGAAGGAAGACCATTAACTGATTTTTGCTTTCACTTAGAGCTTGCAGCATTGATGTGCCTGCTCGATATTTGACAAGCTCTCCACTGGCCCCGAGAGCTGAGCAGCGTCTTGGGAAAATATTCCTGGTCTTCACCGCCACAGAAACCTTCGGGTTGGATCCTGAGCCACAGCATCCTGGCAGGGTGGATGCTCCCCTGGTCTCCCGACCGCCCCTCCCCAGCTCGCCGGGTCCGGCAGCCTCCAAACAGCTCTGCCTTCAAGATCTGCTGGATGCCAGAGCGATGGGGAAGGGGTTTGATCCCCAGCTCGAGCCCCTCGTGATGTCCCCACAGGGGACAGGACTGCTTCCATCCCTGCCCCAGCCTCCCCCAGTCTTCCAGGTACCACACTGGCTTCAAGGTCATTTCATAACCCGCTGAAGTTAAGCGTGTGCTGGAACAGGGATTCTTGCCGGTGTCTCTGCCGGCTGCTCGGGGAGCCCTAAGGAAGGTCCCACAAGAAGTGGTCCAGCCGCTGTCTCCAGCCAGGCCAGGTTTCATGGGGAGATTGCGAGGGTCTCCCTTGGCTCGGGCACTTGCTGCTGGGTTTGAGCTTGGGGCACGGATTTGGCAGGATGAGAGGGAGGTGGCATCTCAGGAGGGACTTACCCCAGTCCCCTCCAGCAAGGCTGCTCAGGGGGTGCATCATTTAACTAGCTGCTTGGCTTTAAGGTGGAGATTAAATGCAAACATGAGCTTCAGCGTCCCATGCACCCAGGCGCTTGGCCCTTGCAGGTATCTGGCTGAGTCTTGCCGGAGCACACGGGCCGAGTCCCCAAATCCTTTTGGCAATTACCCCATCTGTCCCCACAACGTCCTTCAGACTGCCCCGAGGTTGCGCAGGGACGCCCTCCTGGGGAATTCAGGCCATGCACTTCGATTTGCCTGAAGGCAGCACGCCGGGCGTTGCACTGGCTGAACTGCAGCCAGGAGCCAGCCAGCAGCCCGCGGGGAGGGTTCCCCTTCTCTGCAGAGATGGCACGGCTCGGAGATGAACCTGAGAGGCTGTTAAAAAGCTCGAGCCTGGAATCGCTGAAGATTAACTGGCTTTTTTTATTCTCTGCTTGTTTTCCATTGAAAGTCTTCTGCAAACAAGGACAGGGAGGAAGAGGAGGGGAGGTGAGCGGGAGGGAGGGGAGGTGGGGAGGGGGACAGAGTCCATTGACAAAGTGAGGTTATTAATTTTTCAGAAAGAAAATGCATTCTACATTTTGAGGAGAAATATTGATACGTGGTTTAACACTCCTTTATTTCTTTCACTCTCTCTTCTTTCTCACCGTATGTTTTGTTCTGCAGGTCCTGTGTTTTCATAAGCCCCTGTCCCCTTGCAAGCCCCCAAACACCTGAAAGCATCTTTTCAAATTGCTTTGAAGCTGCAGTTATTTGGGGGAGGAAACAGAAGCTCCCCCTTCCCAACACACTTAAATTTGTTGTATAATTAACATGAGACAAGTGTTGAGCATGGAGCTCACAGCAAGACATCTCCCCCAACCCAGAGACCTCAGGGCCAGCCTGGACAGGCGACGGATGCGAGAAGGGGATGATGATGTTGGGATTTGCTTCCCAGGTCATGGCCAAGCCACCCACGTAGGGACCAGGGGGACACTGGGCTCCAGCCAGCACCTGCTCAGGCAGCATCTCCTCCACAGCTACATCTGCTTCCCACAGGTCTGCATTGCCAGGATTTGCTGTGCTGGGGCTCTGCGGGGGCTGCAGGTCGCCACCAGAAGGTCTCCAGGCTGGTTGGAGCTGGCACTGGCCTCCCTCGCTTTCCCTGCTCAGGTCCCTGTGGACATCATAGCTGTTGCTCTGCGTCTGTGATGCTTTTTCAGCCTCTTTTTGCTCTTCACTGTCTTCTGTATCTTTTTTTTTTTGCAGCCCTCTCCATCTGCTCCTCTCCTCTTTCCCTTTGCATCATTTAACTCACAACCCCTGGGGAGTTTTCACCCACCACCACCGGCTCCGCTGGCCCAAAGCCGCCCTGAAATGCTGCGTCAAGGAGTCGAGTGCCCAGGGCAGGAGGAAGAGCTACGAAATAACCTCCACGGCCGGGTGACGCTGGGTCTGTTTGTGCACCGGCTGGATAAATCAGCCAGAAGACTCGGTGTCCAGAGCACACGTGTGTGCGTTTAGCCCTTTATATGCTACATAAGTGAAGGGCAGGAAACAAAACCTTCATCAATTAACATAATGACAGGTATTTCCCTGTTCTTAGGCCAGGCCTAGTCGAGCAAAACACTTAAGTACATGATTAATTCGAAGTCTAAGAGACTTAAGCACATGCTTAAGTGTTCTGCAGCTCTGGACCTAACAACAGAGGTTTCTACAGAGCAATCCATGCTCACGACATGTTACAGTGGTGCTTAGATGTATGGATTAAGGGTGCCATAAACAGTTGAGATATTCTGTTTAAACAATCATTTGTTGACAAGACTATTCTAAGCCCATCGAATCCCTAAGTGATAGATGTATGTTGTCTTTCTGAGTCTCATGCTGTATCAGCCATTGATTTTTTTCAGCCTGGATGCTAAGGTAACCTTTACCTGAGAGCTTAAGCAGAAAGCGATGGGTGTATGCTCACCATACCAGCCACTGTTTGCACTGCTGGAGCCAGGACAAAGCGAAGACTCAGCTTTGCATCCATCCCCATAGCACGAGGCTGCCCTGGACCGCTCCAAGGGCTGGGGATGAAGGAGCACGTCTGGCCAGTATCGTTCAGTGCTGCAGCACACAGGCTATGGGGCGACAGCTGGGGACATCGGCCGAGGGATGCTTCCCCCTTCCCCTGAGGCATGAGGCTTTGCCAGGGTCTTGCTCCAACCCAAATTATGTCTCAGGGTGGTTTCTCATCCCCAGTCCTCTACGGGCCACCCTGGGAAGCAGCAGCGTTGTCCTGCCATCCATCTCCCCACTCAGCACCCACTTCAGGAGACATTTGTCTCCCGAGACCCACGGGTGCCCTGATGGCTCTGTCCCTGTGTGGGTGCTATGCCGGGACACCCTTCTTTGAGATCTGTTTTAATCACATTTATACAGTGTAACCAGGGGAAGGAATCTATTGACAGTCTGTCTTCACATTTCTGTCAATTATTCTGGAGACATCATTAAATCCAAGAGTGGATCTTAATTTAACGTGTTAGCTAACGGGTTATTTAATTAGTTTTCAATACCCCCCCAAAAAAGTGGGGGTGGGAAAATGGGCTAAGTATTAAGGGGAGAAAAAAACAAACAACTGAGAACGAGACGATGAGCACATCCAGGTTTCCCGGATCTGCAGAGAAATCGTCTCCTCGGCCCCTTCGCCCCTTCTCTCACAAGAAAGAGCCCTGTTGCGTTTCCCCTTCTCCCCACTGTGTTCAATAATAAATGAAAATGGTAAAAAGCAATTCATACACAGGCTAAGCATCTGGATTTATTATCAAGACAATTACACCGAGGAGAATTCCCGGAAAATTACTCTTTGAAGTCTTTCTCTGCCACCCCCTCCTAGTTTGGACAAATACAGCAGCAATTACTGCTGCGGGAGAGAGAAGGGTACGGGGAAAGGGGTGCCACTGCCTCGCACCCCAGCCAGGCTGGCTCTTGGGGTGGCATCTGCCATGGGGGTGGCTTCGTGCCCAGGGCGGTGGTGGAGTTTAGTAGGAGGGGGGGTGGATTTGGGGTTAGAGGATGCACATGTTTCCCTTGGACGGGTCTGTGTGATGGGTATGGGCTGTGGCCGGCCCGCACTCTGTGTGTGTGTGTCTGTGTGATATGAGCCACTTTGGATTATTTTAGTGACAAGTGCCCCATGACCCAAGCAAGCCAGGGTGGGCGAGGGGCAGGCCTGAGCACCCCATCCTGTGGGGACCCACTGCCTGTCCCTACAGAGCCCAGAGCGGCTGCTTGATCTGGCTGGGGGTCTGTGGGGGTCTGGCAAGTCCGTGCCTTGACCCTGCCTCGTCCCCCGTTCCTGCCTCGGCTCCCATTTTACCTCCTTTCCATCCCTGCCTTGTCCCTATCCCTGCCTCATCCCCTTCCCTGCCTCGTCCCCTTCCCTGCCTTGTCCCCTTCC
>NW_010972651.1:253926-255638 GCF_000737465.1 Haliaeetus leucocephalus
ACCCCTGCCTGCCCCCCCCCCTCGCTGCCTCCCCCGGCTCTTGCCGCAGGACGCGCCGGGTCCCCGCAGCCCCGGGGAACGGAGGTACCTGTTGCGGGGGTTGAGCCGCAGGAACCGGGGGGGCTCCGGGCCCGGCAAATCACCCCCCCCACACCCATTCACCCCCTTTCCCGGGCCCCTCCACGGTGCGGCCGAGCCGGAGCAGGATCACGCGGGGGGGGGGGGGGGGGGCCGTACCTTCCCGCTGCCCTCGGGCTTGCGGAGAAAAGTCTCCAAAACCGGGATCTTTTCGAAAAAGCAGAGACGCTTCCCGAGCCGGGAGAAGGAGCCCTGCGGCGACAGGGAAATACCTGCGGGAAATATAGAGAAACAGAGAATAGATATATATACCTACATATATACATCGCTTATATATAAAATAAATATAGTCTCTTTATATATATATATCCTTTTATATATTATGTATAAAATAACTCTGTTGAATTTGCGTGCTTTCGGTGCACGGTGTGATGCAGGAACGCGCTGCAGCGCGGCGAAAAGCGCCCGGTTCTTCTCGTTTCCTCGATGTTTCACAACGCACCGGCCCCGGCCCCGGCTACTCGGCCCCGGCCACGCAGCGAAGCTGCGCTCACGGCCCCCCCGGACCCTCCCCGTGTGCCCTCGGGGTGCCTTTGGGGTGCTTAGAGACTCGGGCTGGAGGGTCCCCGAAATGCCCAAGGAGCAGAAAGTGGGAGAGGGCAGAAGCGGGGAGGGGGGGCGAAGGGTATTTCGGAGGTCTGGGGGACACCACCCCCCACCACCACCCCCCGCCCCGCAGAGCACGGACAAATTCGTTGCATGTCTCACGTTGGGCTTTATAAATCCACTCGCTTCCCAGCCCGGCTCGGGGACGGCCGGGCCCGACCGGGAAAAAGCAGAGAGGGGACGGGAGGGAGGGAAAAAAATCGGGAAAAAAAAAAAATTTAAAAAAAATCCCACCTCGGAGCTCGGAGCTGGGCGAAATCTCAGCGATTTTCACCGGTTTTCCCCCGAAAGCCCCGGCGGGGCCAAGCCCGCCCCGCGCCGCTGCCAGGGTGTAAAGTTCAGGGCTGCTCCGCCGGGAACTTTTGAAAACAAATTGCGGTTGAAAGAGGCTCCCGGAGGCCCCCGCTGGTTTTCCCGGAGCTGGGGGCAGCGGGGGCGGGCCCGGCCCGGTCCCCGGTCGCGAGTGGGTGCGGAGCCCCGGGGGTGCACGGCCCCGGCCCGGGCTACGCCGGAGCTCGGCGGGGCCGCTTCATTCGGGGAAAAACTGCGGGGGTTACATCGAAAAGAGCAACGGCCCGTCCTCAAAGTGCCCCCCCCGGGGCAAAATTGGATGGCAAACCTCCCCGGTCCCGCTCCCGGCCGCCGCCGCCGCGGCCCCGCCGCTCCCGGCCGCCGAGTTTCGGGACGGCCCAAAGTTTCGGGATAAACGAGAAAAGTCTCCGGAAAGGCTGTGGAGGGGTCGGTTCTCCCCCCACCCCCGCTCCGCCGCCCCCCCGCTTGATTTCCCCCCGTTGCTGCCGCTTTTCTCCGCTCCCAGCCCGGCCCCGGCCCGACCCACCGAGCCCCGGGGGGAAGGCGGGCGGCAGAGGAGGACGGAGGGGGGGGCAGCTCCCGACGGGTCCCCCCACCTTGTCCCTCTCCCTAAACTCCGCCTGGGCCGATTCTGCAGAGAGAGGGAAATTTTTCAC
>NW_010972651.1:255822-256968 GCF_000737465.1 Haliaeetus leucocephalus
GGATTTTAAGCAAAGGAAAAGGTCGATGGGGAAAGGGCCGGAGTTTTTTCCCGGTTGGATTCCTTCCCGAAGCGCCACAAACCCCGGCGCAACAGCGCTGGGCGCCGCGGGGAAATCGGGGAAGGGCAAAACGGACCCGAAAACGCCGAAGAAGCCGGAGGACCGGAGGGGGGGGCGGACGGCGGGAGGTGCGGGGCTGCCCCCGCCCGCGGCCGGCCCGGGATACGCGGAGGCAGCGCGGAACCGCGCGGAGCCCCGGGGCGGGGGCGCGCAAGGGAACCGGCGGGGCTGGGGGGTTCGGTCCTGGGGCGGCTCCCCCCCGAAGCGTTTTTCCCCATATCCCGCTTTAATAACCCCAAATCCGGGAGGAACTTTTCCGGCGTGGCTGGGTTTTTTTCCTGCCTTGTTTTGTTTTGGAAGCGAAAGCGTTTGAATCCCCTTCAAGAACCGGTATCAAAGTCTCTTTTTTTAAAAGCTATTGATTGCAAAAGTCTTATTTAAACCAACACATTTTAGTTTCTCACATTTTAAAACATCATCTGGGGCCCATTGTATGGAAAATCGATTAGCAGAAATTGCCACGCTCTTTGCCTCCCGCTTGATTGTTGTAAAATCGAGACATCCATAGGCAAAGGCTGGGCTGGGGAAGATTTGGAACTGAAATGAAAGGGTCTGCGAGGAATCTATAGGCACTAAATAATTCACCTGCCAGGCGATGGTGCTGTTATTTTGAAGCCTTAAAGAACTTTAAGGAACTTGGGCTGCTATAGGGGCAGTGCTATGGCGGGATGCGCTGGAGCCACGTTACCGGCTCCTTCTCCTTCTCTGCCCGGCAAAACAAAATGGTTTATCCCCTGCCTTGGACCTGCTCGCCGCCTGCAAGAAATACAGCCCGCAGGTGCGCACCCCGCTCCTCTGGGTGTATTTCTGGCCGTGTCGTTTGGGCTTCCGAGCTGTTCCTAAGGGAGGGTGGGGAAATAAATAAAAATAAAATAGATTTGAGCGCAAACCAACCGCGGTGCAGCCCAGCGGCACGGCCCAGGAAAGCAAAGGTACAGGCAGGGGTACAGGCAGGGAACGGGCAGCAGTGAACGTCCTGCCTCCGACACACCTTCCCCCGGGCTCCGGGGCTGCCCCACCGGCCCA
>NW_010972651.1:258074-259520 GCF_000737465.1 Haliaeetus leucocephalus
GCCCCCCCCTGCCCATCCCTGCCCGGCTCCATGTCCCGTTACCTGCCTGGAATTCCGCCCCCCCCAGCCCACGTGGATATCGGGGACTTCGCATCCCCACCGGAGCCCCCGGGACGCGGTTCCCTCCCGGTTTCGGGGTCTTGCTCACGGCCCGCGGACCCTCCCGGTAGGGACGCACCGGGGGTGAGAACCGGGAGCGGGGCACGGACCGAGGCGGGGGAGCGGGTTCCTCCTACATCCCGGCTCGGCCGGGCCCGTCCCGGCTCCAGCGGGCTGGACCGCTGTATAAAGGGGTTACGGGGGCAGAAAAAGCGCTGAGGGGCGACCACGACTCCCCCCCGGTCCATCCTCTGCTCCACGGGTGACCGCCCTGCGCCCGCGTCCAGGAAATTTGCGGGGCTTTATTTTATTGAATCGGGCGCTTCACCGACTTCCCCAGGGGCGGGATGGGATGGGATGGGGTGGAGGGGATGAATGGGATGGAGTGGTTGGGATGGGATGGTTGGGATGGATCGGATGGTTGGGATGGGATGGAATGGGGGTGTGAATGGGATGGGATGGTTGGAATGGGATGGATGGGATAGGTTGGGTTAAATGCACTAAGTTTGGACGGGACGTTAATTTTTGCTGAATTATTCACTGCGAAGCTGGGTGGCCGGTGACACCCCGAGCACCGGCCGGCGGCTCCCGTCCCCAGGAGAGCAGGGACCTGCTGTCCCCCCGCCGCTCGCCCCCACCGGCGCTCCCAGGCCCGCCCGGACGACCCTGGGCCGTGAGAGCCGCCTGGAGCCCGGCGGTGACCGGAGACCGAGCAGCCCACGCGAGGCTGGTGGGCCCACTCGCGGGGAACTATGGATTTTATTTTTCTTTCTTTTCGGTCTGTTCAATAAAGCTGGGAAAACCGGCTCATCCCGGCCTGGAAATTCCCGAGTCGCTTCAGCCGGCGCTGCCCGCCGCCCCTCGGTGTGGGGATCCCGGTTCGGCGGGGCTGGGGCCGGGGCCGAGGCCGGCTGGAAACGGGCCCGGGAAGGACCCGGAGCCCCAGCCCGCCCGGTGGCCTAAACCCGGCTCGTGTCCCCTCTTCTTTCTGCCTTCCTCCCTTCCCCTTCCCCTTCCCCTTCCCCTTCCCCTTCCCCTTCCCCTTTCCCTTCTTTCCCTTCTTTCCCTTTCCCTTCTTTCCCTTTCCCTTTCCATTTTGCCTTCCCCTTTTCATTTTCCCTTTCCCTTTCTATTTTCCCTTTCTATTTTCCCTTTCCATTTTCCCATTCCATTTTCCCTTTCCATTTTCCCTTTCCATTTTCTTCTTTCCTTTCCCTTCTCCCCCACCGCTGCCCAGGGCCCTGCAGCACAGCGCCATGTGCCGCCCCACGCGTGTCCCTGTCACCCCCCACCCCAACCCCGCTCCCAGTGCCAAGGCAACTCCCCCACCTCCCGGTAGCCTCCGCT
>NW_010972651.1:260184-261378 GCF_000737465.1 Haliaeetus leucocephalus
GGGGGAGGAAGGCAGCGAGCGAGCGGGCGAGGCAGCGGCAGAGCCCGGCGGCCACCATGGAGCTGGCGATGGAGAACCTGGGCAGCCTGCACGGCGTCCCGCACTCGCAGCCCGCCGAGCTGCTGAGCCCGGCGCACGGGCGGCAGGGCTCGCACCGCAACCTGGTGCCGCACGGCCGGCCCGCCATGGTGTCGGGTATGGCCTCCATCCTGGAGGGGGGAGACTACCGCGCCGAGCACAGCCTGGCCGCCCCGCTGCACCCCGCCATGAGCATGTCCTGCGAGTCCCCCTCCGGCATGAGCCTGAGCAGCACCTACACCACGCTGACCCCCCTGCAGCACCTGCCGCCCATCTCCACCGTCTCGGAGAAGTTCCACCACCCGCACCACCACCACCACCACCACCACCCGCACCAGCGCCTGGCCGGCAACGTGAGCGGCAGCTTCACCCTCATGCGCGACGAGCGGAGCCTGGCCTCCATGGGCAACCTCTACAGCCACTACCCCAAGGACATGCCGGCCATGGGGCAGCCCCTCTCGCCGCTGCCCAACGGGCTGGGCAGCCTGCACAACGCCCAGCAGCCGCTCGCCCCCTACGGCCCCGGGGGCCACTTGCCCAACGAGAAGATGCTCTCGCCCAACGGCTTCGACTCCCACGCCGCGATGCTGTCCCGGGGCGAGGAGCACCTGGCGCGGGGCTTGGCGGCCCCCAGCTCGGCCATGATGCCGCCGCTCAACGGGATGCACCCGCACGGTCACCCGCACGCCCAGCCCGGTGGCTCTCTCCTGGGCGAGAGGGAGAGGCAGGCCTCGGCCACCGGTTCCCAGCCCGGCGGCTCCGGGCAGGTGGAGGAGATCAACACCAAGGAGGTGGCTCAGAGGATCACGGCCGAGCTGAAACGCTACAGCATCCCGCAGGCGATCTTCGCCCAGAGGATCTTGTGCCGCTCCCAGGGGACCCTCTCGGACCTGCTGCGGAACCCCAAGCCCTGGAGTAAGCTCAAGTCCGGCCGGGAGACTTTCCGGAGGATGTGGAAATGGTTGCAGGAGCCGGAATTTCAGAGGATGTCGGCGCTCAGGCTGGCAGGTAGGTTACGGCACGGTCCGCTGCCGCGGCCGTCCGCCCCGCACCTCCGGGCGGGTGGGTGAGGGGGTGATGCGAACACGCGTGGGGACCCCTCGCTCGCGGGGGGGG